>NC_133431.1:8872666-9191253 GCF_011762505.2 Arvicanthis niloticus
GTCCTGTGACACAGGGAGCCTGTTTAGAACTCTGTCCAGAGTCACAGGGGGTGTGTTAAAGACTGAGGGTGTGTGTCCTGAGACACAGAGGGCATGTTTAAGACTGAAGGGCATGTCCTGAGTCACAGGGAGGCTGTTTAGGACTCTGGGGGTGTGTTTAAGACTCAGTTGGTGTGCCAGGCAGTGGTGGCACACGCCTTTAATCCCAGCACTCGGGAGGCAGAGGCTGGGAGATTTCTGAGTTCGAGGCCAGCCTGGTCTACAGAGTGAGTTCCAGGATAGCCAGGACTGCACAGAGAAACCCTGTCTCAAAAAAAAAGAGTCAGTAGGTGTGTCCTGAGACACAGGGGGCATGCTTAATCTCTAGCACATATTCTTTCATGATAATGAATACTAGAGAATTGTGCAAAGGCTTGACTGTATTAAATACACTCATAGGGTGTCTTAGTGTTTCCATTGCTATGAAGATAAATCATGAACAAGGCAACTCCAATAAAAGCAACAGTTTAATTGGGATTGGCTTACAGTTTCAGAGATTTAGTTCTTTTTCATCATAGCAGGAAGCATGGCAGGCATGCAAGAAAACATGATGCTGGTGAAGTAGCTGAGAGTTCTGCATCTTGATCCAAAGGCAGCCAGGAAGAGACTGTCTGTGAGGGAGCTAGTACGAGGCCCATTCTGCACTGGGTGCAACTTCAAAGCCTTCAGTGATGCACTTCCTCCAAGGCCACATCTCATAATAACTTCCTCCCACTCCCTGAGACAAGCATATTTATACTACCACATTCCACTCCCTGGCCCCCATATGATTGTGCAACACATGAGACCATATTTTAAAATAGCATAATACAAAATATGTGAGGTTCAAATTAAAAAGTCCTCATCATCTATAAAAGTCTCAAAAATGTTAAAAGTTCAAAGTTCAAAGTCTCTTCTGAGATTCATCCAATCATGTAACTATAATTTCCTATACTTTCCAAAAAATAGCACCTCATATTCATTCAAATTCACAGGATATAGGTCACCATTCCTAATCACCATTGTGAGGAAATACTGGGCCAAAAGAAAACCAAAAGCCAGCAAGGCAATCTCAAAACTCTGCATCTCCATGTCTGATGTCAAAGCAAAAGTCTTTCTCTTTGGCTGATTTTCTTTCCTGAAAGGAGTTTTCTTGAGAATGTATCCCATAGCTCAGGAATCTAAAACTCTTGGGGTCTCCAAAGTAACTTCAAAATTACAGCTTCTTGTTCCAGTATCTGGGATCCACAGATGATCTTCTGTGCTCCTCAAAAAAAGCTGGGTGTCGTCTCCAGCTCTTCCCTCTATAGTAAACTAGGTTCTGCTTGACTCCACTCAACTGCTGCTGCTGTTCTTTCTGCTCATCCCATGGGACTGACATCTTTAATATGCTGGGTTCTTCTGTGGCAACAGTCTTGACTGCATTCCTCTCTTGTTCCCTTCATGGTGACAAGCCATAGCTGCACTGCATGAAACATTCATGCCTTAAAATTAGTGCCACCTGGGTGAGTCTTACACAGGCCTGAGTCAAGCTGCACCACAAAGTACAACCTCGGCTACCTCTGGAATACAACTTCTTTTTCCTCTCAGAAAATACTTACCATAAGTTGTCACCTCAGTGGTGCTGGTTTCTTCTTCATACCCACTAATTTTCTAACTACAGCCAACCAGCATCAATTGTCTCAGTCATCCCTTCTATTATTTCCTCTAAAAGCAGAACCACAAGGACAAACCAGCTGAGTTCCTCTGCTTGCTGGAGCTGGAACATGGCCCCTTCTATTATATCATCACCAGCTTTCTAGTTTTCAACAACTTCACTGCCTAAGCTCAGCTGTCATTGAACTTGCTGTGTAGATTAATCTTGAACTCAGATCTGCATGGCTCTGTCTTGTGAATGCTGGGTAATACATGTGTAACACTTTGCCAATACCTAAACTTTTTGTTCCCTAAATCGTGTTCTGTACCAGGATGACTTCAATCAGAAATCTACTTGACACTCATCTCCTGGGAGTTAAGGAATATACCACCATGCTCGTCCTTAAGTATTTTATTTTAGATCTTAAAATTAAAACCCAGAATAATAATCACAATCCATCAATTGTCAACTTCATACATACTGGTAATTCTTGTGTCCACATGAAAACAATAACTAGGTAATAATAATGTCTAACACAATATAGTTCTCCTTCATACAACTTCACATCCATAAGTTTAGTTGGATGGAATCTTGCACTAATGTCAACTTTTCTTTATTACCACTGTGTAGTTTTGATCACAGGATTTAGCTTCTTTCAACTTACTGGTGAGGCTTTCTCTTTTGACCTAACATTTTATTTTTTTCTTTCTAAGATTACTATGCTTGCTCAAAACAATCATCATAAGACTAAACATAGGTCAAAGGCTTTGCTTGGCTTTCCTGAGACTTGTTTTGTCAATGCAATTAACATCAACCTCTTTACAAAATCCCACAGAAAAGGGCAAAAGGCAGCAACATTCTTCCGCAAAACAGCATAAAAACTATACACAAAGTTCAAATTACCCTCAGTACATATGTGTTTCATATTCCTATTAGGACGGTCCTGTAAGTTCCACTTAATGCATATACAGATCCAAAGTCTAAAAATTCACATTGCTCCATAAAACAAAACAAAAAATCATGGTTGGGCCTATCATAGCAATACTTAAGTCAGGGGGACCAACTTCTGTCTTAGATAGAATTTGCATTGTTAAGGAGAGACATTGTAACCAAGGCAACTGTGTTAAAGGCAAATATTTAATTGGGCCTGGCTTGCACTTTCAAATGATTAGTCCATTGCCATCATAGCAGGAATGTCAGCATGCCGGCAGCCATGATGCTGGAGAAGGAACTGAGAGTTCTGCATTCTCATGAGAATCCATCCAGGAAGAGACTGTCTTCCAGCCAAGTTTTAGAAGGGTCTGTTTTGTACTGGCCTAAGATCCAGAGATAACCACCATAGTAATTCAATTCCTTCAAAAAAGTATCATCTCCCACAAGGCACATCTCTTAATATTGACACTTCTTAGGGTCAAACAAACTTAAGTCATCACAGTTTATTTCTACTATAAATTATTTCATGCTTTTAAAAATGATTAGGACATGCGGAGGCTTTAACATATTCATTACTTTCAGATGGTTTCTCTCTCATATGTGTTCATTTCTGTATCCAGAAACCACTGTGGCATGTAAACAATTTCCCAACTATAGTACAATAAAAAGATTTCTGCTCAGTATGTCTTTGGAGATGACAAAGATATGCACAGGCTTTACCACGTTCATTACATCTGTAAGGTTTCTCTAAAGCATGTGTTCCTTCAAGTGTTTGAAGAGTACAGTGACATGCAAAGGCTTTATCACATTGACTACATTCAAAAGGTTTCACTCTGCACATTTTCTTTTGCATATTCAGAGATGACTGTGTCCTGGAAAGCCTTTACTTCATTCATGACGTTCAGTTTCTCTCCAGTATATGTTCTATTATGATATTTGAGGCCACTCTTACATGAAAAGGCTTTACCACATTAATTACATTGATAAGGATTCTCTCCAGTATGTGTTCTTTTATGTCTTTGGAGATGACTGTGCCATGAAAAGGCTTTACCACATGGATTACATTCATAAGGTTTCTCTCCAGTGTGTGTTCTTTTATGATATTGGAGACCACTGTGACTTGAAAAGGCTTTACCACATTGATTACATTCATAAGGTTTCTCTCCAGTATGTGTTCTTTTATGATTTTGGAAACTACTGTGACCTGAAAATGCTTTACCACATTGATTACATTCATAAGGTCTCTCTCCAGTATGTATTCTTTTATGATATCTGAGAGTACTTTGGTCTGAAAAGGCTTTACCACATTGATTACATTCATAAGGTTTATCTCCAGTATGTGTTCTTTTATGAGATTGGAGATGACTGTGCCTTGTAAAGGCTTTGCCACATTGATTACATTCATAAGGTTTCTCTCCAGTATGTGTTCTTTTATGTTTTTGGAGGCTACTGTGACATGAAAAGGCTTTACCACATTGATTGCATTCATAAGGTTTCTCTCCAGTATGTGTTCTATTATGATATTGGAGACCACTCTTACATGAAAAGGCTTTACCACATTGATTGCATTCATAAGGTTTCTCTCCAGTATGTGTTCTTTTATGTCTTTGGAGATGACTGTGCCATGAATAGCCTTTACCACATGGATTACATTCATAAGGTTTCTCTCCAGTGTGTGTTCTTTTATGTCTTTGGAGATGACTGTGACATGAAAAGGCTTTACCACATTGATTATATTCATAAGATTTCTCTCCAGTATAACTTCTTTCATGCCTACAACAATAATGGGCACATGTGAAAGCTTTACCACATTCATTATCTGATCAATCATTTTACCAATATGAATAAATTTTGCAGTTGGTGTAATAATAAAGAACACTCAGATCTTAAGGTTTTATAACTTTGATGTTCACAGTTTCTATATTTCTATATGATGTATTTCACATGCCTGAAGATATCAGGGTATTAAAACACTGATTGTTTTCTTAGTTTTTCCTTTAGTGTGAATCACACCACAGCAGCACTATGAGCCAGGACTAACAGAAGAATTTCCAAACTTCTAGTACCCTTAGAGATTTTCTGCAGTGTGACTTGGGGATGTCCCCAGTAAAGTCAGAAAACCAATTATTTGCAAACACCTATCATATTCAGAAAGTCTACCAGAGGCAGAATGCTACATATCTTCTCATTTTTGGAGTGAAAAGAGGTATGTTGCTTCTTTCAACATCCCTATGCTCAAAAGGTTTTATCCATTCTGACACTTGATATACCCATTAATAGAAGAACAAGTGAAAGGTTTACATATTGAATTCACACCATTCAACATTTTGTTCTTTGTAGACATGTGGTATATGGATTAAGGTTTCTCCACGACTTTCTTCACTCTCACTAACTGACCACTCAATAAACTTAGAAATGTCACTACAGGAATATGAGTATCACCAAATTTACTATTTGCTTATTGGATGGCTTTGGATATATATTTATCACTACTCAAAGTGCAACATCTAAATATTATGAGACTATTCAAATTGGTTGTTCCACAACATAACTCTAATGGAGATACAAGTCAAATAAAATAAAATAAAAACTTGCTTTACTTTAGAGCTTCCAGAACACATTATAATTTCCTCACAGGCATATTTGTATCAGCTTTCAAATGAAAACTACCTTTTACATCTTCTAGAACTTTGACGTTGTTCTTCAATATGATGATCTTCCCAACTGTAACCTAAGACACAGTTCCAAAAATGAATGATATAGTATTGGAAATTAGGTAAAATTCAAGTTACTGTGAATTTTGACAGCACTGAACCTGATTTATTCAGCTCAATCTTCCTTGTTCTCAATTGAAATTACAGAGGCTCATCAATCACCAAGAATCACTTGTTCCATTATTTTTAAAAGCAAAACAAAATTTACAGTGTTACCTATAGCACTGAGGTTTTGGTAGGTCTCCAGCATCACATCTTTGTAAAGATTCTTCTGGGAAGGATCCAGCAAATTCCACTCTTCTGCAGTGAAGTTCACATGCACATCATCATAAGTCACTGCATCCTAAAATATCACACACATGTGTACAGCACAAAACATGATCGTGACATCACTGTAAATAAATGGATACTTTCTAGACAATATATTAATGTAATTCTTGTGCTTCCTCCACTTATTTTATGAAACAGAACTTATTATGTAATCATTATGTCATTTTAGAAGGAAATTGAATTATAAGTTTCACCTATGTCGCTTCTGATCCATTTGAATCGGATAAATCCTTGCAACACAAATGGCAACTGAGAGGGATATACAGGGGCAAACAGATCTACTGTACTGAGCAAACATCTGAAAAGCTGTATGAACAATTACTAACTACAAAAATGATGGGCAAGCTGCGAGTATTTGCTCATGTCTTTAATCACAGAGGTACAGGCAGGTGTATGTCATTGGTCTGGATGCCAGCTTGGTCTATGTGATGTGTTGCAGGACAGTAAAAGTTACATATTAAGATCCTCCCTCCCCAGCAAAAATGAACCAAGGAAACAAAAATGATAGAGAGCACTCACAGTTCTTTACTGAAGTACCTATAAAGAAATAAACATTCACTGCAGTTCTGTATTCATCTTGCAAAAACATGATGTGAACCAGTTTAAACAGCAACATTAATTAAAGTTTACTAGAGGGGAATGCATATTTAAACAGTTAAAAATGGACAGATGAAAATATTAGTAATGTATATGTTGATCAGAAATAAGAAACATGGAGCAGGAAAGATAGCGCAGGAGTGATATTCATGATATTCATATTCATCCACACAAGCACAATACTCTTATTCAAAAATTTTAGAACAAACACAAGAGTTAGGCAGAAGAGCATACACCTGGAATCCAATGAGTCTCATGCCTTAGGCAGTATTGATGTCACGAACATATGCCATCTGGAGGAATACTATATATATATTGCCAAATTTTAAAATTAAAGATGATGATTAAGAGCTGCAGAAAAGCATAGGCCTATTTTACAATAACATGTCAGGTGACTTTTGTGGTTTCTATATCTACTATCACCACAGGAAGGGCTTCACAGAGAAATTTAGTCTTGAGAGCAATAAACAAAATTTATAAAGTTAAAAATATAAAATTACCAGGCTTGCAAAATAGCTTAGCAGTGAATAGCAAATGTTTATACTGTATCTTACGTGATTTAGAGACTGAGAACAAATGGCGAATGTATGGGAGCATGAGAAGAAAGTGGAAGAATCAGTTTCAACCACAACACAGTAGACACACAGAATAAAATATGTCCTGTTTGAAAGAAATGCAGGGGTAAAGCTGGAGCAGAGACTGAGGGAATTGTTAATGAAAACTTGCCCAGCTGGAGACCCTCCTTATGGACAAACACCAATCCATGACATTATTAGGGATACTCTGGTATGCTCCCACACAGGAGCCTTGCATAATTGTCCATTAAGAGGCTCCACCAAGCAGCTGACTTGAAACAAATGCAGAGAACCACAGTCAAACATTGAATGGTCCTTGGGGACTGTTATGAAAGAGTTGGGGGAAGGATTGATGTCCTGAAGAGGATAGGAATCCATGAGAAGATCAACAGACTCAACTAACCTGGACCCTTGGGGACACTCAGAGCCTAATCTACAAACAAAATAATACACACAGTCTAGACTAAGGCCCCTGGAACATATATAACAGATGTGTAGCTCAGTCTTCATGAGGGTCCTCCAACAACTGTAGCAGGGGCTCTCCCTAAACCTGCTGTCTATCTGTGGAATCTGCTCCCTGAACTGGGCTGCCATGTCTGCCTTCAATAGAAAGGATAAACTTAACCCAGCAGAGACTTGATGCACCATGGTGTTGAGATACCCAGGGGCCCACACCTTCTCAAAGGAGAAACAGGATATTGGAGAGAGGGACTCTGTGCGTGCAGAGGACCTAGAGTAGGGACTCCACTAGGTTCATAGCCATTTTATTTATAACAGCTTGAAACTGGAAAAATACCAGATGTCACTCAACCAAAATATGGATATAGAAAATGTGGTTCATTTACCAAAGGAAAAACTATTCAGCTATAAAATACAAGGACATCATGAATTTTGAAGGCAAATGGATACAACTAGAAACTATTATCCTGAGTGAGGTAACCCAGATCTAAAAGCACATGCATGTGTGTACTCACTTACAAGTGAATAATAATCATAAAATAGAGGAAACCCACACTACACTCCATAGACGCAAAGAAACTAAACAAGAAAGAAGGCCCAAATGAGCATGGTTGAATCTCAGTTAGAATGGGGAGTAAAGCAATCATAGGAGACAGATGGAAGAACAGATAAGAAAGGGGAATCAAGGAGAACCAGCAACAGGAGTGGTGAGAGACAAGAGAGGGCCAGAGTGGGAATGTGAATCAAAATCTGCAGCTGGCTGAGGGGAGGGAGTACATTTAGGGTATGCCAGAGACCATAAATAGGTACCAAGGAGTCTAAGGTTGATCTTAGCTGAGATGCATAGCAGTGAGATATGGACACTGAAGAGGCCACATCCTGCATAAGGCAGGACCCTTAATGGAAAGTTAAAGACCGAACCAGTCCAAAAATCTTTCTACCCAAAATTTGTCCTGTCCACAGGAATACAATCTACAACGTAGATTCTGCACAGCAGCAAAATAACCTTGTTGTTGTTGTTCTAACTTGCTACTCTGCTGCTGTGATTGAATCCTCTAAGCAAAAGCATCTCAGGTAATAACTGGTTGTTGTACATGGTTCTGTCAGATCACAGTCTATCATTTTGGGAGCTTAGATTAGAAACTGAAAGCAAAAAACATGGACAATTAACTCAGCCATTCTGGATTTCTGACGGGGCTGAAAACTTATAGCCTCATAGCCAATCCTGGCTATTTACCTTGAGAGAAAATTTTTGAGTAGATGGTTTTCAGCTGACATTCATTCCAAAGCCAAGGAAAAATCCAGGTTCAGAACTGAGAGTTTTAGTTAGGATAGATGACAGAGGTTCTGGTTAGTCAACAAAATGATGGACTGGGTATTAGGACTATCTTGTACCTCACTGGTACAAATTGGCATAATTATGCTCTAATTGTATTTTGAGAGAAAAGTTGTATTTTAACAGGAAGGTTGATATGTAAGAGGAACTAAGGTGGGAAAGAGTACTGAGAGGAAGAGAAGAAGTAAGGAGAGGAGGAGAAAAAAGAGAGGAGAAGCTAGGTGATGAGAGAGAGAGAGAAAGAGAGAGAAAGGGGGGAACATGGAGGCAAATGTTCACGTGTCTCCACCAGTCAAAGATAGTGTATATATCTAGGTTGGATATTGGGGTACACTTCTGATTCAGCATTAACAAACTTATAATGCCTTTAATTAATATTTTTAAAAAGGTGTATAAAAGCAAAAAGGAAAAAAGGGCATGGGATAGGGGTTTTCTTGGGGGTGGGGGGTGGGGAAAGGGGATGGCATCTGAAATGAAAATAAAATATACAATGAAAAAAGCATGGACAAATACTGTCTCCTGGCTTGCTCTCTTGCTCACTATCTCATGCTCAGCCTGCTCTCTCATCCAGCCCAGGACCATGTGCTTAGGGATATTGCCACCCTCAGTGAAAGAGCCTTCCTAATAAATCATCAACACTACCTCTCACAGACATAGCACCCAGCCATTGTGATGAGGGCATGCCCTCAATTGAGGTTCCTTCAGATGACTGTAGCTCTGAAATGCCGAGAACTGAAAACTACTATGACACAGACACAATAATAAAGGAGGAACTTGTTACAACACAAACCAATGACTTAACCATATCAATTACAGGAGCTCCTGCCACCCCATCAGGAACTTGGAGTTGTGGCTGAACAAGGACAAAATAGGGAGGGCACCTGGCTCAGAGCAGGGAAGGATACACTGGAATGGGGAGCTCAGAGGCTGTGCTGACCATGGGTGAGCATCTTTAACCCTGGGTTCTCAGGCCAGTGCTACCAAAGAGGAGGCTAAAACAGCTAGAAGGTGGACAGAAAAGCAGATTGTCACACACAACACAAACGACCACCAACAAAGGACAGGATCTCTGACCCAAGGAAGATATGCTAAATTTTTGACAATCAATGAAGAACAACCTCCCATCTTATGACAGCTCCAAGTTCAAAATTACAGAGTCACATATGAACTGGGCAAAGGGTAGTTCAGGAGGTGGGAAATGAGGTCTTTGTCTTTCTACCCTGTAAAATAAGGTAGGCAGAGCCTGATTTTGCCCTGGATGCTGTCTTGAAGAGCTCTCTGTCATGGACTAGTCAATGGGTCTAGGTCCTGTTGTTAAGAAGGATTTAACCTAAGGTGTGGGGCTAGTAACTAAATCGATTAGGATGGAGTCTGTCTCATTTCCTCAGTGAGAGAATGACAAACTTCCACAGCCAAAATAGACAGCCACAAGGGGGCGGTAAAGGCTGCCAGCAGATTCCTCCACTTGGACAAAAGAGAAAATGAAGACAGGATGGCAAGTATGAGCCCTGTCAGGGTTCCAAGTCGGCTCTAACCTTCCCAGAAATTAAGACCAGAGAAACACTGTCCACTATACCAGCCTCTGGAACATCTTCAAAGCACTTAGGGGCTATGACTATCCAGCATATCTACTGTAGCAGGGTTCCAGGTTCAATTCATTCAAATCCTTTCACAGATACTCAAGAAAAACCTGTAAACCAAGGCACACAGACACAAATCTGGCAGACAAGCCACTGACACAGAAACAAGGGTTCATCTTAACAACCAGCCTTTCTATCCTTTATTTGGGAGTACTGAGGGTCTTGGGGTTCCAGTCAATGCACTAAGATGTTATGTCCAAGTCACAGAGACCCCAACGACCAACAAGGCAAGGAGCCTATTGCAATGCAAACACATCGAGGTCTTTATTATGAGCTCTTTAATAAGGATTCTTACCAGTCAGCCTCAAGTGAGATTGAATCTGAGAGACCAAGTCTAGGGGTGCTGGGTATTTATTTCAGTTACAGCAAGTTTGGGACATTAACATGCAGGCCAGCAACTTAATATTTTAAAAGCTGCATGTCTGGCATAATCTGCAGGAACCAATCAAGGGGGCAAAATCAACTGACAACCATGATGGGTAGGCTAACTTTTTCTCTGTAAGGTGTATTAGTTATTTATACCTTACAGTTGTACCTTTATTGGCTATTGACAAGGGGGATTTGCCATAGGATGTTTGCTCAAGTGGACTTTGTACACTCTCAGAAACAGAATTGATTTGGCTTCACAAACTCATCTTTGTGCCTGAGGTCCTGATTATTGAAACATGCTCCTCTTCAAGCACAAGCCATGCATGGCAGTCGAAAAGGTACTTCATCCAAAGACCTACATCCCTATCTGTTACTGCACTGTCTGGAAATGTTTTCCTGAGCAGGTACCCCACAGCTCTGGAATCTCAAAATATTAGGGTTTCAAAGGTAACTTCAAAATTACAGCTTCTTGTTCCAGTATCTGGGATCCATACATGATCATCTGTGTTCCTCAAAAGAGACTGGGTCTCTCTTCAGCTCTTCCATCTATTCCACTCTAGGTTCTGCTTGAATCCACTTTACTTCTTCTGTTGTTCTCTCTGCTCATCCCATGGGACTGACATCTTCAATATGCTGGGTTCGTCCCCTACAACTAGGATTCACTGCATTCCTGTCATACACTCCCTTCATGGTGCCAAGCTCTTAGATGCTCTGCATGAGATTCATTTATGCTTAAAAACCAATACCACCTGGGTGATTCTCACACATGATCGACTGCAGGTGTACAACAAAGGAGCAACCTTGGCTATCTCTGGAACACAGCTTCTTTGTCCTCTCAGAAAACACTTACCAGAAGATTTCACCTCAGTGATGTTGTTTTCTTCTTTGTCCCCACTAATTTTTTAATTACAGCCAACCCGCACCAATTGTCTCAGTCATTCCTTCTATTCTTTCCTCTCAAAGCCACATGGAGAAAGCTGCTGATTTCCTCTGCCTGCTGGGCCTGAAACATGGTTCCTTCATCATCGCCAACTTTATATTTTTCAACAACTTCACTGCCTAAGTTTGACTGTCCTGGATCTTACTCAGTAGATGATCTTTGAACTCAGAGATGTACATGGCTCTGTCTCCTGAATGCTGGGTAATACATGTGTAACACTTTGTGTGTATCTGAGTTTTTCTTTAACTAAAATTTTTCTGTACCAGGATGATTGAATCAGAGATCTGCTTGGTGCTCATCTCCTGCGATTTAAGGCATGTACCACTGTGTCTATGCTTAAGTATTTTACTTTAGATCTTAAAATAAAAGCCCAGAATAGTAATCACAGTCCATAAATGGTCAGTTTCTCACATACTGGTGACCCCTGTGTCCTCATGAAAATGATGACCAGGTGACAATTGAAAGATATAAAAATTTATAAAGGTTATGGGAAGTTTTTATGACCCCCTAGAGCTGAGCCAAGAATGTAGGCCAGCAGGATCACTAGCTCCAGGTTCCAGGAACCAGCTGACCACAAAGAAAGCAGAACTAAAAATCCAGGTCAGCTGGGTCATTCTGGGCACTGGCTGACCACAAAGTAGATGGTTGAGCAAGATTCAATTCCTGAGAAAAACATGTACAAGATGTTTCCCACATGACTGACTGAATGATGGGCTGGTACTGTCTACTATTTTTATGATGTCCTTCCTTGGTTTTCCCCTCACCCCCCTGGTTTGTGGTTTTTTCCTTTAAATACCCTTCTCCCCCTGGCCTCGAGGTCGACACTCCTTGCTCTGAGTCTTCACCTCAGCTGGATGATTCCCAAAATAAAGCCTCTTGCTGTCTTGCCAGTTATTGGAGACTAGAGTGAGGGTCTCCCCTCCTGGGGGTCTTTCAATAACAACGCCCAAGGTGATACAGTTGTCCTTCCTACAAGTCTGGGGGCATGTCCATAGGTCTCCCAGCCCCGGTACCTGGAAGCAGCTCTTGTCATGCTCCTGCCTCAGATTCACAGGCACCACCACCCGCTCACAGGCAGCCCGGGACCTCAGCTTCCATCCTCCGGCCACGGTACTGGAAGCTCCGGCCATCTCCCTGGTCTGCGGCGTGTGATAGGATTGAGTTGCATGGTCTGTGACATCAGAAGGAGCCCACAATTGCCACCGGAACCAAGGTGATCCTCCCTGACTGTGGCGGTGGCGGCGGTATGGTAGTGCAGTCACTCTGGCCCTCTGTGAAGTCAATTACATCTGGCGGGGATTTCCAAACATCATGCCTGTGCGCCAGGCCAGAGTCTTCATGGGAAATGTAGTCTTCGGTGCTCCCCAATCTTGCTTTTTCCTCGCGGCATCATGGGATATATAGTTTGAAGACCAGCCACCATCTTGAATTGCTTTTACTGCACATAAGCAGTTAGTTTTCTGACCACAATCTTGGCACCAGTCCTTATGGGAAATGTAGTCTCTTCCTGCTATCTCTGAGTAGCCCTGGCAGTCCAGAAACTCACTCTCTAGACCAGGCTGACCTTGAACTCAGAAATTTACCTTCCTTTGCCTCCCAAGTGCTGTGATTAAAGGCATGTGCCATCAATTATTGACTGTTATTGGCTATTGAATAGCATTGATAATTGATTAGCACTGGCTGCTGATTATTGATTATCATGATTATTGATCACTTTTATTTATTGGCTAGTATTGATATTGGCCATTGATTAGTATTGGTTATTGATTAGCATGATTATTGATTATTGATCCATCACCGTAATCCCCTTCCTCTGCCTACCAAGTGCTGGGATTAAAAGCATGTGCCACCACTGCCCAGCTATACCTGTCTTCTTAATGTAAACTATAAAAGACAAAAGGGTTTGGACACATGTGCTGCAGAGTCAGAGAAACTGTAGAGTGAAAATTATAAAGGCCATTTTTTGAAATATGTGTAGATTTTTTCGCCTTACAGAACTCGGAACTGAAAATAAGATTTCAGGCCTTCACATTCCAGGTGAAGGACACTTGCTGGATTACATTCCCCAAGCCTCGCCCAAGGCAGGAAGGCATTCCTGACTACAGATAAAGATGATATCATTTGGGCTAGATTCTCTGAAATGTTCCACTGTTCTTGGTTACCCCTCCCTTGGTCTTTCCAGTGCTATGTTCAAAATTTGTAAAACAACCAATCATCTGTAAGCACGTGAAAATGCAACCATTCATGTGTAAGCGCGCGAAAATGCCTTCCTCCCCCCCCCCATGCTATAAAAGACCCTTTATCCCACCACACGTGGCCAAAAACCCTGCTCTTGGAGCTAAAGAGCTTGTTGTTTTTGACCGCCGGCTCCTCCCCTAATAAACCTCTGCTGATTGCATCCAGGTATGGTTTCTTGTGATTTTTGGGTGGTCGCGATTCCGGAGGCTTGAGGAAGGGTCTCCCAAGTATGGGGGTCTTCAAAACCACCCATGTTTCTACAGGAAAGAAACTGGTCCGAATGTTTTGAGCAGATTCAGAATCAGCCATGATAGTGACATTACTCAGAGGTCACCTCCTGATCTAACATGTGAGGGGCATCACCAGGGACCTCACAGGTGGTCACATCTGGCTGATTCTTCCCATGCAGCCCCAGAAAGGACCCAGCACCCCAGCTCCCACTGCTCAATCGCCTGCCCCTACCCATTGTGGGCAGTGATCCTGTGCTCACCATGACTCGATTTCAGAGATTCCCTGAGGTCTCCAAACAGCACCCACAGCAGAACTCAGAGCAGGGCACAGATGACCATTCAAGTCTGCACAGGCACAGCAATCTTGCAAAATTGCACCCGGAAGAACCTGCCTCCTTGTCTGATTGGCAGGTCTGCCTGGGAGCCTTGATTGGCCAGTAAGTCTTACCACTCCTCAAGGTTAAAGTGTGCTTCCAGACCAGGGTCAGACCTTTTCCAGACCTCAGGAGGGGTTTGCCCCCCATTAGCTTTTGTTTCTGACTTCAAAGAGGAATCTCACCCCACTCAGCCCTGAGGGAGAACCCACCATTCCAGCTCTGGCTGTTCAGCCTCCTGCTTCTCTCCTCTGAGAGCAATGATCCTGCACCTACCAGGACCTGACTCCAGACCTTACCTGAGTTTTCCTCACAGCACTCGCCTTCTTCTTCCTATAATCAAGGTGAACAGCTTCCATAGCCCATTACTCAGTGTGCAGTGGAGGTATCAATCTGACACACAAGAGGAACGATGTCCTGGATATTTCTTAACATTCTGTCTAAACTCCACCCCAGTTACCTGGCAACAGCCAGTTATGCTCCTCCCCACCGTTACCTGGCATCAGCCAGGTAAGCCTGACCCCCTGTAAAGGTGGCTGCTTGCCCCTTCCTCTCTTTTGATCTTTTGTTCTCTTTCTCTGGCCCTCTTGGTTTCTTCCCTTCCCCATTCTCTCTCCACATGCTCATGCCCAGCCTCTACTTCTCTACTCTCTGCCTCTCTCTGCTTTTTTCTGTCTCTACTACCTTCTTAACTCCCCTCCACATGTCCTAAATTAACTATATTTTATACTATACTTATACTGTCTTGGGTCTCAGCCTGAGGCAAGAGTCTGCTGAGACATCCCTTTACCCACACCTCCCCCCACACCCAAAGAACACATTCAATCTCTAAAGAGAGAAAGCTGTGGGGAGCATACCTGGTTGTCTCCAGGTAACAGTGAGGCAGAGTTTTAGACAGAATGTTAACACCATTAACATTAAAGAGTGATTTTAGAAAACAAGAGTCTTGTTTTGTGGCATCATGCTGGGCTCAGGGAAACTTCAGCTTCCTGTCACCATAAGACAGGTATCAATCAACCCTGGAGAAAAGCCAGAAACATAAGGGAAACACAGTTGAGCACTATTGGTAGCCAGCACATCTTCATTAGTGAAAAAGTGGAGAAAAACAACAGTTGGATTAGTACAGATTCTGTAGATAAACATAGCTCAAATCATAGATAGAATGAATCTGTGTATGTAGAAATGTTATGTAATAGACTATCCCAGTAAAGGCTGTTGGACAAGGTAAATTAGAAAAATCAAGGACTGGTAGATTTTATGCTGCAGGACATTACAGCTGATCTTCAGTGTATACCAGAATTCTGAAGAATTAAGTACTTACTAATACCAGATTTGAAAAGAAAATAAACAAACAAATCATCTTTGTTTTGTAAAAAAAAAAGTAGAGCCAATACAAAAAACAAAACACCACCCTGTTCAATGTCCTTTGTATATGTAAGTTGTCAAAAGAATCTATAGCCCAGAATAAAGTGGATCTGATCATCTCAAAAGAACAATATTAATAAATGTTTTCTCACTTCAAACATTGTAATTAAGAAATATGCCACACAGCAAAGAGGGTTTCAGTTAGGGTTAGGGGATAAGACAGTCATGGTTAGGATTAGGATAAGGGTTTTTAGAATTTGGTTTAGGAGGTTAGGAAATTAAGAGGTGGGGGTTAGGATAGGGTCAGGCTCAGGGTTAAGGTTAAGCTTAAGGGGGCCACCAATATTCTTGATGGTCCCACTGAGTCAATATTATCCCTATTACACAAAGAAGAAATATCAGGCCTATAAGGTATTCATTTCATATTTTAATGGTTTGTTTTATTCTTATTCTTAGAGCTTCTCTCTTACTTAGAGAAAGGCTTCTCAAAAGAACCTAAAAGTTTTTCTAGCCATTTGCCTCCAAAACTAGCATACTAACAAAGGAAGCAAAGACTTTGATATTCACAGAACGTCACAGATAATTAAAGATTAAATTTCTGAGAGTCACAGAGCTTGCTGCCAGCAAAGAACATTTATGTTACCCTATGCTGGGCCTCACTGTCAGCTATTTCTGCAGTTAATTTTTCTCTGAGATAAAATGCCCTTCAGTACTCCTCTGCTCTAGACATGTCTGGTTTACTTTCTGCCCAACCTAAAAATGTGCTTATTAAAGATTTTTATGTGAAGTTTTAACTTGACAATGAAAATTCTGAAACAGGAATTCCAGACAAGCAATAGACACAAGTTCATTGCTTATTAAAATTTGACTTTTTATTAATTACATATAGAATATACACATGAGACATGGTTTGTTATTTACATCATGTACTTAATAACAAATGAATTACAAGTAAATTAAACTTGTTAACTTTATCCTAGTTCATTTTGCTCCTAATGAAAATAAACTTAAAAATTGATATGAAAGGACAAAAATATATTTAATTCTTATATCTACACAGGTAGAATAAATATAAATGGATAATATGGGTCTGAATCTTTTCTTGGAATAGTAACATGAAGATGTATAATTAAATTTTATTGTCTAATTTTAAAAATATGATACATGTAAACATACAGTTCTGGGTACAGTGATATCTCTTTGAACCCTATCCTATTTCTAGTATAGAATGTGGTCTCTATCCCTTAAGATTCTAAGTTACTTTGAAAGAATTTACTACTCCTAGACCAGAAGATGTCATTAAAATTGGACATTGTCCTCACTCATATAAGCATAATATATCTATGTTTTTAATCATGATTTGTACATATTTTAAATTTTATGCAGGCATCAACATGTTAATAATTAATAATTTAAAAGATATTTATATCCAGTAAAACTTCTTTAAAAACAAATAAATTTACTCAAATTGGAAGATCCAGCACAGGGCTTATCTTACTTTCTAAATTAAACCACACCCATTTTCATACCTTTAGCTTTGTTGAATTAAACTAATCACAGCAGGGCTTTTTAAATGTTATTAAACCTCTATCCAAAAAAATGACCTGGCTGGCCAGTATTTGTACAAGTTAGAATGTGAATAACTATTTAGGTAAAGTAAATTTGTCTCCAGATATACTGAGTAAAGTATTTTTAATGTGACTGATTGCAGAATGTCTACAGTCTCATAAGAAACACTTAGTTAATTTTCTGTATGTAAAACCAATTATTTCACTGTTATGGTAAGTAGAAAAAACAAAAAATTCTAATAAGGAAATAATTCTTCTAAGGGGAAAATAATTTTCGAGGCAGGGGCTGGGGGTGAGGCATGAGAAGAAGGAACAATGACTTTGTCTTTGTTTTCAGTACATATACATGATCGCATGTTACAAAGTTCATCACAACTTCACACCAAAAAATCAAATCATCAATAAAATCCTAACATACTTTGTTGTTGTTGTTGTTGTTGTTGTTGTTGTTGTTTTTGGTGGTGGTGGTTGCTTGTTTATTTGTAAGTATATCCCAGAAATATGCTTTCTTTGGTCTGCACACCTTAGAGATGATCAAGTATCACTAAGTAAAATGTGAAATCTAGCTCACACAGGTATGGTTTTCCCCCTTGTTGTTTTTGTTCCATGTAACTAGGAGGATCCTCAGACACAACTCTGTAAGAAGAAAGTGAATAACAGAAGCTTAATGAACACCCTAGTTCTGTTCCTGCCAGTCCTGTTTCTGTCTTACATAGGTTCAAGTCTCACCAACCTCAGGGCATGCCTGACTGTCATCCATAACTCTAATTTCAGCATATCTGACCCTTTCATCTGGCTTTTGAATGCATTAGACATGCACAGGTTTCACAGACAGAAAGGCAGATGGGCAGGCAGGCAGGTAACAATCCCACCCTCAAACCACCCCTATCGCCTTCTCAACACACACACACACACACACACACACACACACACACACACACACAGAGAGAGAGAGAGAGACAGAGACAGAGAGAGAGAGACAGAGACAGAGACAGAGACAGAATAATAAAAATCAGGTCAATTAGAACATTTTATTATCCATTTTAAAAATAAAATGCATAATAAAAGATCATTATAATCAGTCATCCTGGAACTCTGTATGCCAGGCAGACTTGCTTAGTTAGACGGTGAAAATACATAAAAAGGATATCACCATGAATATCATTCATTGTCCTGGAACTCCATTAATCTTTCTAGGTAGACCTGGTTTCAGATATCCATGGTTCCAGACTAAGCCAGTTTATGCAGTGACTTCACAGACAATCAGAAATACATGGAGAGAAATTTCACCACCATCTCAGTCTATGTAACTGACATTTAACAACAGTCAACGAACCTGTCATTGGAATCTGTTCCTTTAACTGGGCTGCCATATCTGGCCTCAGTGGAGAGGATGCACCTAACCCAATAGAGACTTGATACACCATCATGGGTAGCCAGGTGCCCACACCCTCTCAAGGGACAAATAGACGATATTGAAGGGACTCTTTGAAGGCAGGTGACCTAGAGTAGGGACTCTACTAAGTTCATAGCCATTATATTTATAACAACTTGAAACTGGAAAGAATCCAGATGCCCCTCAACCAAAATATGAATATAGAAAATGTGGTTAATTTACAAAAGGAAAAACTATTTAGCTGTTACATACAAGGACATCTTGAATTTTGCAGGCGTATGGATACAGCTAGAACCTATCATTCAGAGTTAGGTAACCCAGACCTAATAGCACATGCATGTATGTACTCACCTACAAATGTATAATAACAACAAAGTAGAGGAAACCCACACTACACTTCATAGACCCAAAGAAGCTATACAAACAAAAAGGCCCAAATGAACATGGTTGAATCTCACTCAAAAGGGAGATAAAGCAATAAAAGAAAACAGATGAAAGAGAGAAAACTGGATGTTCGAGCAGATAAGAAAAAGGAATGGGGGAGAACCAGGAACAGGTGTGGTGAGAGACAACAGAGGGCCAGAGGGGGAAAATGAATCAAAATCTGCAGCTGGCTGGGGGAAGGGGGTACATTTAGGATGTGTCAGAGACCACAAATTGGAGGACGACAAGGAGTCTAAGGTTGATCTTAGCTGAGATGCATAGCAGTTAGATATGGATGCAGAAGAGACCACATATGCAGTCAGGCAGGACCTCCAGTGGGGAGTTAGAGACACCAACCAATCCAAATACCTTTCTACCCAAAATTTGGCCTGTCCACAAGTATACAATCTACAACATAGATTCCGTACAACAGCAAAATAACCCTTTGATACCATTTTGTTGTTGTTGCTGTTCTAACTTGCTACTCTGCTGCTGTGATTGAATCATCTACACAAAAGCATCTCAGGTAATAAGTGGTTGTTGTATATGGTTCTGTCAGATCACAGTCCATCATTTGGGAGCTTAGATTAGAAACTGAAGGCAAAAGGCATGGACAAACACTGTCTCCTGGCTTGTTCTCTTGCTTGGTCACTGTCTCATGCTCAGCCTGCTCTCTCATCTAGCCCAGGACCACTTGCTTAGGGATATTGTCAGCCTCAGTGGAAGAGCCTTCCTAATTAATCATCAACATTGTCTCTCACAGACATAGAAACCAGCCATTCTGATGAGAGCACGCCCTCAACTGAGGCTCCTTCAGATGACTGTAGCTATGAAATGTTGAAAATTTAAGACAACTATGACACAGACACAATAATAAATGAGGAAGTTGTAACAACCAAAAATGAATGAGCTAACCATATCAATCACAAGGGCCCTGCCACCACAAGAGGGAGTTGGAGTTGTGGCTGAGTAAGGACAAAATAGGAAGGGCACCTGGCTCAGAGCACTGTAATTGGGGGCTCAGAGGATGTGCTGACCTGGGGTGAGTTTCTTTAACCCTGGGTTCCCAGGCCAGTGCTACCAAAGAGGAGGCTAAAAGAGCTGGAAGGTAGACAGAAAGGCAGATTGTCCCCCACAACTGGAAATGGCCACCAACAAGACAAGACCTCTTGTCCAAGGAAGATATGCTAATTTTGTGAGACTTGATGAAGAATGACCTTCCATCTTATGACAGCTCCAAGTTCAAAACTAGAGTCACATATGAACTGGGCAGAGGGTAGTTCAGGAGGTGGAAAATGAGGTCTTTGTCTTTCTACCCTTTAAAATAAGGTAGGCAGAGCCTGATTTTGCCCTAGATGCTGTCTTGAAGAGCTCTCTGTCATGGACTAGTCAATGGATCTAGGTCCTGTTGTTAAGGATTTAACCCAAGGTGTGTGGCTAGAAACTAAATTGACTAAATCTGTCTAATTTCCTCAGTCAGAGAATAACAAATTGCAACACACATAGAAGACAGCCACAAGGGGGGCGGTAGAGGCTACCCAGCACATTCCTCCACTTGGACAGAGGAGAAAATGAAGACAGGATGGCAGCTGTGAGCCCTGTAGCAGGGCTCCAAGTCTTCCCAAAAATTAAGACCAGAGGATCAATGTCCACTATACCAGGCTCTGGAACATCTTCGAAGCACTTTGGGGCTGCGACTCTCCAGCGTATTTACTGTAGCAGGGTTCCAGGTTCAATTTAGTCATCTCCCTCCACATATACTCAAGAAAAACCTGAAAACCAAGGCACACAGACTCATATCTGGCAGACAAGCCACTGACACAGAAACAATGGTGGATATTAAAAACTGGCCTTTCATTCCTTAAGTTGGGAGTCCTGGGGGTCTTGGGGTTCTAGTCAATGCACTAAGATGTTATGTCCAAGTCACAGAGACCCCAACAACCAAGAAGGAGCCTATTGCAATGCAAACACATGGAGGTCTTTATTATGAGCTCTGTAATAAGGATGCTTGCCAGTCAGCCTCACATGAGATCAAAACTGACCGACCAGGTCTAGGGGTGCTAGGTATTTATTGCAGTTACAGTAAAATTGGGACATTAACATAAAGGTCAGCAGCTTAATATTTTAAAAATTACATGACTGGCATAATCTGCAGGAACCAATCAAAGGGGCAAAATCATCTGACAACCATGATGTGTAGGCTAACTTTTTCACTGTAAGGTATATTAGTTATCTATACCCTTCAGTTGTACCTTGACTGGCTGTTGACAAGGGAGGTTTGTCATAGGATGTTTGTTCAAATGGAATTTCTGCACTCTCTCTAAAAAAAAAAAAAAACTGTTTGGGCTTTACAAACTCATCTTTGTGCCTGAGGTCCTGATTATTGAAAGATGCTCCTGTTCAACCACAAGCCATGCATGGCAGTCAAAAAGGTAGTTTGTCCAAAGACCTACCTCACTATCTGTTACTGCACTCTCTGGAACTGTTTTTCTGAGCAGGTACCCCAAAGGTCTGGAATTTCAAAATATTAGGGTTTCAAAGGTAACTTCAATATTACAGCTTCTTGTTCCAGTATCTGGGATCCACACATGATCATCTGTGTTCCTCAAAAGAGACTGGGTCACTTCTCCAGCTCTTCCATCTATTCCACTCGAGGTTCTGCTTGACTCCACTTTACTGCTTCTGCTGTTCTCTCTGCTCATCCCATGGGACTGACATGTTCAATATGCTGGCTTCTTCCCCTGCAACTAGGATTCACTGTGTTCCTGTCATACACTCCCTTCATGGTGCCAAGGCCTTAGCTGGTCTGCATGAGATTCATTTATGCTTAAAAACCAATACCACCTGGGTGATTCTCTCACATGATCGACTGCAGGTGTACAACAAAGAAACAACCTTGGCTATCTCTGGAACACAGCTTCTTTGTCCTTTCAGAAAAAACTTACCAGAAGATTTCACCTCAGTGATGCTGGTTTCCTCTTCATCCCCACTAATTTTCTAACTACAGCCAACCAGCATCAATTGTCTCAGTCATCCCTTCTATTCTTTTCTCTAAATCAGAGCCACATGGACAAAGCTGCTGAGTTCCTCTGCTTGCTGGGGCTGGAACATGGCTCCTTCTATTATATCATCACCAGCTTTATATTTTTCAATAACTTCACTGTCTAAGCTCGGCTGTGCTTGAACTTGCTCTGTAGATGAAACTTGAACTCAGATCTGTATGGCTCTGTCTCCTGAATGCTGGGTAATACCCGTGTAACCCTTTGCCTGTACCTATGCTTTTCATTACCTAAAACTTGTTCTGTACCAGGAAGACCTGAATCAGAGATCTGCTTGATGCTCATCTTTTGGGATTTAAGGCCTATACTTAAGTATTTTATTTTAGGTTTTAAAATGAAAGCCCAGAATAGTAATCACAGTTCATCGATGGTCAGTTTCACACATACTGGTGACCCTTGTGTCCACATGAAAATGATAACCAGGTGACAATTGAAAGATATGAAAATTTATAAAGGGTATGAAAAGTTGTTATGACCCCTTAGAGCTGAGCCAAGAATGTAGGCCAACCGGTTCACTAGATCCAGGTTCCAGGAACTGGCTGACCACAAAGAAAGCAGAACTAAAAATCCAGGTCAGTTGGGTCGTTCCGGGAACTGGCTGACCACAAAGTAGATGGTTGAGCAAGATTCAATTCCTGTGAAAAACATGTACAAGATGTTTCCCACATGACCGACTGAATGATGGGCTGGAACTTTCCACTATTTTTATGATACCCTTCCTTGGTTTCCCCCTAACACCCCTGGTTTGTGGGTTTTTTTCCTTTAAATACCCTTCTCCCCCTGGCCTAGGAGTCAACACTCCTCATTATGAGTCTCGACCTCAGCCTGGCTGATTCCTGAAATAAAGCCTCTTGTGTCTTGTGAGTTACTGAGTGATTGCGATATCCCGAGACTAGAGTGAGGGTCTCCCCTCCTGGGGGTCTCTCAATAATAAAGCCCAACATGATACAGTTCTCCTTTATACAAGTATGGGGGTGTGTCCCTAGGTCCGCCAGCCAGTACCTGTAAGCAGCTCCAGTCATGCCCCTGCCTCAGATTCATGGGCAACTCAGGGCCTCAGCTTCCACCCGCCTGCTTCCACTCGCCAGCCATGGTACCTGGAGGCTCCAGTCATCTCCCCGTTCTGCAGTGGCCCTTCAGCGGGCGATCAGAATGCGTCGCGCGGTCTGTGACGTCAGGAGGAGCCTCAGATGCTGCTGGGACCACGATGCTCCTCCCAGATTTCAGCGGTGGTGGCACCGGCGGCAGCAGAGGTCTCCAGGCACAGTCTCTCGGCTCTCTGTGAAGTCAATCGACTCCGGCAGGGATCTCCAAGCACCATGCATCTGAGCTAGGCCCAAGCCTTCATAGGAAATGTAGTCTCTGGCCTGCCGCCATCTTACTTTTCCTCACGGCATCATGGGATATGTAGTTTGAAGGCCAGCCGCCATCTTGGCATGAGTCCTTATGGGAAATGTAGTCTCGGGCCAGCCGCCATCTCTGCATAGCCCTGTCTATTCTCACTCTGTACACCAAGCTCGCCTGGAAATCGGAAATCTGCCTGCCTTTGCCTCCCAAGTGCTGGGATTAGAGTTGTGTGCCATCAATTATTGATCATTATGGGTATTTATTAGTATTAGTTATTGATTATTGATCAGCATTGACTGCTGGTTATCGATCATTGATTATCATGGTTATTGGTCACTTTTGGTTATTGACTAGTATTGATTATTGGTCATTGATTAGTATTGATTAGCATGATTATTGATCATTATTCCATCACTGTCATCCACCTGCCTCTCCCTTCCAAGTGCCAGGATTAAAGGCGTGCACCACAACTGCCTGGCTATGCCTGTCTTCTTAATGTATACTATAAAAGACAATAGGATTTGCCACATGTGCTGCAGAGTCAGAAAAACCACCAGTGTTACTACAGGAAAGCAACTGGTCCAAATGTTTTGTGCAGATTCAGAATCAGTCATGATAGTGAAGTTACTCAGAGGTCAGATCCTGATCTAACACGTGAGGGGCATCACCAGAGACCTCACAGGTGGTCACATCTGGCTGATGCTTCCCATGCAGCCCCAGAGAGGACCCAACACCCCAGCTCCTACTGCTCAGCCGCCTGCCCCTACCCATTGTGGGCAGTGATCCTGTGCTCACCATGATGAGATTTTAGAGCTTCCCTGAGGTCTCCACCCACCACCTGACAGCAGAACTCAGAGCAGGGCACAGATGACCATTCAAGCCTGCACAGGCACAGCAAACTTGCAAAATAACACAGGGAAGAACCCGCCTCTTTGTCTGATTGGCAGGTCTGCCTAGGAGCCTCAATTGGCCAGTGAGTCTTACCACTCCTCAAGGTTAAAGTGTGCTTCAGGACCAGGGTCATACCTTTTCCAGAGCTCAGGAGTCATTTGCACTCCATTAGCTTTTGTTTCTGTCTTCAGAGAGGAATCATACCTCACCCAGCCCTGGGGGAGAACCCAGCATTCCAGCTCTGGCTGTTCAGCTGCCTGCTGCTCCCCTCTGAGACCACTGATCCTACACTTACCAGGACCTGACTCCAGACCTAGCATGAGTTTTCCTCACAGCACTTACCTTCTTCTTCCTGTAATCAAGGTGAACAGCTTCCATAGCCCACTACTCAATGTGCAGTGGAGGAATCAATCTGACACACAAGTGGAAGGATGCCCTGGCTATTTCTTACCATTCTGTCTAAACTCCACCCCAGTTACCTAGCATGAGCCAGGTATGCTCCTCCCCATGGTTACCTGGCAACAGCTGGGTTGGTCTTATCCACTATAAAGGTGGCTGCTTGGTCCTTCCTCTCTCTTGATCTCTTGCCCCTTTGTTCTCTCTTTCCCTTGCCTTCTTGGTCTCTTCCCTTCTCCCCTCTCTCTGCACATGCTCATTCCAAGCCTCTACTTCTCTACTCTCTGCCTCTCTCTGCATTTCTCAGCCTCTACTACCCTCTTAACTCTCCTCCCCATGTCCTGAATAAACTATATTCTATACTATAATGTCTTGTGGTGGGTTTCTCAGGGTTAAGATCTGTCTCAGCATGAGGCATGGTCCCTCCAGAGAAAGAAATATCTCAGCAGGAGGCATGAGCCTGCTGAGACATCCCTTCCCCCACACATCCCCTCACACCAAAAGAACATATTCCATCTGTCCTTAAATAGAAGTAAGTATGGGGAGGAGGATAGCTGGCTGTCACCAGATAACTGTTAGGTAAAGTTTTAGACAGAATGGTAACACCATTAACATTGAAGAAAGATTTTAGGAAACAAGAGTCTTGTTTTGTGGCTTCATGTTGGGCTCAAGGAAACAGCAGCTCCCTTTCACCAGATGACAGGTATCAATCAACCCTAAAGTAAATCCAGAACCATAAAGGAAACACAGTTGAGCACTATTAGTAGCCAGCACATCTTCATCAGTGGCAAAGTGAAGAAAAACTGGAGTTGGATTAGTACAGGTTCTGTAGATAATCTCAAATCATACAGAGACTGAATCTTTCTATACAGAATGGTTATTTAATAGAATGTGCTAATAAAGGCTGTCAGTCAAGGGAAATTAGAAGAATCAAGAGCTATTTGATTTCATGTTGCAGGATATTACAGCTGATCTTCAATGAATACCAGAATTCTGAAGAAATAAGTACTTACTAATACCAGTTTTAAAACACAAATATACAAACAAATCATGTTTGTTTTGTAAAAAAGTAGGGCAAGTACAAAAAACAAAATACCGAACTGTTCAAAATCCTTTATATATGTAGGTTGTCAAAAGAATCTATAGCCCAGATTAAAGGTGGATCTGAACATCTCAAAAGATCAAGATTAATAAAGGATTTCTCACTTCAAAAGTTGTAATTAAGAAATATGCCCCACAGCAAACAGGGTTTGAGTTAGGGTTAGGGGATTAGACAGTCATGGTTAGGATTAGGATAAGAGGTTTTAGAATTAGGTTTACGAAGTTAGGAAATTAAGAGGTGAGGGTTAGGATACGATTAGGCTCAGGGTTAAGGTTAAGGTGGCCATAAGAAACACTTTCTTAATTTTCTGTATGGAAAGCCAATTATATAATTTTTATCTTAGGGTGAACTATAAAAATTTTGAAATGTGATGTCTCTGAGAACATGGAAAAAGAGGATATAAACTGCGTACTTCCCACCCCTGCATAAATATTCTCACAATAGATTGTGAATTTTTTTGTTTATAAAATGTTAGAATGATTTAAAGATGTAAATGATTTCAATAAAGAAGGAGTTATATATAGATCACTATGGAAATTTCCCAAATGAGAAGAAAAACAAACCTACAAAGCCGTTGGAATTTCTGAAGGAATAAATGATGTATTTAAGGCACTTAGATCATAAAAGTTCTGGGAAATACCTATGGGATTAAAGTATCTGTCTTCAGATCAACATTTATGACAAACTTGCTATACTATAAGTTTTATTCTATCCTGTGTCCAGTGTACATTGAGGAGAGTCAAAATACAGGGATGATTCCCTCAGAGCTTCAAAGGAAAGTCACACTCAGTCCAAGCAAGGATATCGAGTGATGTTCACTAAGAGAAAAATAGTACAAAGAAAAGCTTGAAGATACAGAGATTCTTCAGAAGATCAAGGGATAACATAGACATGATATTTGAATAGACCTTAACAGTAGGTCAACAGAAGTTGATTTTGCTAAATATGTAATCTTAAGGTGTAGAGTGAAAAATTATAAAGGCCATTTAATGAAATATGTGTAGATTTTTTCGCCTTACAGAACTCGGAACTGAAAATAAGATTTCAGGCCTTCACATTCCAGGTGAAGGACACTTGCTGGATTACATTCCCCAAGCCTCGCCCAAGGCAGGAAGGCATTCCTGACTACAGATAAAGATGATATCATTTGGGCTAGATTCTCTGAAATGTTCCACTGTTCTTGGTTACCCCTCCCTTGGTCTTTCCAGTGCTATGTTCAAAATTTGTAAAACAAACAATCATGTGTAAGCGCGCGAAAATGCAACCATTCATGTGTAAGCTCATGAAAATGCCTTCCTTCCCCCACCCCATGCTATAAAAGACCCTTTAACCCACCACACGGGGCCAAAAACCCTGCTCTTGGAGCTAAAGAGCTTGTTGTTTTTGACCGCCGGCTCCTCCCCTAATAAACCTCTGCTGATTGCATCCAGGTATGGTTTCTTGTGATTTTTGGGTGGTCGAGATCCGGAGGCTTGAGGAAGGGTCTCCCGAGTATGGGGGTCTTCAAAGGAAGCATAGGTAAAGTATGATAACTTTCAGAATGCAGGGTGTCTCTTTAGTAATTGAAGGGACAAAAGTCCTCAAAAATGATGTTTGATCTTATGAAATGTTATTTAGAAAAGAAATTCTCACTCTTCATTTTCTTAGTCATATAAAGATGATTCTCAATATCCCAGATGAAAGAAAAAAACATGGAATACTTCAGCATGGCAGGGTCTATATACAGCTGAGGAAAACTGACCAACCTTATTAAATACTGATGCCAAATCTAAAACCTATATTTACCAAATATAAAACACCATCTCAGTAGCAAAGACAACTTCTCATTAATAGACTGTGTCCTTCATTACAGTAACCATGCATGCTATTTAAATGTGATGTAGGAGTTCTGCCATCAAATGCACAGATTTATAGAATTACTCAGGTATCCTTGAATTTCAACTGTCTTTTCCTATAATGCAGCAGATACATGTGCTTCATGTGCACAGGAAATCCAGAATGCGACTTGTGTGCTGAGTTTATGCAGCTCTGCAAAAAGATATTTTTTAGATAACGACAGCCACCTGTGTTCAGGAACATTATCCAGACAAAGTCAAGCAGAGAAATGGAATTCCTGCTGATAAAGGGAGCCCTTCATTTGTAGCTGAGTTCCACTAAGATGTGGGGGACTGCAACCTTCACACAGGTTTCCAACAAACTTGATTCCTGAAACCATGGATCTTGGCTGTGAGAGAAACTGTACCAAATACTGGAAGCTGATTCAAAATACAGACAGCCTAGGACCCTGCCCAGCTTTCCAGGTGGCTGTCCAATAATTGGCTGTGTAAAAGTGTCTTCTAAAGTTCATTCTGTTTTGTTATCAGTTCAGCATCTTCAGGATAACAAGGAATATGGTAATTAATACCATTATAATTTATGATCCTTAGTCCACTGTCTCACTTCTCTGCTGTGAAATTGTTTTCTTGGTCAGAAGCAATACTGTGTGGAATGCCATTGTGGTGAATGAGGCACTCAGTTTGTCCAAGGGTAGTGGTTTTGGGAGAAGCAATATGTGTATGAAAGTCAAGATCATAAGTAGAAAACGTATCTATTCCAGGTAAAACAAAGCTTTTTTTGTCCTTTGCCCAAGAGAAATGATCCGATGTAGTCAACCTGCCACCAAGTCACTGGATGGTCAACCCAGGATACAGTTCCATATCGAGGGCTTAGTGTTAGTCTCTACTGCTGGTAGATCTGGAATTCACCACCAGATGTGGCTATGTCAGGCTTGGTGAGAGGATGACTTTACTGTTGTATCCATGAATAAACCCCAAGTTACACCCTCAACAATACCAGGGTCTCTGGGTTATTCCCCCAACAAACCTGCATCTTGGGTTACAAGACCATGCCTAACAACCACTAATGCAGAGGGGAGGTGAAGTTAAGTTTATGATGCAACTTCAAGCACCAGCCAATTATGTTAAAGGCCACAGCAGCTTTCCAATTAGATGCTTACACACATCCTCCCCACTTGCTGCTTACAATAAAGCCTTTCCCCACATACATTTGGGGCCCCACCACCACCAAAACAGTCTTGGCTAATGCTGGTCCATTGGGGATGGGGGCAAGCTAGCTCAAATAAAAGAAAAAACCTGCTGGTAGTTGCATCAGATCAGCTCCTGTTGTGTCTTTTTGGGGATCACTAAAATTTCCTTCACATGACATGTTCAATTTCTACTAAGATGGAATAGCAGGTGAAGATATTTCTTTTCAAGGGAAGATAGTTGGATAGAGTTGATGGTAGAGCCTTGCCCCAATATTCAAAATCTATGATTCACAATAAACAGCTGTCAAAGGCTCCAAACAACATTCTTTGCAGCACTGAGCAGAAAAGAAATGATTGGGTGCTCAAAGCAATTTTCAATTACATACAGAGGCAAGCCTGTAGGCAACATTCTTATAAAAAGAAATAAATAATAAGCAGGAGTTTGAAAAAGTGAAAAATTCTTTTAAAAAGATTTATTTATTTTATTTTGAGTACACTGTTGATGTCTTCAGACACACCAGAAGAGGGCATTGGATCTCATTACAGATGGTTGTGAGCCACCATGTGGTTGCTGGGAATTGAACTCAGGACCTCTGGAAGAGCAGCCAATGCTCTTAACCACTGAACAATCTCTCCAGCCTGGAAAGAAATTCTTAATGACTTGGGATTGAAGGCGAATGAGAACCGAAAAGAGAGTATAGCAGTGTTGCATTTGAAATCAATAATTGACTTTTAAAACAAATATATGTAGAATGAATTTGGTAGCATTCCTTATGTTTCTATTTTGAGGAATAGTCCAAGGTGTATTGGTCTTAGCTCTCCTTTGAAGGTCTGGTAGAATTCTGCACTAATACTACCTAGTCCTTGCCTTCTGTTGGACAGGAGGTTTATAATGCCTGTTTTGATTTCCTAGGGGGTTATACTACAGTTTAGATAATTTACCTTATCTTGATTTAGCTTAAGTGTATGGTATCTGTCTAGATAATTATTCTTTTCTCTGGCTACTCATTTCATCTAGATTTTCCAGTTTATAGAAAGAACTAATGATTTTTTTAAAGATTTCCTCAGTTTCTCTTGTTAGGCCTCCCTTTTCACCTCTGATTTTGTTAATATGGATACTGTCTCTGTGCTCTCTAGTTAGTCTGGCTAATGGCTTTTCTATCTTATTGATTTTGTCAAAGAACCAGCTCTTGGTTTTGTTGAGTGCACTTTCCTCTTTGTTTGTAATTGGTTCATTTCTGCCCTGAGTTTGATTATTTCCTACGGTCTATGTCTCTTAGGTGTGTTTACTTCTGTTTGTTCTAAAGCTTTCTTGTGTGCTCTGAAGTTTCTCCTCTAGGATCTCTCTGGTATATTTATGAGGGCACTTAGTGCTATGAACTTTTCTCTTACCACTGATTTGATTTTACTGTGTCCCATAAGTTTGGGTATGCTGTGTCTTCATTCTCATTGAATTCTAGAAAGTAATTTATTTTTTATTTCTTCCCTGAGCCAGTTATCATTGTGTAGAATGTTGTTCAGTATGTGTCTTTCTGATATTTTTGTTATTATTGAAGTCCAGGTTATTCTGTACTGATTTCATAAGATGCATGAGAATACTTCAGTCTTCTTGTATCTGATGAGGCTTGATTTGTGACAGATTTTTTTTGTCGATTTTTTGAGACTTTGATTTTCGGTGTAGCCTTGACTGTGCTGCAACTCACTCTGTAGACCAGGCTGGCCTGGAACTCAGAAATCCACCTGCCTCTGCCTCCCAAGTCCTAGGATTAATGTGCCACCACTGCCCAAAGATTTGTGGTAGATTACATGGTCAATTTTGGAGAAGATGACATGAGATGCTGCAGAGAAGATATATATATAATTGTATGTCTCCCTTTTCATTTATGATTTTGGTAATTAGGATATTGTCGATGTGTCCTTTTATTAGTTTGGCTAAAAGTTTTCCTATCTTGTTGATTTTCTTTATCTATCATCTATCTATCTATCTATCTATCTCTATCTATCTATCTATCTATCTATCTATCTAGGGTGAAATGTTTCATATGTAAGAGTCAGAGGAAAAACTTAATGAGGTGAAAAGGATGGCAACCCCATAGGAAGAACAACAGTGTCAACTAACCTGGACACTTTAGGGATTCCAGAGTCTAAGCCAAAAACCAGGGACGATACAGGGGATGGTTCATTGCCCCAGAAATGTGGGCAGCAGAGGACTGCCTTGTCTGGCAACAATGGGAGAGGATGCATTTAACCCTGTAGAAGCTTGATGCCCCAGGGAAAAGGGAAGCTGGTGGAGATGAGGTGTTGGTGGGTGGGCGGGTGTGAGAGAAACCTCTCAGAGGCAGCAGGGAGGAAGATGGGGAGAAGACCTCAGGGAAGAGGGACCAGGAAGGGAGGCAACTTTGGAATGTAAAAAAATTTAAAAATTTAATTAAAAAGAAAAAATAGAAATAGAATTGAAAAAATATATATCTACATTGAGTTTGAAAAAGAGCACAGACACTGGTTCCTTCCGGTCTGGACCAGAGCACTGAGCAGATCTTGGGTGGCAGCTGTGCCCCAACATCCAAGAACCCAGAGGAAGCAGGGATCCCAAGAGCTCGAACTCAGGCAGTATCTTAGGTAAGCAGTCAGCAGGGGCCGCCCTAAACAGGGAGTAACTGGGAACCAAAAGGACCCAGGAAGTCACTCCTGGCCCGGAACACTGGTTCCTTCTGGTCTGGGACAGAGCACTGGGCAGATCTTGGGTGGCAGCTCTGCCCCCAACATCCAAGAACCCAGAGGAAGCAGGGATCCCAGGCACTCAAACTCAGGCAGTATCCTAGGTAAGCAGACAGCAGGGCCTGCCCTAAACAGGGAGTAACTGGGAACCAAAAGGACCCAGGAAGTCACTCCTGGCCCGGAACACTGGTTCCTTCCGGTCTGGGCCAGAGCACTGAGCAGGTCTTGGGTGGCAGCTCTGCCCCCAACCTCCAAGGACCCAGAGGAGGCAGGGATCCCAGGTGCTCTAACTTGGACAGTGTCTTAGAAACTAGTTCTCAGATCTGAGGCCTAAATCAGACCTCTGCCAGGTCTGCTGTTGTGTTGACCCTGGATTCCACCTGAGACATACTGGAAGGTCCACTCAATCCACATCCACAGAGGAACAAATGAACTCAGAGCTTCAGACAACATATCCTGAGATATTCTAGAGGAGACACTGCACCCAGAACAGTAGACACCTAGCTGGACTACTACCTTGGAGGCACCATATCCTGAGGCATCCTAGAGGTACCACTGTAATCAGTGCAGCTGGAAAAGATCACATAGACATCTGGACCCCTAGGAGATCAGACACAAGCTAGATAACTAGAAAGACAGGCTTCAGTCAGAGACAGCAAGTACAGGCAGCACTAGAGTTATCCAGATGGCAAAAGGCAAGAGCAAGAATGTAAGCAACAGAAACCAAAGTTACATGGCATCATCAGAACCCAGCTCCCCTATCAGAGCAAGCCCTGAACACCCCATCACACCAGAAAAGCATGAATCAGAATTAAAATCACTTCTCATGATGATGATAGAGGGCTTTAAGAAAGACATAAATAACACTCTCAAAGAACTTAAGGAGAGCACTGGTAGACAGATAGAAACCCTTAAAGAGGAAACACAAAAATCCCTTAAGGAATTTCAAGAAAATGCAACCAAACGGGAAAAGGAATTAAACAGAACCATGCAGGATCTAAAAATGGAAGTAGAAACAATAAAGAAATCACAAAGGGACAATACCCTGGAGATAGAAAACCTAAAAAAAAAAAGATCAGGAGTCATAGACACAAGTATCACCAACAGAATACAAGAGATGGAAGAGAGAATCTCATGTGCAGAAGATACCATGGAAAACATTGACACAGCTGTAAAAGAAAATGCAAAATACAAAAAGCTACTAACCCAAAATATACAAGAAATCCAAGACACAATGAGAAGGCCAAACCTAAGGATAATAGTATAGATGAGGGGGAAGACTCCCAACTAAAAGGACCAGTAAATATCCTCAACAAAATTATAGAGGAAAACTTCCCTAACCTAAAGAAAGAGATGTCCATAAATATACAAGAAGCTTACAGAACTCCAAATAGTTTAGACCAGAAAAGAAATACTTCCCGCCATATAATAGTCAAAACATCAAATGTACAAAACAAAGAAAAAATACTAAAAGCAGTAAGGGGAAAAGGCAAAGTAACATATAAAGGCAGACCTATAAGAATTACACCAGACTTCTCACCAGAGACCATAAAAGCCAGAAGATCCTAGACCGATATCATACAAACCCTAAGAGAATACAAATGCCAGCCCAGACTACTATACCCAGCAAAACTGTCAATCATTATTGATGGAGAAACCAAAATATTCCATGACAAATCCAAATTTACACAGTATCTCAACACAAATCCAGCACTTCAAAGAATAATTGGTGGAAAACTACAACACAAGGAGGGAAACTACAACCTAGCAAAAGCAAGAAAGTAATCTTCCAAAAACCCCAAAAGAAGATAGTTACACAAACATATTTCCACGGATGTTAGCCCAAAAGCTTGGATTAGCGAAGACTCAACCCACAGACCACATGAAGCTCACGAAGAAGGAAGATCAAGAGGGGATGCCTCAGTTCTACTTAGAACAAGAAATAAAAATGCTCAAGGGAGCAAATAGGGAAACAAAACATGGAACAGAAACTGAAGGAGGGGCCATCAGGAGACCTTTCCACCTGGGTATTCACCCCATGTACAGCCACCTAATCTGTTATTGACCCCAGGTGGAAAGCAACAATACCAAACAACTAGAGCCCCCCAGGGTCTAAACCACCAGCCTGGGAACACATAGGGAGGGACCCAAGACTCCAGAGGTATATGTAGGGGAGGATGGCCCTGTCCCATTAAAAAAATGAATGAAAAATGAATGAATGAACACACAGTTTGGGGGGGATGTGAGGGCAGGGAGGGGATAGTGAGGGTAGTAGGTGTGGTCACTGCCTCATAGAACCATGAGGAGGGGGATAGGATAGGTTTCTGGGTGGTGGGAGGAAGTAGGCTAAGGGGATAAAATCTGAAATGTAAATACTACAACCAATTTTAACAAGCGGGGAAAAAAAAGTCTTCAGAACCATCATCTTTAAAAAAAAATGTCAGCCCCCTGGGGGTGGGAAATTTTTTTTCTTGATACTAAAACTTGTTCTGAGAATTGTATATTGCAGAATACACAGCCTTGGTGTATCTACTCATCTAGCATACTGAGCAGACCTGCCCAAACCTCTGATGTCCTGGAATTCCATCTGGATTCAGTGAAGACACAGCATCAGAGGCTTATCAACTTACTCTCCCCCCTACCCCACTTCTAAAATCTCAACGCCCTTAATCAGCTTGAAGAAGTTAAAGAAGAGTCAGTGCCCCTATTCCCTGAGCTTGGGGACTAATGTGATTAATAATGATCTGTCTTTCTAGGGACAAGTAGTGGTTTTGTTAGAACAAGGGGGATTAGCTAGGACTTACTGCATAGCCATAACCTACTGGTAGAAATCTGTATAATTATTATCAAGATGAAGTTATAATTTCTTAAATGGTACAAAATTTACTTTGATCTCAAATTTAAAGTTTTCATTGGTACGAGCCTCTTATTAATATAAAAATGAGATGAATATTGATACACTCATGGGCATTGTGCCTGTATAACACATTTAGGAATACAATGCCTAGACCCAGCCCTTTTTTAACTTTTTTAAACTGATTTGGGATGGTTAACCTATGAGTTAAGGAACTATAGCAAATTCATATTTTTGAGTTTATTGTTAGGGTGTTTTCCATATTTTACTTAGAAATAGCTGAGAGGAGTTAACGGAAAACAGTCCAGGTTACCTTACATGGATAGTTGGTTTTCAAAACATCAGAAGTCCATAGAACTGATGCTACAAATATTTATATATTAATGTTCATATTGATTAGAGACCTGTCTGCTCCTGACAGCTTCCTGTCGTGGATTCTAAGAAGAAATTGAGCATCCTTGGAGTTACTCCAGTTGTGTGGTAACAACCACTAGGCAAGAATTGCCTCTCTCCATCTACAGACAAATTACTGTCCAGAAAAGGACACGCATGCAGAATAGTCAACTGATTATATCTGCCTAGACAGAGTAATCAGTCCTTAATAATCCTGCATCACCAAGGTCTGTCAGATGATTCTGGGCCAGAAGGCTGAAGATTTGATGCTCCAACGTTCTTTATAGGGGCTTTTCAGGTGTTCAGAGGTCTCTATAAATTGGCTAAGTTTTAGAAACTATGATTTGTGCTTCCCACAATTATAGTTAACTCAGTCATTCTGGATTTCTGACGGGGTTGAAAACTTATAGCTATTTACCATAAGAGAAAAGATTTGAGTAGATGGTCGTCAGCTGACATTCATCCTAAAGCCAGGTTCAGAACTAAATGTTTTAGTTAGGATAGATGACAGAGGTGCTGGTAGGTCAACAAAATGATGGACTGGGTATTAGGACTATCTTGTACCTCACTGGTACAAATTGGCATAATTATGCTCTAATTGTATTTTGAGAGAAAAGTTTCATTTTAACAGGAAAGGTGATGTGTAGGAGGAGCTAAGGTAGGAGGAGTACTGAGAGGAAGAAAAGGAGTAAGAAGAGGAGGAGAAGAAGGATAGGAGAAGGTAGGTGATGAAAGAGAGAAAGAGGGGGGAGACAGGGAGGCAGATATTCATGTATCTCCACCAGTCAAAGATAGTTGTTATATCTAAGTTGGTCAGTGGGTTATACCTCTGATTGAACAATTCCAAACTTATAACGCTTATGATTAACATTATTTTTAAAAAAAATTTATAAATGCAAAAAGGAAAAAGGGGGCATGGGATAGGGGTTTTCTAAGGGGGGGAATGGGGAAAGGGGATGGCATCTGAAGTGTAAATAAAATATCTAATAAAAAATAAAAGAACCAATAAAAAAACAAAAATAAAATTAAAAAAAAAGAGTGGCGAGTGCTACAAAGCTCTGTGCCATCTTTCCAGCCTTAAGCTATCTCTCTAAATGAAGTCTCTATCCTTAAAAGAAATCATCTGTTTTCTTTTAATGCCATGTTGTGTTGTCTCTGAAATGATGCTCTGTCCCTCTTAATTGTTCTTCTACCTCAGGTCCCCATCATGCTGATTTGGGTGTGATTTAATATCTCTCATATTGCACTCTCCTCTCAAGGCCAGATCATAGACTCCAACCTCATACTTTTAAGGGTCTCTCTCCTGATAAAGCTCATTTCTAAAGTATAATTTTATGTTAGCTCCTATCATGAACTTGTCACTCTGATTTCTAGCAACTTGTTATTATATATCATATATTATAAATAGATAATTCTGTCAATTTTTAACCAACATGCAAATTAATCATAACTGTGTTAAAGTCTGTTTGCTAAGTTAAATATGAAAATCATATGTAAATATATATCTTTTATTCCATTCATTATTAATAAAATTTTCTTTTTTCTTTAAAAAAAAAAAAAAAAAAGAGCAGATGGCTTCCTGGCAGAGAAAGTGGCATTAATTCACTACTCTTTGACCTGGCAGCTATGTGCAATGTTAGCTTCTGTGATCTGTAACATGACACACACAGTTACAGCCAATGACCTGTATCTCAATCATGTGACCTGACTTAACACTGAAAGTGCATTAGACATATCTCCAAAGTTGGAAATTCAACATTTTGTCGATTATGCTAAAGCTCTAAAATTATACCTATCAATCTAGTTTGTCTTCATTCACCTGATGTGAATAAATACACACTGGCAAATTAAAAAATTAATCACCTGTCACCACAAGTTTTTTTTTAATTTGGTAATGGTGATTTCAGTGTTAGTGATTGGAAGTGACATTATTAAAACCATCATCACAACAAACGTAACTTATTTTAAAAAGTGCTTCACTTGCCTCTCTGTCCAATTTAAGGAGAAAAAACAATCATGGCATTAATTAAACATTGGGTTAAATGTTAGCTGAATACTTCATGGAATCTATCATCAAAAACCCTATGGTGGGTCCCACCATAAATTTCATTGTGTGAACACAAACTACTGTATATCAAGTACATTGACATAAAATGGACCTTTTCTCTTCCAGAAATTATAGCCCCATTCCATTCCATGATGTTTGTATTTGATCATGTAATAAGGACTAACATATATCACCCACTAGTTAATGAGTGTGAGCCCATTTATATTGCCAAAGAAGGTCTTAGATAATCCAACAACATAGCTGAAGTACAAGAAAAAGGCTTTGAAACCAACTGCATGAAGATGATGGAGGCCCTTAAAGTAGAAATGACTAAATCACTTAAAGAAATTCAGGAAAACACAAACAGTTGGAGTAAATCAATAAATACTTCAAAGACAGCAGAAAAACACACAAAAAAGTGGAGGAAACCAATCAATCTTATAAATAAAGCCAAGAGCTGGGCAGTGGTGGTGCACACCTTTAATCCTAGCACTTGTGAGGCAGAGGCAGGTGGATTTCTGAGTTCGAGGCCAGCCTGGTCTACAGAGTGAGTACCAGGATAACCTGGGCTATACAAATAAACCCTGTTTCAAAACAAATGAAAATAAATAAATAAAGCCAAGAAAAACAAACCAAGATTAGAAGGAAATAGAAACAATAACAAAATCACAAACTGAGGGAATAATGGAAACAAAGCTTTAAGACTGCAAAGAAGAACTACGGAGGCAAGATTCACAAACAGAATATAGAGATGAATGACAAATCTGAAGCACTGAAGATACAATGGAAGCACTGAAGATACAATGGAAGGAATATATTACACAAAGAAAATATTAAGTCTAAAACTTCCTGACATAAAATATCCAGAATATCTAGGACACTGTGAAAGGATAAAATATAAAGATACTAGGACTAGAGGAAAAACTATATTAGATCAAAATCTCCTAAAATATTGATAACAAAATCTTAGAAGAAAAACTTCCAAAATAAGAAGGGAGGTGCCTATCAAAGTAAAAGAATCATGAAAACACCTAACAGAATGGACCATAAAAATGAAGTCTCTTTTGTGTACAATAATCAAAACATCCAGCACAAAGAAAAAATACTAAAAGCTACAAAGATCAAAAGCCAATAAACATATAAATGAGGATCTTTTAAAATTGGAGATGACCTTCAAGGAAATTAACAATACACATGAAAATACAGGTCGTAAATAATCTTGTATTATCTGCAAAAGAAAGGAAAACACACAATTACCCCAACACCAGCACCACCACCAGCAGCAGCAACAACAAAATACAAGGAGTTAACAATCACTGTTCATTGACTCTCTCAGTATCAATGACCACAGTTCATCAGTAAAAAGACAAAGGCTAACCAAATAGATGCTAGTAAAATCTATCCTTCAATTGCATACAAAAACTATAGCTCAACATTGAGAATAAGCATTAATTCCAGGTAATGAAACGTAAAAAGATTTTCCAAGCAGATGGACCAAAGGAGCAAGCTGATGTAGTCATTTTAAAATATAGAAAAATCGATTTTGAACAAAATTAATCAAATGAATTGGAGAAAGACACTACAAATTCCTCAAGTTCAAAGTATGTTTTGAGTTTTATACAATCATGTAACTGTAATCCCCTACATCGTCAAAAACAAATAGCATATCATATCCATCCAAATTCACAGGACGTACTTTACTATCCTTAAATGCCATTGTGAGGAAATACTGGGCTAAAAGAAGACCAAAAGCCAACAAGGAAATCTCCAAACTGCATCTTCATGTCTGATCTCAAAGCATTCTTCAGATCTCCAACTCCTTCCTGCTTTGCTCACTCCAGCACAATTCTTTCTCTTTGGCTGGTTTTATTCCATAAAACTGTTTACCTGAGCAGGTACCCCACAGCTCTGGAATCTCAAAGTATTAGGGCTTCAAAGGTAACTTCAATATTACAGCTTCTTGTTTCAGTATCTGAGATCCACTCAGGATCATCTGCGCTCCTCAAAAGATATCTGGTCACTTCTGTTCTTCCATCTATAGCACTCTAGGCTCTGCTTGACTCCACTTTTCTGCTGCTGCTGTTCTTTCTGTTCATCCCATGGGATTGACATCTTCAATACACTGGGTTCTTCTGCTGTAACTAAGAATCACTGCATTGCTCTCCTACACTCTCTTCACAGGGCCAAGCCTTAGCTGCTCTGCATGACAGATTCATTTATGCCTCTGAAACCAATACCACCTGGGTGATTCTCACACATGATCAACTCCAGGTGAACAACAAGGTACAAACTTAGCTATCTCTGGAACACAGCTTCTTTGTCCTCTCAGACAACACTTCTGAGAAGATTTCACCTTAGTGATGCTGGTTTCTTCATCAACACTAATATTTTAACTATGGCTAACCAGCATCAATTGTCTCAGTCAGTCCTTCTATTCTTTCCTCTAAAAACAGAGTCACATGGACAAAACTTCTGAGTTCCTCTGCTTGCTGGGGCCCAAACATGGCCCCTTCTATTACATCATCACCAGGTTTCTATTTTGCAACAACTTCACTGCCTAAGCTTGGCTGTCCTTGAACTCACTCTGTAGATAAAACTTGAACTCAGATCTGCATTGCTCTGTCTCCTGAATGCTTGAATATAATGTGTGCCACACTTTGCCCATACCTAAGCTTTTCATTACCTAAAACTTGTTCTGTACCAGGATGACTTGAATCAGAAATCTGCTTGACTCTGATCTCCTGTGATTTAAGGAACAACCACCATACCTGGACCTAAGTATATCCTATATCCTTTTAGATTTTAAATTGAAAACTCAGTATAGTAACCACAATCTGTCCATTGTCAATTTGACACATACTTGTACCTTCTTATGTGCACATAAAAACAATAACCAGTTAATAATAATGCCTAATATTATACAGTTCTTATGCATACAACATCACATCTATATATTTAGGTGGATGGAATCTTGCCATAATATCACCATTTCTTTAATACCATTGTGTATCTTTGATCATAAGATTTAGCTTCATTCAACTTCCTGGTGAGATTTTCTCTTTGAAGCTAACATTTCATATTTTTCCTTTTTAAGATTACTAAGCATGATGAAAACAATCACCCTGAGAGAAAACACAGGCCAAAGACTATGCTTGGCTTTCCTGAGATTTCCTTCCCAATGCAATTAACAAAGTAAACCTCTTTACCTTCAGATGAGAGCAAAAGACAGCAACATTCTTCAGCAAAACATTATAAAAATTATATACAAAATTCAAATCACCCTTAGCGAATATGTGTTGTACTAGGACCCCCCATGAAGTTCCACTTAATGCATGTACAAATCCAAAGTCTAAAAACCCACATTGGTTCCAACAAAAGCATGGTCAGGCCTACCAATAAGAATACTTAACCCTGGGGTACCAACTTCTGTCTTAGAATTTCCATTGCTAAGAGGAGACACTGTGACCAAGGCAACTGTTTTAAAGGCAAATAGTTAATTCAGTCTGTTTTACACTTTCAAGTGTTTAGTTCATGACCAACATAGCAGGAAGAATGGCAGCATGCAGGCAGCCATGATACTGGAGAAGGAGCTGAGAGTTTTGCTTCTCATTTTCATGAGAAGGCATCTAGGAAGAGACTGTCTTCCAGCCAGGTGGTAGGAGAGTCTTTGTACTGGCCAGAGCTCCAAAGACCAACACCCTAGGAGTTCACTTTCTTCAAAACAGTAATATCTACTCCCACAAGGCCAAACATACTAATATTGTCACTTCTTAGAGACAAGCATATTCAAATCACCACAGATTATTCCTACTATAAATTCTTTCATGCATTTATATATGATTAGGACATGGAGATGCTTTACCACATTGATTACTTTCAGAAAGTTTCTCTCTGGTATGTGTTGTCTTTTGTATTCAGAGAATACTGTGGCATGTAAAGGATTTTCCAACTTGAGTACATTCACAAGATTTCTGTCTAATTTGTTGTCTTTTTTGTCTTTGGAGACTACAGTGATAGGCACAGGCTTCTCCATGTTTGTTACATTCGAAAGGTTTCTATAAAAAGTGTGTTACTTGAAGTATTTGGAGAGTACATTGTCATGCAAAGACTTTACCTCATTCATAGCATTCATGCAGTTTCTCTACAGTGTGTATTCTTTTATGTATCAGGCGATGCCTGTGACATGGAAGGGCTTAGCACCTTGATGACACTGAGTCACTCTCTTGAATGTGTTTTATTATGCAGTTGCAGATAAAAGTGTATTGCCAGTTTTTCCACAGTGATTACATGAATGAGGCTTCCCTCCAGTGTGATTTCTTTGTGTGTGTGTAAAGAATTCTGACATGCAAAGGGTTTACCACATTGTGAATATTCAATCAGGTTTCTCTCTGGTATGTGATCTTTCCTGTCACTGCATATGACTGTGACTTGCAAATGCTTTACAACACTGATTACATTCATGAGGTTTCTGTCCTATACCTGTTCTTTTATAATAATGGAGATGCTAAAGTTGTGAAAAGTCTTTACCACATTGATCACATTCATAAAGTTTCTTCCTATATGGGATATTTTATGTTTTTGAGACTAGTAGGACATGCAAAGGCTTTAGCCCAATGAGTACATTCATAGTTGTGTCCAATATGGGTTCTTTTATGTTTTTGAGAAAAATCCTTATGGAAAGAATTTTACCACAATGATCACATTCACTGGTTTCTTTCCAATATGGGTTCTTTTATGGTCTTGGAAACAAAAACTTTGAGAATAGGCTTTTACTATATGAATTACATCCATACAGCTTTTCTCCAGTATGTGATCATTTATGTCTTTGGAACCTTTTTACTTATAAATGGGTTTTTCCACATTGAAGACATAACTAAGGTATCTCTCTGGTATGTTTTCTTTTATGATATTGGAGATGACTTTGTTGTGTAAAACCTTTACCACATTGATTACATTCATAAGGTTTCTCTCCAGTATGTGTTCTTTTATGTCTTTGGAGATGACTATGATTTGAAAAGGCTTTACCACATTGATTACATTCATAAGGTTTCTCTCCAGTATGTGTTCTTTTATGTCTTTGGAGATGATTGTGATGTGAAAAGGCTTTACCACATTGATTACATTCATGAGGTTTCTCTCCAGTATGTGTTCTTTTATGTCTTTGGAGACAACTGTGATATGAAAAAGTTTTACCACATTGATTACATTCATAAGGTTTCTCTCCGGTATGTGTTCTTTTATGTCTTTGGAGATGACTGTGACTTGAAAAGGCTTTACCACATTGATTACAGTCATGAGGTCTCTCTCCAGTATGTGTTCTTTCATGGATTTTGAGATGACTTTGTTGTGTAAAGGCTTTACCACATTGATTACATTCATAAGGTTTCTCTCCAGTATGCGTTCTTTTATGTCTTTGGAGATGACTGTGACGTGAAAAAGTTTTACCACATTGATTACATTCATAAAGTTTCTCTCCAGTATGTGTACTTTTATGGACTTGGAGATGACTTGATATTGCAAAGGCTGTACCACATTGATTACATTCATAAGGTTTCTCTCCAGTATGTGTTCTTTTATGTCTTTGGAGACAACTGTGAAATGAAAAGGTTTTACCACATTGATTACATTCATAAGGTTTCTCTCCGGTATGTGTTCTTTTATGGACTTGGAGATGACTGTGACATGTAAAGGCTTTACCACATTGATTACATTCATATGGATTCTCTCTGGTATGTGTTTTTTTATGGACTTGGAGATGACTTTGTTGTGTAAAGCATTTACCACATTGATTACATTCATAAGGTTTCTCTCCAGTATGTGTTCTTTTATGTCTTTGGAGATTACTGTGACATGAAAAGGCTTTACCACATTGGTTACATTCATAAGGTTTCTCTCCAGTATGACTTCTTTCATGCCTGCAAAAATAATGGGCACATGTGAAAGCTTTACCACATTCATTATGCTGATTAATCCTTTTATCAATATGAATAAATTTTGCAGTTGGTCTAAAAATTAAAAAAAACACTCCGATCTTAAGGTTTTATCACTTTGATGTTCACAGTTGTACTTGCTCACTGTGGGTTGCTTTACCTCTTTGAAAATACCTGTGAAGGTAAGAGCACTTATTACATGGCTCATATTTATAACATCCTTCTTCTATATGAGATTTCTATATCATATATTTCACATGTCTGAAGATATCAGGGCATTAAAACACTGATTGCTTTCTTAGTTTTTCCTGTAATGTGAATCACACCACAGGAGCACTGTGAGCCAGGATAAACAGAAGAATTTCCAAACTTGTAGTACCCATAGAGATTTTCTGCAGTGTGATGTCGGGGATGTTCCCAGTAAAGTCAGAAACCAATTAACTTCACACACCTATCATATTCAGAATGTCTACCAAAGGCAGAATACTATATACCTTCTCATTGTTTTGAAATAGAGGTACATTGTGCATTTTAATATCCCTAGGCTCACATGTTTTCATCCATTCTGACGATTGATACACCCATTAAAAAAGAAGAACAAGTGAAAGGTTTCCATGTTGAATTCATACAATTTGACATTTTGTTCTTTATAGACATGTGTTATATGGATTAAGGTTTCTCCACAACTTTCTTCACTCTCACTAACTGATCACTCAATAAACCTAGAAATGTCAGTACAAGAATCTGAGTATCATCAAATTTTCTATGGACTATTTGCTTATTGGATGGCTTTTATTTATTTATTTATCTATTTATTTATTTATTTATTTATCACTATTCAATGTGCAACATCTAAATATTATGAGACTATTCAGATTGGTAGTTCCACAGCAAAGCTCTAATGGAGCTACAAATCAATTAAAGGTATCTCTTAAGGCATTGTTTCCATGTCTTCTTCCTTAGAGGAATGCCTTACAAACATGCATCAGATAACTGACATTGAGGAACATAGTTTTGTGAGAATATTATAATCATAGCTATACTTAAAGGACTGATTTTTTTACACACTTGCTTTTCTTTAGAGCTTCCAGAACACATTAAAATTTCCTCACAGGCATATTTGTATCAGCTTGTACATGAAAACTACCTTTCATGCCTTCTAGAACTTTGACGTTGTTCTTCAATATGATGATCTTCCCAACTGTAACCTAAAACACAGTACCAGAAAATGAGTGATACAGTATTGGAAATTAGGTAAAATTCAAGTTACTGTGAATTTTGACAGCACTGAACCTGATTTATTCATCTCAATCTTCCTTGTTCTCAATTGAAATAACAGAGAATTATCAATAACCAAGAATCACTAGTTCCATTATTTTGAAAAGCAAAACAAAATTCACAGTGTTACCTATAGCACTGAGGTTTTGGTAGGTCTCCAGCATCACATCTTTGTAGAGATTCTTCTGGGCAGGATCCAGAAAACTCCACTCTTCTGCAGTGAAGTTCACATACACATCATCATAAGTCACTGCATCCTAAAATATCAAACACATGTGTAGAACAGAAAGCATGATTGTGACATCACTGTAAGTAAATGGATACTTTCTAGGCAATGTGTTAATGTAACTCTTGTGCTTCCTCCACTTATTTCCTGAAACAGAGGTTATAATCTAATCATTCTGTCATTTTAGAAGAAAATTGAATTATAAGTTTCACCTGTGTCACTTCTGATCCCTTTGATTAGGATACATCCTTGCAACACAAATGGCAACTGAGAGGGATATGCAGGGGCAAACAGATCAACTGTACTTAGCAAACATCTGAAAAGGTATATGAACAATTACTAACTACAAAAACGATGGGCAAGCTTAGAGTATTTGCTCATGTCTTTAATCACAGAAGTACAGGCAGGTGTATGTCATTGAGCTGGATTCTGACATGGTCTATCCAATGTGTTGCAGGACAGCAAAAGTTACATGTTAAGACCCTCACTCCCCTGTAAAAATCAACCAAGGAAACAAAAATGATAGAGAGAACTCACGGTTCTTTTCTGATGTTCCTACAAAGCTTATACATTCACTGCAGTTCTGTATTCATCTTGCAAAACATGATGTGAATCAGTTTAAGCAGCAACATTAATTAAAGCGTACTAGAAGGGAATGCATGTTTAAACAGTTAAAAATGGACAGATGAAAATATTAGTAATGTATATGCTGATCAGAAATAAAGAACAAAGGGCAGGAAAGATAGCTCAGGAGTGGAAAGCTCTTGCTGGTCTTCCACATAATGGTGGTCAATTTCTAGTATTTACATGGGGATCAACAAATACCCATTACTTCAAGATCAAGAGTACTGAGGCCATCTTCTGACAACAGTAAAGATGAGGCACATATGATATTCATATTCATCCACACAGGCACAATACTCTTATTTATTCAAAAATTTCAGAACAAACACAAGACTAAGGCAAAATGACATAGACCTGGAATCCAATGAGTCTGAAGCCTCAGGCAGTATTGATATCATTAACATATGCCATCCAGAGATATACAATATAACCTATATATTTGGTTAAATTTTAAAATTAAAGATGTGGATGAAAAGGTGCACAGAAGGATGTGCTTATTTTACAAAAACACGTCAGGTGGCTTCTGTGGTTTCTGTATCTACTATCAGCACAAGAAGAGCTTCACAGAGAAATTTAGCCTCAAAAACAATAAACGAAAGATATAAAGTTAAAAATATAAATCTACTAGACTTGCAAAATAGCTTAGCATTGAATAGCAAATGTTTATACTGTATCTTATGGGAAATAGAAACTGAAATCAAATGGAGAATTTATGGGAGCATGAGAAGAAAGCTGAAGAATCAGTTTCAAGTACAACACAGTAGACACATAGAATAAAATATTTCCTCTTTAAAAGAAATGCAGGGGTAAAGCTGTAGCAGAGACTGAGGGCATGGCCAATGAAAACTTGCCCAGCTGGAGACCCACCTTATAGACAAACACCAATCCATGACATTATTAGGGATACTCTGTTTTTCTCCCACACAGGAGCCTTGCATAATTGTCCATTAAGAGGCTCCACCCAGCAGCTGACTTGAAAGAGATGCAGAGAACCACAGTCAAACATTGAATGGTCCTTGGGAACTGTTATGGAAGAGTTGGGGGAAGGATTGATGGCCCTGAAGAGGATAGGAACTCCACAGGAAGACCAACAGTCTCAAATAACCAGGCCCCTTGGGGAGACTCACAGACTGATCCACAAACAAAATAACACACACAGTCTATACTAAGGCCCCTGGAACATATGTGTAGATCAGTCTTCATGATGGTCCTCCAACAACTGTACCAGGGGCTGTGCCTAAAGCTGCTGTCTATCTTTGGAATCTGCTCCCTGAACTGGGCTGCCATGTGTGGCTTCAATGGAAAGGATGAACTTAACCCAGCAGAGACTTGATGCACTGTGGTGTGGAGATACCCAGGGGCCCACATCTTCTCAAAGGAGAAACAGAGGATATTGGGTAGAGGGACTCTGTGCAGGCAGTGGACCTAGAGTAGGGACTTCACAAAGTTCATAGCCATTTTATTTATTACAGCGTGAAACTGGAAAAATTCCAGATATCACTCAACCAAAATATGGATATAGAAAATGTGGTTCATTTACAAAAGGAAAAACTATTCATCTATAAAATACAAGAACATTATCAATTTAAGACAAATGGATACAACTAGAAACTATTATCCTGAGTGAGGTAACCCAGACCTAAAAGCACACACATGTATGTACTCACTTACAAGTGAATAATAATCATAAAATACAGGAAACCCACACTACACTCTATAGATGCAAAGAAGCTATACACGAAGGAAGGTCCAAATGAGCACGGTTGAATCTCATTCAGAAGCAGGAATAAAACAGTCACAGGAGGCAGATGGAAGAGAGAGAACTGGATGGGAGAGCAGATAAGAAGGAGAATCTGGAAGAACCAGCAACACATGTGGTGAGAGACTATGGAGTTGATCTTAGCTGAGATGCATAGCAGTTAGATATGGATGCTGAAGAGGCCACATATGTAGTCAGGCAGGACCCCTCAGTGGAGAGTTAAAGACACCAACCAATCCAAAAACCTTTATACCCAAAATTTGTTCTTATCCACAAGAATGCAATCTACAACATAGATTCTGTCCAGCGGCAAAATAACCCTTTGATACCATGTTGTTGTTCTAACTTGTTACTCTGCTGCTGTGATTGAATCTCCTAAGCAAAGGCATCTCAGGTAATAAGTGGTTGTTGTACATGGCTCTGACATATCAGTCCATCATTTTGGGGGCTTAAATTAGAAACTGTAGGCAAAAAGCATGGACAAACACTGTCTCCTGTCTTGCTCTCTTGCTTGGTCACTGTCTCAAGCTCAGCCTGCTCTCATCCAGCCCAGGACCACTTGCTTAGGGATATTGCCATCCTCAGTGGAAGAGTCTTCCTTTTTTTTAGTTTTCTGAGACAGGGTTTCTCTATGTAGCCCTGGCTGTCCTGGAACTCACTCTGTAGACCAGGCTGTCCTGGAACTCAGAAATCCACCTGCCTCTGCCTCCCAAGTGCTGGGATTAAAGGCATGTGCCACCACTGCCTGACATAGAGGAGTCTTCCTAATCAATCATCAACACTACCTCTCACAGATATAGCAACCAGCCATCCTGATGAGGACACGCCCTCAATTGAGGTTACTTCAGATGACTATAGCTCTGAAATGCTGAGAACTGAAAACTATGACAGAGACATAATAATGAATGAGGAAGTTGTTACAACACAAAACCAATGATTTAAACATATCAATTGCAGGAGCCCCTCCCACAACAAGAGGGAGTTGGAGTTGTGACTGAGCAAGGACAAAATAGGGAGGGGACCTGGCTCAGAGCAGGGAAGGATACACTGGAATGGGGAGCTCAGAGGCTGTGCTGAACTGGGATGAGGCATCTTTAATCCTGGGTTCCCAGGCCAGTGCAACCAAAGAATAGGCTAAAACAACTGGAAGGTGGACAGAAAAGCAGATTGTTTCACAGACCCAGAAATGATCACCACAAAAAAACAGGATCTCTGACCCAAGGAAGATATGCTAAATTTCTTAGAATCAATGAAGAATGACCTTCCATCTCATGACAGCTCCAAGTTCAAAACTACAGAGTCATATATGAACTGGGCAGAGGGTAGTTCAGGAAGTGGGAAAGGAGGTCTTTGTCTTTCTACCCTGTAAAAAAAGGTAGGCAGAGCCTGATTTTGCCCTGGATGCTGTCTCAAAGAGCTCTCTGTCATGGACTAGTCAATGGGTCAAGGTCCTGTTGCTAAGAAGTATTTATCCCAAGGTGTGGGGCTGGTAACTAAATCGATGAGGGTGGAATCTCTCTCATTTCCTCAGTCAGAGAATAACAATGTTCCACACACAAAATGGACAGCCACAAGGGGGCGGTAAAGGCTTCCCAGCAGATTCCTCTAGTTGGACAGAGGAGAAAATGAAGACAGGATGGCAAGTGTGAGCCCTGTCAGGGTTCCAAGTCTGCTCTAACCATCCCAGAAATTAAGACCAGAGAAACACCGTCCACTATACCAGACTCTGGAACATCTTCGAAGCACTTCAGGGCTACAACTCTCCAGCGTATCCACTGTAGCAGGGTTCCACGTTCAATTTAGTCATCTCCCTCCACAGATACTCAAGAAAAACCTGAAAACCAAAGCACACAGACACAAATCTCGCAGACAAGCCACTGACTTAGAAACAATGGTTCATCTTAACAACTAGCCTTTCAATCCTTAATTTGGGAGTCCTGAGGGTCTTTGGGTTCCAGTCAATGCATTAAGATGTTATGTCCAAGTCAGAGAGACCCCAATGACCAACAAGGAGCCTATTGTAATGCAAACACATGGAGGTCTTCATTATAAGCTCTGTAATAAGGATTCTCGCCAGTCAGCCTCACGTGAGATCAAATCTGAGAAACCAAGTCTAGGGGTGCTGGATATTTATTTCAGTTACAACAAGATTGGAACATTAACACAAAGGTCAGCAACTTAATATTTTAAAAGCTGCATGACTGGCATAATGTGCAGGAACCAACCAAGGGGGTAAAATCATCTGACAACCATGACGGTTAGACTAATTTTTCTCTGTAAGGTGTATTAGTTATTGATATGTAGCTTAACCCTGCAGTTGTATCTTGACTGGCTGTGGACAAGGGAGGTTTGTCATAGGATGTTTGCTCAAGCGGACTTTGTGCACTCTCTAAAAATAACTGATTGGGCTTTACAAACTCATCTTTGTGCCTGAGGTCCTGATTATTGAAAGATGCTCCTGTTCAAGCACAAGCCATGCATGGTAGCAGAAAAGTTACTTGATCCAAAGACCTGCCTCACTATCTGTTACTGCACTGTCTGGAACTGTTTCCCTGAGCAGGTACCCCACAGCTCTGGAATTTCAAAATATTAGGGTTTCAAAGGTAACTTCAATATTACAGCTTCTTGTTCCAGTATCTGGGATCCACACATGATCATCTGTGTTCCTCAAAAGAGATTGGGTCTCTTTCCAGCTCTTCCATCTATTCCACTCTAGGTTCTTCTTGACTCCACTTTACTGCTGCTGCTGTTCACTCTGCTCATCCCATGGGACTGACATCTTCAATATGCTGGGTTCTTCCCCTGCAACTAGGATTCACTGCATTCCTGTCATACACTCCCTTCATGGTGCCATGCCCTTAGCTGCTCTGCATGAGATACATTTATGCTTAAAAACCAATACCACCTGGGTGATTCTCACACATGATCAACTGCGGGTGTACAACAAAGGAACAAACTTGGCTATCTCTGGAACACAGCTTCTTTGTCCTCTCAGAAAACACTTAACAGAAGATGTCACCTCAGTGGTGCTGGTTTCTTCTTCATCACCACTAATTTTCTAACTACAGCCAACCAGCATCAACTGTCTCAGTCATCCCTTCTATTCTTTCCTCTAAATCAGAGCCACATGGACAAAGCTGCTGAGTTCCTCTGCCTGCTGAGGCTGGAACATGGCCCCTTCTATTACATCATCACCAGCTTTATATTTTTCATCAACTTCCTAAACTTTAAATTTTTCATAAACTGCCTAAGCTCGGTTGTCCTTGAACTTGCTCTGTAGATTAATCTTGAACTTAGATCTGTATGGCTCTGTCTCCTGAATGCTGGGTAATACCCGTGTAACACTTTGCCTGTACCTAAGCTTTTCATTACCTAAAACTTGTTCTGTACCAGGAAGACCTGAATCAGAGATCTGCTTGATGCTCATCTTTTGGGATTTAAGGTGTGTACCACCGCGCCTATACTTAAGTATTTTATTTTAGGTTTTAAAATGAAAGCCCAGAATAGTAATCACAGTCCATCGATGGTCAGTTTCACACATACTGGTGACCCTTATGTCCACATGAAAACGATAACCAGGTGATAATTGAAAGATATGAAAATTTATAAAGGGTATGAAAAGTTGTTATTACCCCCTAGAGCTGAGCCAAGAATGTAGGCCAACCGGTTCACTAGCTCCAGGTTCCAGGATCTGGCTGACCACAAAGAATGTAGAACTAAAAATCCAGGTCAGCTGGGTTGTTCTGGGAACTGGCTGACCACAAAGTAGATGGTTGAACAAGATTCAATTCCTGAGAAAAACATATACACGATGTTTCCCACATGACCGACTGAATGATGGGCTGGAACTTTCCACTATTTTTATGATACCCTTCCTTGGTTTCCCCCTAACACCCCTGGTTTGTGGGTTTTTTTCCTTTAAATACCCTTCTCCCCCTGGCCTCGGAGTTAACACTCCTCATTATGAGTCTCGACCTCAGCCTGGCTGATTCCTGAAATAAAGCCTCTTGTGTCTTGTGAGTTATTGATTGGTTGTGATATCCCGAGACTAGAGTGAGGGTCTCCCCTCTTGGGGGTCTTTCAATAATAACACCCAACAGGATACAGTTCTCCTTTATACAAGTCTGGGGGTGTGTCCATAGGTCCGCCAGCCAGTAATTGGAGGCAGCTCCAGTCATTCCCCTGCCTCAGATTCATGGGCAACCCGGGGCCTCCGCTTCCACCCACCCGCTACCACCAGCCAGTCATGGTACCTGGAGGCTCCAGTCATCTCCCGGGTCTGCAGCGGCCCGGCGGTCGATCAGATTGCGTCGCGCGGTCTGTGACGTCAGAAGGAGCCCTCTGATGCCACCGGGACAGCGGTGTGCCTCCCAATTTCAGCGGTGGTGGCGGCAGCGGCAGCAGAGGTCTCCAGGAACAGTCTCTTGGCTCTCCAGTCAAGTCAATCTGCACCTGTGGGGATCTCCAAACACCACGCGAATGTGCCAAGCACAAGCCTTCATGGGAAATGTAGTCTCTGGCTGGCCGCCATCTTACTTTTCATCCCAGCATCATGGGATATGTAGTTTGAAGGCCAGTCGCCATCTTGGCATGAGTCCTTATGGGAAATGTAGTCTCGGGCTGGCCGCCATATCTGCATAGCCCAGGCTGTCCTCACTCTGTATACCAAGCTGGCCTCGAACTCAGAAATTTGCCTTCCTCTGCCTCCCAAGTGCTGGGATTAAAGGCATGTGCCATCAATTATTGATCATTATGGCTATTGATTAGTATTGCTTATTGATTATTGATCAGCATTGACTGCTGGTTATCGATTATTGATTATCATGATTATTGATCACTTTTGGTTATTGACTAGTATTGATTATTGGTCCTTGAGTAGTATTGATTATTGATTAGCATGATTGTTGATCATTATTCCATAACTGTCATCCCCCTGCCTCTCCCTTCCAATTGCCAGGTTTAAAGACCTGCACTACCACTGCCGGATATGCCTGTCTTCTTAATGTATACTATAAAAGACAAAAGGATTTGGACACATGTGCTGCAGAGTCAGAAAAACCACCCATGTTTATAAGAAAGCACCTGGTCCAAATGTTTTGTGCAGATTCAGAATCAGCCATGACAGTGAAGTTACTCAGAGCTCACCTCCTGATCTAACACGTGATGGGCATCACCAGGGACCTCACAGGTGGTCACATCTGGCTGATGCTTCCCATGCAGCTCCAGAGAGGACCCAGCACCCCAGCTCCCACTGCTCAGCTGCCTGACCCTGCCCATTGTGGGCAGTGATCCTCTGCTCACCATGACTCAATTTCAGAGCTTCCCTGAGGTCTCCACAGAGCACACACAGCAGAGCTCAGAGCAGGGCACAGATGACCATTCAAGCCTGCACAGCCACCAAGAACTTGCAGAATGGCACCCAGAAGGACCCGCCTCCTTGTCTGATTGAGAGGTCTGCCTGGGAGCCTTGAGAGGCCAGTGAGTCTTACCACTCCTCAAGGTTAAATTGTGTTTCCAGACCAGGGTCAGACCTTTTCCAGAGCTCAGGAGGGGTTTGCCCTCCATTAGCTTTTGTTTCTGTCTTCAAAGAGGAATCTCACCCCACCCAGCCCTGGGGGAGAAACCAGCATTCCAGCTCTGGCTGTTCAGCTGCCTGCTGTTCTGCCCTCTGAGAGCAATGATCCTGCACTTACCAGGACCTGACTCCAGACTTTACCTGAGCTTTCCTCACAGTACTTGCCTTCTTCTTCCTGTAATCCAGGTGAACAGTTTCCATAGCCCAGTAATCAGTGTGCAGTGGAGGTATCAATCTGACCCATAAGTGGAAGGTTGCCCAGGGTATTTCTTAGGATTCTGTCTAAACTTCCCGCAGTTACGTGGTAACAGCCAGGTATGCTCCTCCCCACCGTTACCTGGCAACGGCTGGGTAGGCCTGATCCACTTAAAGATGGCTGCTTGCCCCTTCCTCTTTTTTGATGTCTTGATCTCTGTTTTCTTGCCCTCTTAGGTTCATTACCCAGTCTCTCCCATTCTTCCCCCCCACCCCACCCCACCCCGCTCTCTCCACATGCTTATGCCTGGCCTCTACTTCTTTACTTTCTGCCTCTCTCGGCTTTTCCTTGCCTCTACTACCCTCTTAAGTCCCCTCCCCATGTCCTAAAAATACTATATTCTATACTATAGTGTCATGTGGCTGGTCCCTCAGAGAGAAGAGATATCTCAGCCTGAGGCAGGAGTCTGCTGAGACATCCCTTTACCCCACATCTCCCCCGCCCCCCCACACAAAAATAGAACATATTCAGTCTCTCTTTAAAGAGAGAAAGCTGTGGGGAGGAGCATACCTGGCTGTCACCAGGTAACTGTGAGGTAGAGTTTTAAGACAAAATATTAACACCATTAATACTAAAGAGGGATTTTAGGAAACAAGAGTCTTACTTTGTGGCTTCATACTGGGTTCAGCGAAACTGAAGTTTCCTTCCACCAGATGACAGGTATCAATTAAAAAGTAGGGCAAATACTAAAAACAAAACCAAAAACACCACCTGTCCAATGTCCTTTATATATGTAGGTTGTCAAAAGAATCTGTAGCCCAGATTAAAGGTGGATCTGAACATCTCAAAAGAGCAAGATTAATAAAGGGTTTCTCACTTCAAAAGGTGTAATTAAGAAATATGCCCCACAGCAAGCAGGGTTTGAGTTAGGGTTAGGGGATTAGACAGCCATATTTTAAAATTAAAGATGTGGGTAAAGAGGTGCACAGAAGCAGTGTGCTTATTTTATTGTATTGATATTGATAGAGTCAATGCATAGGAAATGTGGCAATACCTCGGTGTTACAATAGCTTTAGCATTGGTGATAATATATTGTTTCCTGTTCACTATTAAAGAGCAATTAAATATCAAACCTCTGTCTCTGGAATACTCTCTCCCCTCTCGGGGAACTGACCATCTCACCGTCAATCCTGTATAGGATACCTGAGTGGAGACGACCTGTCCCTCCTCTTCCCACGGGGACCCTAAACCCTTATCCCAACCTGCTCATGACAGATAACATACTGGGCTCCAGACAGCTTGTTTGTTGTTTTAATCCTCTACCTCCTCTGCTACTGGAACCTTTAAAATTTTAAGGTTTAATGTATTTTCATAATATTAATTCTTAACACAGTTCACAACTGAAGTGACCCATTGGTTTAAATATTTTTTTTGTTTATGTTTTGTTTGTTTAAGCCTACAATGTAAATTGGCTCCTGAAGGTTGCAGAATGCCACAGTTGGCAGCTCCAGGCACTAAGAGCTTCAGAAAGGATTACCTCAACCTTGTTATGTTTTTACTGAAAGTGTTTTTATTCTTTAAATGTGTTTGTGACAAGCAGTAAATCTGTCTGAGATTCCCATTCACAGCAAATTGAGTGGACCAAGGCTGGGACTTCTCAGAGATGTCAGCTTGAGCTGGACCTGTGCTGCTTCTTAGGCAGAGTGTATACACATCAACACCTCACCTGGTATTGGACAGCAGAGTCAAGTTCTTTTGTATCCTTGTATCCAGACAACTGGCTACATGACAAAAGATGACCTTGAACTCTTGATTCTCCTACATCTGGAACCCCCCAATTGTTGAGATTACAGTCATGTATAGCCACTGAACAATTTCATGCTTTCATCACATGAAGATGAAGTAAATAAGAGTAGAAGTAATACTTTCCCAACTCTTATTTTCCAACAGAAAATGTGATTTAAAAATAAATGATCCAGGTGGTAATGGTGCAAGCCTTTAATCCCAACACTTGGGAGGCAGAGCCAGGCAGTTTTCTGAGTTCGAGGCCAGCCTGGTCTACAGAGTGAGTTAGAGTACAGCCAGGGCTACACAGAGAAACCCTGTCTCGAAAAAAAAAACAACCAAAACCAAAACAAAACAAAATGACACTTCAGGTGACCACTATTTCATGAACAACCATCTAACTTTTTATTTACAGGTATACTTCATTCCTCTCAGGACTATTTGGCTTATCTTTCTTAATAGAATGAAAGACAGTTAACATTGCATTGAGTGCATGCTTTTCCAAACATTTTCTTTTCTTTTCTTTTTTCTTCTCTCCTCTCTTCTCGTCTCCTCTCCTCTCCTCGCCTCGCCTCGCCTCGCCTCGCCTCGCCTCTCGCCTCCTCTCCTCTCCTCTCATCTCCTCTCCTCTCCTCGCCTCTCCTCTCCTCTCGTCTCCTCTTCTCTTCTTTTCTTGTTTGTTTGTTTATTTTGAGACAGGGTTTCTCTGTATAGCCCTGGCTGGCCTGGAACTCACTCTGTAGACCAGGCTGGCCTCAAACTCTGCCTCTGCCTCCCAAGTGCTGAGATTAAAGGTGTGCACCACCACTGCCTGACCCAAACATTTTCAAGTGCCAGACCTGGTGCATTTCTTGCCATGCATGTCATTATCTGCCAGTATTATCAGGGCACATAGCAGCTCTGGGGAGGAGAAAACTAGCAGGCTCTGCTGGCTTATGAGAGCCACTTGCTCTGTTATATTAGTCATGTAGAACTCTTTGGGAGATGGAAGGACAGTTAAAACTTTTGGTGAATGTCTCTTAGTACATTGACCCTGAATGCATATGTCAAGTTTTGGTACAGAGGTGCTACAATAGACACCTTGTTTAATTCCAAGCCTAGGTTTCTACTTGGATGTTTTTTGCCACATGTATCGAGACAACATTTGTCTGAGGTTGCTGGTAAGAACTCCTTTCTCCTGATGTGGTACTTCAGTTTATCACATGATGATGATGACTGCTGCAACCCCAAGACTAAAGAATCAAATCCATCATTTTGGGTATCCCCATTTTCCTGTCACCTGCAAGGCTCTGGATTCATAGTTCCATAGTAGAGTTTTTGCCTGAAAAGTTTAAACTCTAGGATTGCAAAAATTTGGTATGTTTTTTCATATCTTTGAGAATTAGAATCAGGAGAATCAGAAGTTCAAGGACATCCTCAGCTGTATAAAAATTCTAAGCCGAGCCTTAGTTATGTGAGACCTTATCCCAAACAAACACAGCAAGACTGAAATAGACCATCAGTATACAGATACAAGAATAAGAATGCACTGGTTTCTGTGTGTAGAATGTTAACCACAGAAGAAAAGGAAAGCCTGTCTCATTCAAGTACTGCTGCATGTGGAGTAGTGGCCACTCTCCAGGGAGCCTACCTGTGTGAACTGTGAGGACACAGTGTTCTTTTCTTTAGTTTGTAAATGAAATATCAGATATGTGTCACACAGCAAGTTAGCAGGAGCTAGACACTGGACCCTTCACATCATGATTTTTTCTTTCCCACCTGCCAATAAGTTGAAGCCCATGTTTGTATATTTTTGGAAATACCTTCAGACTCATCATTAGGGAGGTCGAGGCATTCTCTTGCAGTTTGTATTCTGGTCTGGAGGTTGTGTTCCAGATTTCAAAAAGCTGTTGGACATGCAGGTGATGACATCATCAACATATTTCATCCCATGCTCTGGCTTTCATTTGCTTCCATTTGAGGTAAATAGGAAGTTAAGTATCCAATTTTCAGATTTTCCATTTTTTTTAATCAATAAAAACCAAATTTTATAATGTCTGTTTTGTGTAAACTCTTCCCTGAAGTGATCCAATAGCTAGCACATCTCTAATTTTATATTTTTTTATTATTTTATAATAATCAGATAAGACATATTAATGTATTAGTTATGGCCCTTCAGAACCGCTCAAAAAAATTACTTGTTAAGCCTCTGTACATGTGGAAGCCAAATTATGCCCCTATCAGAGTCCAAAGGGTAAAGCTGTAGAGTTTTTGCCCTTTTTCCAAGGGAGCAAAGCAGTGTGAACCCATGAGTTCGTGTGACATGAAACAAGTCCCTGCATATGTGTGGCCTCCGTGAGAACTGCTGTTTGGCTTTTCCTAAATCCATTCTGCTGTGATACTGTGACTCATCTGTGTACATATGTTACATTTTTAAAATCATGCTGCTTGTACCTTATAATAAGGCTGGCTGAGTGCAGTGGTTTAAAGTAGGATGGAAGCTGAGTTGCTCAGAGACATAACTACATGCAATGTGCACAAAACACCTCCCTTATTTTTCTACTTTAACCCCATTAACCCCATTCTCTTGTTTTTTTTTTAAATAGAAAGAAATCCTGTCATCTGCTTAAACCCCAGCTGATCGAATGTGTTACCTTAGAAGCTTAATCTGGGATGATACCCCCTATGATGGTTAAACCTGCTTGTCACTTTAAGCAGTTTGAAACATACTTGAACTATTCCCTATGAGTCTGTGAGTGAATTTCCAGAAGCAACTGGAACATGGCTCAGGAAGGAGTGGGATGGTACCCACCTCATAGCCACCATCCATGGATGGAGTGGATATGGAAAGAGTGGAGAAGCTTGCACAGGAGTCTAAGTTCTGTTCACCTGCACTGGGGTCTGGGTCTGCTGCTCCATCACACAGACACCTGACATGGGTATGTAGCAATGTCTCAGACTTCTCATCCCATTCCCAACTTTTAGGCTTCAAAGTGGGTACTGCATCTCCAGCCTGTCTTTTCTGAGCTTTCCTGCACTTTGAACTGAGTTGCTGTTATTTAGCCTAGATCTCAAGCCTAGAGTTGGCCACTAAAGGACTCCTCCCCCTCTCAAGTATAGGTCAGTCCCATCAAGACTACATTTTGGGAGAATTTGGGGAAGGGGAAAACCTGATCAAAATACATTGTATGAAAATTAAAAAAATAAATAAAAAGATACAGTCAAGAATCCACTATTAATTTAGGAATTCTTGGATTGATCACACACACAGTGATATAAGTCTAGGAAGAGGAAAAATTGGTTTCTCAGCAAGAAGAGTGAAGTGAGTCAAGTGGTGGCTGCAGTTTCTGGGGGTTGGGGAGGTGGGGAACTTAAACAAGGGAACACAGGGACTGGCTGGGCTCACAGGTGATAGGATCCCCTGCTGTGAAATGAGACAGGATGTCTGCTCTGAGGCAGGGAGCCAGACATGAAAAGCTAAAGGTGTCTGCTTCTTACAAGCAGGTAATCAAAGGATAGGATTCTAAAGTTTGGTTTAACTGTTCTTAAAGATAGAAGGGAATACAGATTTTGCCTGAACCACGTGGGGGAATTCTTCCTGTGCTTTGGAACTATTAGGAAGAGCTGCTCACAGGCACTGGGAGTCCTTGCTGTGCAGAGACAGGCTGTTTGGAGGAAGGCAGAGGCAGGCAGTAAAAGGCTACTGGCCTCCAAAAAGGAGCAAAAGGATAGAGATAAGGAAAATTGATTTAATTGGTTTTAGGGACAGAAGGGCCTATAATGGTAGTCATTTATTTATACAGCGATATTAAGCTCCACAGACGAGAGACTGAGTGAAAAACTGCTTTAGAGAAGACTTGAAAAGGTCTTGCCAGGGTATACTCAAATTCTTTAAAAGTGGGCTCCATGGGAATTCTGGGATTGATTCCTGGCATGACAGATAAGAAGCCTAAGAATAGACTTATACAGTAAGCAAAAGGGAATTTAATTGTAGATATTAAAATATTGAGGCATTTGATCTTTAAAAATTAGATCAAAGGCAGAATATATAGTTTCTAGCCTATTCTCAGACAGTAGAAATTTAGGCCTTGAGAATTATGTAAAAAGAAATCCTGGAAATAGGTTCATACAGTAAGCAGACATAGATATTAAATAAATATATATTGATAAAATTTGAGATTAATATTGTTCCTCTTAGATGGACATTGTGACCATGCAACTCATTTAAGAATAAAAAGCCTAGACCGAGTCCTTCTTTTAAAAAAATGGATATTTTCTTCATTTAAATTTCAAATGTTATCCACTTTCCTTGTCACCCCACCCTCTGTAAACCCCCTATTCCATCCCCCCATTTTTATGAGGATGTTACACCACCCACCCACTCCCATCTCCCTTCCCTGTCATTCCCCTACACTATGGCATCAAGCCTTCACAGGAACAAGGGCCTCTCCTTCCACTGATACCAGACAAGGCCATCCTCTTTTACATATGTGGCTGGAGCCATGGATCCCTCTATGTGTATTCTTTGGTTGGTGGTTTAGTCCCTGGGAGCTCTAGGGGTCTGGTTGGTAGATATTGTTGTTACTCCAATGGGGTTGCAAACTCCCTTAGCTCCTTCATTCCTTTCCCTAACTCCTTCATCAGGGACCCCATGTGCTTAGTCCAATGGTTGACTGCCAGACTCTGCCTCTGTATTTGTCAGGCTTTGGCAGAGCCTCTCAGGAGACAGCTATATCAGGATCCTTTCAGCAACCATTTCTTGGCATCCACAATAGTGTCTGGGTTTAGTGATTGCATATGGGATGGATCCCCAGGTGGGGCAGTCTCTGGATGACCTTTGCTTCAGTCTCTGCTCCACACTTTGTTTCCATATTTCCTCCCATGAGAATTTTTTTTTACTCCTAAGAAAGACTGAAGCATCCACACTTTGCTCTTCCTTCTTTGTGAGCTTCATGTAGTCTGTGAATTGTATCTTGGGTATTCCGAGCTTTGGGACTAATATCCACTTACCAGTGAGTGCATAGCATGTGTGTTCTTTTGTGATTGTGTTACCTCATTCAGCATGCTATTTTCTAGTTTCATCCATTTGCCTAAGAATTTCACAAAGGCATTGTTTTTAAGAGCTGAGTAGAAATCCATTATATAAATGTACCACATTTTCTGTATCCATTCATTTGGTGCAGGACATCTGGGTTCTTTCCAGCTTCTGGCTATTATAAATAAGGCTGCTATGAACATAGTGAAGCATGTGTCCTTGTTATATGTTGGAGCATATTCTGGGTATATGCCCAGGAGTGGTATAGTGGGGTCCTCAGTTCATACTATGTCCATTTTTCTGAAAAACCACCAGATTGATTTCCAGAATGATTGTACCAGCTTGCAATACCAACAATAGAGGAGTGTTCCTCTTTCTCCACATCCTCGCCAGTATCTGCTATCACCTAATTTTTTTGCTCTTAGCCATTCTGATGTGTGTGAGGTTGAATCTCAGGGTTGTTTTAATTTGCATTTTTTGGATGACTAAGGATGTTGAGCATTTTTAAGGTGCTTCTCGGCCATTCAATATTCCTCAGTTCAGAATTTTTTTTTTTGCTCTGTTCCCCATTTTTTCATAGGGTTATTTGGTTCTCTGGAGTCTAACTTCTTGGGTTCTTTGTATATATTGAATACTTTTCCTCTATCAGATATAGGATTGGTAAAGATCTTTTCCCAATCTGTTGGTTGCTGTTTTGTCTTATTGACAGTGTCCTTTGCCTTACAGAAGCTTTTCAATTTTATGAGGTCCCACTTGTTGATTCTTGATGTTAGAGTATAAGCCATTGGTGTTCGGTTCAGGAAATTTTCCCCCTGTGCCCATGTGTCTGAGGCTTTTCTCCATTTTCTATTCTATTAGTTTTAGTGGATATGGTTTTATGATCCACTTGAATGAGAGGTTTGTACAATGAGATAAGAATGAATTGATGTGCATTCTTCTATATACTGACCGCCAGTTGAACCAGCATCATTTTTGAAAATGTTATGTTTTTTCCCACTGGATGGTTTTAGCTCCATTGTCAAAGATCAAGTGGCCACAGGTGTGTGGGTTTATTTCAGACCCAGTCCTTTAAATAACTGTGATTACAAACTGATTTTAGATGATTAATCAATATGAGTTAAAGGCCAGAAGGCAACCTCATGTTTATGTTACATTCTGATTTAATTATAAAAGGGTGCTTTTGATATATTTCAATTAGAAATAGCTAAGAGTAGTCAAGGTTTAACAGTTTGGATATATATATACATACATATATATATATGTATGTATGTATATATATACATACATATATATATATATGTATGTATATATATATCCAAAATATATATATATGTTTTCTTGTGTCTTTGAAATATATATATTTCAAATATATATATATTTCAAATATATATATATTTCAAATATATATATATTTCAAATATATATATATATGAAATATATATATATATTTCAAAGACACCAGAAACCACAGGATGTGACATTTAATGTTATTTAATTACTTGATAATGAGAAATATCTGCTCCTGACAGCACACCTTTCTGTTTAAGTTTGAGAAGCTATAGTTATTGCTTCCTATATACCCAGGTAACGTTTAAATCGTTTTCAAATTTCTGACTGGGTTGAAGACTAGTTTTACTCTTATAATCAAACTCAAGTTGTTTAACATTGAGAGAGAGAGGTTATACAGTGGAGGACATGGTTTTCAGATGGCATAACAAGCTAAAATCTAAACATAATCTAGGGATAAGATCATAATTCTTTCAGTTAGAAATGATGGTAAAATACTTTAATTGACAAATATGGCTGGGCAGTGGTGGCAAATGCCTTTAATCCCAGCACTTGGGAGACAGAGGCAGGTGGATTTCTCAGTTCGAGCCCAACTTGGTCTACAGAGTGAATTCCAGGACAGCCAGGGCTACACAGAGAAATCCTGTCTTGAAAGAAAAAAAACTAAAAAAGACAAATATTATGGACTAGATGTTATTTCTACATCACACTGTGTAATTTACATGATTTTTATAATTGTGTTCAATTTATGTCAGGGAGAAGAGTCTTTTTTTTATTTTTTATTATTGGACTGAAAAGGTGAAGTGTAGGAGTGGTTTTTGATGTTAAGTTCCTGTTGCCCAATTGTTCTTTGATTTGTTAGTAAAGAAAGCCATGGGCCACTTGCTGAGTGGAAAGTACTTGTGAGACTTCTAGGTTCCTAGAGGCAGGCAGGGAGACAGAAGAATGGAGGAGTGTTGCCATGCTTTGGATGGTGAAGAACCCAGCAGTTATGTGAGGTTTTGGGAGAAGCCTGGGCCTGTGGCCACTACTACAGGAGGGTGGTCAGAGATGTTTGGCAGGAGCTAGATGGAACTAGCCACTGAAGTTGAGGGCAGGTGGGAGGAGCAGAGCTAAGAGCATTGGTAAGGGCAGGTTTTCCAGGTGAGAGAAGGTAGAACCCAGAAATACTGTTCAAAGGCATGTTGAAAAGGAACAACTGTATAAGTGTCTTTTATCTGCAAATTCAAGTGAAGCTGGGTGGGGGGGGTGGTGGCTGGTAGTGTGGCCACTTCTTGGAGCAAGGACAGGTAGTGAAAAACTATACACAACAGTATGCTACATTGGATCTGTCCCTAGAGAAATCACTAATACATTCTTCCTCGGATGCCCAATGACTTCAGAGGACATTGTTACCTGGTTGAAGACAGGTCTTGGGATCCAGTAACACTCAACCTATCCCTAGCATAGAGTAGGCATTTGTGGTACATGGTATTTAGATAAAATCAAGTTCACATCACTGAATTTTGTTATAAACCCACTCACAAATTTCTCTTTTCACCATCAGTGTGTTGCTTATATTGTTATGCCCAGGTCTCCTGGTTTCTAAAAGATCTCAAAGAATTGTGATATCCACAGTAGAGAAACGTAAGAACCTTTAATTCAAACCCAGGTTTGGACCACAAATTGCAGGAAGCAAAGTTGTGATCCTGCATCTAGGGGTTTAGGGAATTTATACAAGCAGATCCAGGGCTTCAGGGTTACACAGCAGATAAGACAAGCTATAATTTTATCTGTTTGGGCAGTAGACAGTGTCAGTGGGCAAGGTTGCATGATTGGGGGAGTCTGTTCTTTTGTCTTTTATGGTGTTATCAGGGTTAAATGTTTCTACAAACCAGTCACAGCTGTTTGGGAATGCTTCATTGACTTGATTTCTCTCTAAGGATGTGTGGTTTTTGCTTTCCTCAAGACCATAAGCCACATGTGTTGGGGAGTGCTTGGCCATCTATCAGAGAGGCCAGCTTCTGGTGTCAAGGAGGCTGAAGGCTGCATTAGTTTATCTGTTCTCAGGCTTGGGGAGTTGTTATTGGAATGAGGATTTGTAGGCCCTTGACATTGGCTGTGTCTTTTGGGAGAGTCAAGTGACTGGAAGGAACAAGCCGGCCTTCTGTGTGCACTGGGGTAAGGGGGAAGTGCTAAGGCGAGCACCAGCTGCTCGGCTTGTTCAATGTTAACATTGATTTCCCACAAGATAGTGGTAGCAAGAAGTCTTCATAAATGAAAGTTTCAGACATTAAAAATATGCTAACATATTACACTTAACTTTTAGAAAATTAGCCGGGCAGTGGTGGTGCACACCTTTAATTTCAGCACTTGGGAGGCAGAGGCAGGCGGATTTCTGAGTTCGAGGCCAGCCTGGTCTACAGAGTGAGATCCAGGACAGCCAGGGCTACACAGAGAAACCCTGTCTCAAAAAAACAAAACAAAACAAAAACAAAAAAAAAAAAAAAACAAAACAAAAACAAAAAAAAAAAAAAAAAAAACAAAAAAAAAAACTTCTAGAAAATTAGTGTTAAGTGAAAGAAAGTGGTTGTGGTACTGTCTAACCAACAATTTAGTATCATATACCAGCTTTTCTGCTTCTGTAAGAATCAGTAATAGTCACAAAAATAGCTTATATAAATTCTTTCTTCTGGGTTCTATTACAACTCTTGAAATGCACATTTTCACAGTCATCATTTTAGTATGTAAGCTTGCTCAACATCTGGTTTTGATCTGCACCCCAGAGCTGACCCTGTGCCACAGTGCTCCATACCCAAATTCATCCCAGAGAGAACTGGTCTCCCAGGAGTGCTGACACACAGGCTTGCAGGAGGGACAAGCCATAGTCAGAGACAGCAATACCAGCTAACACCAGAGATATCCGGATGGCCAGAGGCAAGGGCAAGAACATAAGCAACAGAAACCAAGGCTACTTGGCATCATCAGAACCCAGTTCTCCCACCACAGTCCTGGATACCCCAACACACTGGAAGAGCAAGACTAATTTAAAATCACATCTCATGATGATGATAGAGGACTTTAAGAAGGACATAAATAACCCTCTTAAAGAAATACAGGAGAACAAAGGTAAATAGTTAGAAGCTCTTAAAGAGGAAACACAAAAATTCATTAAAGAATTACAGGAAAACAAACAAACAGGTGAAGGAATTGAACAAAACCATCCAGGATTTAAAAATGGAAATAGAAACAATAAAGAAATAACAAAGGGAGACAAACCTGGAGATAGAAAACCTAGGAAAGAGATCAGGAGTCATAGACACAAGCATCACCAGCAGAATACAAGAGATAGAAGAGAGAATCTCAATGTGCAGAAGATACCATAGAAAATATTGACACAACAGTCAAAGAAAATGCAAAATTCAAAAAGCTCCTAATCCAAAACATCAAGGAAATCCAAGGGCTGGAGAGTCAGCTCAGAGGTTAAGAGGACTGACTGCTCTTCTAGAGGTCCTGAGTTCAATTCCCAGCAACCACATGGTGGCTCATAACCATCTGTAATGGGATCCGATGCTCTCTTCTGGTGTGTCTGAATACAGCTACAGTGTATGTACTCATATACATACAATAACAACAAAAAAAAAAGGAAATCCAAGACACAATGAGAAGACCAAACTTAAAGATATAGGTATAGAACAGAGTGACAACTTAAAGGGCAATTAAATATCTTAACAAAATTATAGAAGAAAACATCCCTAAACTAAAGAAAGAGATCCACATAAACGTATAAGAAGTCTTACACAAGTCAAATAGATTAGACCAGAAAAGAAATTCTTCCTGTAATATAATAGTCAGAACACCAAATGCACCAAAGAAAGAAAGAATATTAAAAGCAGTGAGGGAAAAAGGTCAAGTAACATATAAAGGCAGTCCTATCAGAATTACACCAGACTTCTCACCAAAGGCTGTGAAAGCTAGAAGATCCTGGGAAGATGTTATACAGACCCTAGGAGAACACAAATGCCAGCCCAGGCTATTATACGCAGCAAGTCTCTCAATTACCATAGATGGAGAAACCAAGATATTCCATGACAAAACCAAATTTACACAATATCTTTCCACAAATCTAGCCCTACAAAGGATAATAGAGAGAAAACGCCAACATGAGAAGGGAAACTATACCCCAGAAAAAACAAGAAAGTAATCTTCTCTCAACAAACCCAAAAGAAGATAGCCAAACAAACATAAAAATAACATAAAAAATAACAGGGAGCAACAATCACTATTCCTTAACATCTCTAAACAGCAATTAACTCAATTTCCCAATAAAAAGATATAGACTAGCAGACTGGATAAACAGTACCCATCATTTTGCTGCATACTGGAAATGCACCTCAGTGTCAAAGACAGACACTACATCACAGTAAAGGGCTGGAAAACAATTTCCCAAGCAAATGGTCCCAAGAAAAAAGATGGAGTAGCCATTCTAATATCAAATTAAATTGACTTTCAACCTAAAGTTATCAAAAAAGATAAGGAAGGACACTTCATACTCATCAAAGGAAAAATCTCCCAAGAAGAACTCTCAATTCTGAACATCTATGGTCCAAACGCAAGGGCACCAACATTCATAAAGCTAAAAATACACACATTGCACAGTAAAGCTCAAAGCACACATTGCACCTCACACAATAATAGTGGGAGACTTCAACACCCCACTGTCAGCAATGAACATATCATGTAAACACAAACCAAACAGAGACACATTGAAATTAACACAAATTATGGACCAAATGGATTTAACATATATCTATAAAACATTTCATTCTAAAACAAACGAATAGATCTTCTTCTCAGCACCTCATGGTACCTTCTCCAAAACTGACCATATAATCAGTCACAAAACAGGCCTCAACAGATACAAGAAGATTGAAATAATGTCATCAAAAATATTTCTTTTTTTTATTGGATATTTTATTTACATTTCAGATGCCATCCCTTTTCCCCATTTCCCCTCCCTAGAAAACCCCTATCCCTTGCCCCCTTTTCCTATCAAAATGATTTCTTGAGTCACTGTCTCCAGTTACTTATTTAGCAATTTGACTACTCAGCTTCTCTGGAAATCCTGACTGTATTTCACGAGAGCTGGGACTGCAGGCAAGCACACACCCTGCCCTGCATTCATGTGAGTGCTACAGATGTGGATTCAGTTGCTCATGGTTGTGTAGCAAATTCTTGACCCAATAACCCTTCCCCCCAGCCCTGATAGCTGATGACTTCAATGTATACAGAGATGAACCATCTCTGCTCTGAACTTTCATATATTTAAACTTCTCCTGACATCCAGTCTCTGCCCTTGCACATGATGCTCTGGTGTTTCCCTACCTAACAACTAATTATTCAGCTCACATTATGACTTTCTTGACTTGTTCTAGCTATGACCCCCCCCCCAAAGATTACTCTCAGATGGTAGCGCTGAACTTATCCTGCAGCCTTTGCCTCTCTCAGCATGCTAAAAGTATTTTGAACACAGGAAATCAATGTGTTCATCCATTGGCACAAAGGCACGGTACAGTGAGTGTGGACAGAAGGTATGCTATAACTAATTATTGGTTTATAATGAATTTTGTGAATGGTGTTGGAACGTGTGCATTTTTCAGTCTCAAAAATACACTTTGTCAGTTTTCTTAGTGGAAACAACTGCTGTGCAGAGACAATTTTAAAAATAACAATTTTCCAAATCTTCAGTTTCTTTCTTTTTTTTGTTCTTCCCTGTGGCATTTCATGACATGACGTGCTGGTGGTACATCTAGGAGCTCTGTAACTCCTGAAATTAAGCTGTATCTATCTTTTTCATGTGGGTCCAGAGAAACATGCAGCTTTTTAGGGATGGGGATGGAATACCGAAGTTGAATTTATGAAGGAGAGTGGGAAAGAGGGACAGTGGGAGTGATTTTATTTGAATATCTCCTGTCTTTCTGGGGGACGGGAACATCAGGTTTGCAAAGTCAGTTTTGAAAAGAGTACTGATAGTTTAAGTGTTTGCAAACTCTTTCAAATGTCTAAGGTGGAGGAACGAATGTGTTGAACTTTGGGAGAGGAGTTGGTTGGCTTCGCGTTTCAGTATCCGAACAATAAAGATTATTGCAATAACAATGGAGTCTCAGATTGGATACCACAGAGGCCTCCTTTGCCAGCCAACTGATTTTTTGTGAGCCCATGGTTACTCAAATATCCAATCAATATAAAGACTCAGCTACAAAAAAGAATTACAGACCATTTTCCCTTAAAAGCACAGATGCAAAATATATTTAATAAAATAAATTAAAGTAAATAGAAAACACTTCAAAACATAATCCTCCGTGCTCAATGAGGCAGGCTCTATTAAAGAGATCAGGGATGGTTTAATATAATGTGCTTAATGTGTAAGAAAATAAAACAAGTGGTCATCTCATTACATGATGAATAATTCTATGACAATATTTAATCCCACTTTACGATAAAATTCCTGGAGTGATTAAGGATACAAGGGACACACCTAAACATAATAATGTCACTTTACTGCAAACCTATAGTCAACATTAAATTAAATGGAGAGACATTCATATTAATTCCACTAATTCACAAACAAGACAAGGTGATTCATTCTCTCCACATCTATTTAAAATACTATCTAAAAGTTTAGGAAGAGCAATAAAACTGAAGAAGATAAAGGTAATATAGATTAGAAAGGAGAAAGTAAAATTATCTTTGTTTTGTTTTTTCAAGACAGGGTTACTCTGTGTAGCCTGCTTGTCCTGGAACTCACTCTGTAGCCCAGGCTGGCCTCGAACTCAGAAATCCACCTGCCTCTGCCTCCCAAGTGCTGGGATTAAAGGGGTTCACCACCACTGCCTGGCCAAAATTATCTTTATTTGCTGATGATACAAGTGGACCAAAACTTCCCAAATGTAATTCCTAGAGCTGATAAGCCCTTTCAGCAATGTTGTTGGATACATGATCAACTAAAAAATACAAAGAAAATGCAGTGGCATTACAAATGAGTTTGCAAGTGAAAACAAAATAGAGAGACATCTTAAAGTTTGAATTGATTGTTATGCTTGTCACATTTTTTCCTCATAATAAACAAACTTGAGTAACTCAATGTAAGTGTGTTACAAATGAGTTTGCAAGTGCAAACAAAATACAGAGACACCATAATGTTTGAATTGATTGTTGATGCTTGTCACATTTTTTCCTCATAATAAATAACCTTGAGTAACTCAGTGTATGTGTGTTGGGTAAGATCTTACCAAATTCTTTGTAGTCACAGATTACTTTTGGTATTCTTGACGGTCCTCAAAGACTACTGTGATACACAAAGGCTTTAATAGATTGATTTCATGCTGAAGAGTTTACTCTTATATAAAGATACCAGAAAGTACAAAACTTTAATGCATTGACTACGTTTATGGGGTTTCTTGCATTATTCCTTTATCTCATGGTTTCTAGGACAACTGCCACATGCAAAGACTTTACTACATTGCTTATTCATAGAATTTCTCAAGGATGTGTTCTTCTATGTTCATAGATGACTGTGTTGTGAAAAGGTTTTATCTCATTGATTACATTTGTAAGATATGTATTCAATATATGTTCTGCTATGTATTCAGATATGTCTATAATATACAAATGTTTGAAAGAAGCGAAAGAAACTTGCCCTGAGGACTGCCCTTTTGTTACCACTCTTGATTTAATCATGAACTGAAACTAATTTCGTCCCAGGTCATAGGGGACCTGTGTACTTAGCAATATCTGACCAGATTTCATCACTCATGTTTTGTTATCTAAAACCTGTGTATTAAATAATATCTAACCAGCTTTTATTATTCATGGTTTGTTCCCTAAATATATCAACCATTCCTAACCATGATTTCTGTTATTCATGTTTTATTCCTCAAAATACAATGCATGTTCCTAACATCAAAAGAACAAATGGCTGTGATAGTGTGGACCATACAACCTACATTCTGTATCATTTGACATAGAGTAAAACAACAAAGACAAAAAAATGTGATTGGGAGGAAAATGTAGCTATAACTTGGCACAGGACTTTGTGGTTTTGCCTTTTGGAAGCTATATAACTTTCTGGTTCAGGGTGGGGTGAGGCTGGGGGTATTGAAGCTAAACTTCTGGGTATAATTTTCTGGCACTGATTTATCAGTAGTGACTTGATTACAATAAATTCTTATCATTTACCTTGTCCTGTGTTTGAGTTGTGTTAGATCTCAGTGGACCCCATGATTTAAAGGCCTTAGCACAATTAGTGATGTAACCACTGTCCAGTATGAATAGTTTCATAATGATGAAGATTACAGAGGTGTGCAAAGGCTTCATTATACTAAACATGTACATTAGGACTCTGTAGGTGTGACCTGAGTCACAGAGGGCATGGTTAAGTCTCAGGGGTGTAACCTGAGACACAGGGGAATGTGTTTAAAACTCAGTGGGTATGTCCTGAGTCACAGGGTGCATGTTTAGCACTCAGAAGGTGAGTCCAGAGTCACAGGGGGTATGCTTAAGACTCAGGGGCATGTCCAGGGTCATAGAAGGCATGTTTAAGATTGAGGGGGCGTGTCCTGAGTCATAGTGGGTATGCTTTAAACTCAGGGGCTGTGTCCTTAGAAACAGGGGTGTGCTTAAGACTCAGGAGGCGTGTCCTGAGTCACAGGGGGGCAAGCTTAAGAATCAGGGTCGTGTCCAGGGTCACAGAGAGTTTGCTTAAGACTCAGGGGGTGTGTCCTGTGACACAGGGAGCCTGTTTAGAACTCTGTCCAGAGTCACAGAGGGCATGTCCTGAGTCATAGAGGGCATGTTTAAGACGCAGGGGCATGTCCTGAGTCACAGGGAGCCTGTTTAGTACTCTGGGGGCATGTTTAAGACTCAGGAGGCGTGTCCTGTGTCACAGGGGGCATGCTTAGACTCTAGCATGTATTCTTTCATAATAATGAAGACTAGAGAATTGTGCAAAGGCTTGACCGTATTAAATATACTCACAGGGTGTCTGTCTTAGTGTTTCCATTGCTATGAAGAGAAATCATGAACAAGGCAACTCCTATAAAAACAACAGTTTAATTGGGACTGGGATACAGTTTCAGAGTGTTAGTCCTTTTTCATCATAGCAGGAAGCAAGGCAGACATGCAAGAAAACATGATGCTGGTGAAGAAGCTGAGAGTTCTACATCTTGATCCAAAGGGAGCCAGGAAGAGACTGTCTGCCAGGGAGCTAGTAGGAGGGCCCATTCTGCACTGGGTGGAACTTCAAAGCCTTCAGTGATGCACTTTCTCCAAGGCCACATCGCATAATAACTTCCTCCCACTCCCTGAACCAAGCATATTTATACTACCACATTCCACTGCCTGGCCCCCATATGATTGTGCAAGCACATGATTATATGGAGACCATATTTTAAAAATAGAATAATATAAAATATGTGAGGTTCAAATTAAAAAGTCCTCATCATCTATAGATGTTTCATAAATGTTAAAGTCCAAAGTTCAAAGCCTCTTCTGAGATCATTCCAATCATGTAACTATAATCCCCTATACTTTCAAAAAAGTACCACATAATATCCATCCAAATTCACAGGACATAGGTCACCATTCCTAATCACCAATGTGAGGAAATACTGGGCCAAAAGAAGACCAAAACCCAGCAAGGCAATCTCTAAACTCTTCATCTTGATGTCTGATATAAAAAGTGTTTTTCAGATCTCCAACTCCTTCCTGCCCTGCTCACTGCAGCACAATTCGTTTTTTTTTGAACAATTCGTTCATTTTTTTCTGATTATATTTTCTGAAAGTAGTTTCCTTAGAAGGTATCCTACAGCTCAGGAACCTAAAACTCTTGGGGTCTGCAAAGTAATTTCAAAATTACAGCTTCTTGTCCCAGTATCTGGGCTCCACAGATGATCTTCTGTCCTCAAAAGAAGCTGGGTCTCTCTCCAGCTCTTCCCTCTATAGTACACTGGGTTCTGCTTGACTCCACTCAACTGCTGCTGCTGTTTTTTCTGCTCATCCCATGGGACTGATATCTTAAACCTGCTGGTTTCTTCTGTGACACACAGTCTTGACTGCATTCCTCTCATGCTCCCTTCCTGGTGCCAAGTCTCAGCTGCACTGCATGAAACATTCATGCCTTAAAACCAGTGCCACCTGGGTGAGTCTTACACAGGACTGAATCAAGCTGCACCACAAGGGACAACCTTGGCTACCTCTGGAATACAACTTCTTTCTTCTCTCAGAAAACAATTACCAGAAGATTTCACCTCAGTGGTGCTGGTTTCTTATTCATCCCCACTAATTTTCTAACTACAGCCAACCAGCATCAATTGTCTCAGTCGTCCCTTCTATTCTTTCCTCTAAAAGCAGAGTCACATGGACAAAGAAGCTGAGTTCCTCTGCTTGCTGGGGCTGGAACATGGCCCCTTCTGCTACTTCATCACCAGCTTTCTATTTTTCAACAATTTCACTTCCTAAGGTTGACTGTCCTGGATTTTATTCAGTAGATTAACCTTGAACTCAGAGATCTGCATATCTCTGTCTGCTGAATGCTGGGATAAAAAGGTGTGTGACACTTTGCCTGTACCTAAGCTTTTCATTGCCCCAAATTTGTTCTGTACTACAGGGAGCCAGCCTCGCTCTGAGAGGGTAGTGGCAGGGGCACAGAGTAAGACTCTGGTAATGGCATTAAAGTCTGAGGGTCTCAGGACTTTCTGGCCTGTACTGGAATGCTGGTGATAACTTCTAAAAAGTCCTAAAAATTTCTTCTGAGGGTAAGAGACTGCAGGCTTAGGTGATTAACACCTGCAGCCTAACAGCAGAGGATTAGGCAATTAGAGGATTAGGCCTTTGTTCTATCTCAGCAGGAACTGCTGGGCTCTAACTAGCTAGTCTGAGAGCACAGGAAGAAAAGACACTTTAATAAGTTGCTATAGATTTATTTAAGTGTAAAAAGGTATCCTATGAAGCTATCTAAGGGGAAAGGTGAAAAAGTCCTGAGTGGGGAGAAGGAAAAAATTCTAACAAAGTAAAAATTCTAAGGGAGAAAACATCTAGGCAGGGGAAAAGGAAAGGACTAAGGGCTCCTAACAAACTAACCCCCTAACTCACTAACTAACTTCACCTTTGTCTTCAGTATTTATACATCCTTCCGAGTACATGATCACATGTTACAAAGTTCATCACAAGTTCACACCAAAATTCAAGTCATAAATTGAAATAGAAGTTTACACCACAGAATGTTTACATGAATATTCATTAGGAGCAAATATCTAGCTAGACATTCATCACCTGTCTAGCTCCACAAGTTCACTGAAAGTTTGAAACTATAACTTAAGAAATTAGTGAAGTTTTGTATAGACAAACCCAGGCAATGTTTTCTCTTCTGTCCTGGTACCTATAATACAGCATTAATTCCCTTTTAGTGATCATTGGTTAATTGTTTTACTTCTTGGAATGTGCTTTGAGCCAGAAAAAGTCTAGTTACTATCTCTCTTGAGGCAGTTAACTGAAAACACTTGGGAGACCTGCAGAGTTCTCATTGCTGTTTTGACTATGCCTGAGGAACTTAATAGCAGTCCTGTTATAAAAGACCTTAATAATCATTGACATAATTTTAAGAATTCTTATAGAATCATCATTAAGACTTAAGAAGTCATCTATTTGTCTATATAGTATCACTACAAGATAGTACATCTTCGTAGATCTGCAGAAATCTGCTCCAAAGGGGTGTGCTATTGCTTAGTGATTGTTACATATGTTTAGTAATAATAGGAGAAGCATATTAATAGCAGGAATCTTTCCTAAAATTATGTCTGCCACAGCCTTGCTAATGGGGCACATTCATCACAGATTATATAGTAATCTGAGGCAAGCATTTCAGGACGATCATCTGCTAATTATTAGCTTGTCCCATTATGGATTTTGACATTGTACCAGGATGACTTTAACCAGAAATCTGCTTGACTGTCATCTCCTGAGATTTAAGGCATGTACCACCATGTCTGGACCTAAGTATATCCTTTTAGATCTTTTTTTTTTTTTTTTTTTTTTTTTGGTTTTTTAAGACAGGGTTTCTCTGTGTAGCCCTGGCTGTCCTGGAACACACTCTGTAGACCAGGCTGGCCTTGAACTCAGAAATCCTCCTGCATCTGCCTCCAAAGTGCTGGGATTAAAGGTGTGCACCACCACCGTCCGGCCCTTTTAGATCTTAAATTGAAAACCTAGTATAGTAATCACAATCTGTCCATTGTCAATTTGACACATACTTGTACCTCCTTTTGTCCACATAAAAACAATAACCAGTTAATAATAATGCCTAACATTATTCAGTTCTCATCCATACAACTTCACATCCACATGTTTAGGTGGATGGTATCTTGCCATAATATCACCATTTCTTTAATAACATTGTGTATCTTTGATCACAGGATTTAGCTTCATTCAATTTCCTGGTGAGATTTTCTCTTTGAAACTAAGATTTTATATTTTTTCTTTCTAAGATTACTAAGCATGATCAAAACAATCACCATGAGAGTAAACACAGGGCAAAGGCTATGCTTGGCTTTCCTGAGACTTCCTTTGTCAATGCAATTAATGAAATAAACCTTTTTACCTTCAGATGAGAGCAAAAGACAGCAACATTCTTCAGCAAACATTACAAAAACTATATACAAAATTCAAACCACCCTTAGTACATATGTGTTCTACTACCATGGCCCATGAAGTTCCACTTAATGCATGTACAAATCCAAAGTTTAAAAACTCACATTGCTTCCAACAAAAGCATGGTCAGGCCTACCAATAAGAATACGTAAGCCTTGGGTACCAACTTCTGTCTCAGATAGAATTTCCATTGCTAAGAAGATACACTGTGACCAAGGCAACTGTTTTAAAGGCAAAGAGTTAATTCGGTCTGTCTTACAATTTCAAATGTTTAGTTCATGACCAATATAGCAGGAAGAATGTCAGAATGCAGGCAGCCATGATGCTGGAGAAGAAGCTGAGGGTTTTGCATTGTCATGAGAAGGCAGTCAGGAATAGACTGTCTTCCAGCTGAGTGGTAGAAGAGTCTGTTTTTTACTGGATGGAGCTCCAAAGACCACCACCCTAGGAGTTTACTTCCTTCAAAACAGTAATATCTACTCCCACAAGGCCAAACATACTGTCACTTCTTAGTGACAACCATATTCAAATTACCACAGTTTATTCCTACTATAAATGCTTTCATTCAGTTAAGTGTTTTGACACTCTGTCTTTACAACTGGCAGAAGTGGGTTCAAGCCTAAATAATAATAATAATCAATGCTAATCAATAACCGATAGTAATCGATAATCAACACCAATCAATAATCAATAATTGATGCTGATCAATAATTAATGTTAACCAATAACAGATAGCAATTGATAACGAACAACAATTGATTGATGCTGATCAATAATCAATAGCAATCAATAATCAACACCAATCAATAATCAATAATTGATGCTGATCAATAATCATTGGTAATAAATAATCGAGGCTAATCAATAATCAATAAGAAACTCCAGTCACAGAAATGTTTAATAAGAATTTGTATTCCAACTTGAGTACATTCACAAGATTTCTGTCCAATTTGTGGGCTTTTATGTCTTTGGAGACTATAGTGATAAGCACAGGCTTCTCCACGTTTGTTACATTCATAAGGTTTCTCTAAAAATTGTGTCACTTGAGGTATTTGGAGAGAACATTGTCATGCAAAGACTTTACCTCATTCATAGCATTCATGCAGTTTCTCTACAGTATGTGTTCTTTTATGGATCAGGCGATGCCTGTGACATGCAAGGGCTTAGTACCTTGATGACACTGAGTCACTCTCTTGAATGTGCTCTATTATGTAGTCACAGATAAAAGGGAACTGTCAGTTTTTCCACAGTGATTACATTAATGAGGCTTCTCTCCAGTGTGATTTCTTTGTGTATGTCTGAAGAACTATGACATGCAAAGGCTTTACCACATTGTGAATATTCAAGCAGGTTTCTCTCTGGTATGTGATCTCTCCTGTCACGGCAGATGACTGTGACTTGCAAATGCTTTACAACACTGATTACATTCAAGAGGTTTCTCTCCTGTACCTGTTCTTTTATAGTAATGAAGATGATAAAGTTGTGAAAAGTCTTTACCACATTGATCACATTCATGAGATGTCTTCCAGTATGGGATCTTTTATGTTTTCGAGACTAGTGCGACATGCAAAGGCTTTGGCACAATGATTACATTCATAGTTCTGTCCAATATGGGTTCTTTTATGTTTTGGGGAAAAATCCTTATGGAAAGGCTTTTACCACAATGATGGTATTCATAGGTTTCTTTCAAATACGGGTTCTTTTATGGTTTTGGGAACAAAAACTTTGTGAAAAGGCTTTTACTATATGAATTATATTCATAAAGTTTCTCTCCAGTATGTGATCATTTATGTCTTTGGAACCTTTTCACTTATAAATGTTTTTTTTTTCCACATTGATTACATAACTAAGGTTTCTCTCTGGTATGAATTCTTTTATGATATTGGAGATGACCTTGTTGTGTAAAGCCTTTACCACATTGATTACATTGATAAGGTTTCTCTCCAGTATGTGTTCTTTTATGTCTTTGGAGATGACTGTGACTTGTAAAGGATTTATCACATTGATTACATTCATGAGATCTCTCTCCAGTATGTGTTCTCATATGACAATTGAGACTACTGTGACATGAAAAGGCTTTACCACATCGATCACATTCATAAGGTTTCTCTCCAGTATGTGTTCTTTTATGTCTTTGGAGACTACTGTGCCATGAAAAGGCTTTACCACATTGATTACATTCATAAGGTTTCTCTCCTGTGTGTGTTCTTTTATGCATTTGGAGATTGCTGTGACTTGAAAAGGCTTTATCACATTGATTACATTCATAAGGTTTCTCTCCTGTATGTGTTCTTTTATGCATTTGGAGATTACTGTGACTTGAAAAGGCTTTACCACAGTGATTACATTCATGGGGTTTCTCTCCAGTATGTGTTCTTTCATGGATTTGGAGATGACTTTGCTGTGTAAAGGCTTTACCACATTGATTACATTCATAAGGTTTCTCTCCTGTATGTGTTCTTTTATGTATTTGGAGATTACTGTGACATGAAAAGGCTTTAACACATTGATTACATTCATAAGGTTTCTCTCCTGTATGTGTTCTCTTATGACATTGGAGACCACTGTGACAGGAAAAGGCTTTACCACATTGATTACATTCATGGGGTTTCTCTCCAGTATGTGTTCTTTCATGGATTTGGAGATGACTTTGTTGTGTAAAGGCTTTACCACATTGATTGCATTCATAAGGTTTCTCTCCAGTATGTGTTCTTTTATGTGTTTGGAGACTACTGTGAAATGAAAAGGCTTTAGCACATTGATTACATTCATAAGGTTTCTCTCCTGTATGTGTTCTCTTAGGATATTGGAGATTACTGTGACTTGAAAAGGCTTTACCACATTGATTACATTCATGTGGTTTCTGTCCAGTATGTGTTCTTTTATGTCTTTGTAGATTAGTGTACCATGAAAAGGCTTTACCACATTGGATACATTCACAAGGTTTCTGTCCAGTATGACTTTTTTCAAGCCTGCAACAATAATGGGCACATGTGAAAGATTTACCACATTCATTAGCCTGATCAATTTTTTTACCAATATGAATACATTTTATTATATTATAATATTATATTATATTATATTATTATACCAACAATATAGTTGGTATAATAATAAAGAACACTCAAATCTTATGGTTTTATCACTTTGATGTTCATGGTTGTACTTGCTCACTGTGGGTTGGTTTACCTCTCTGAAAATACCTGTGATGGTAAGAGCATTTATTACATGGTTCACATTTATAGCCTCCTTTTTCTATATGAGATTTCTATATGATGTTTTTAACATGTCATAAGAAATATGGAATAACTCAGAGCACTAAAACACTGATTATATTCTTAGTTTTTCCTGTAGTGTGCATCACACATCAGCAGCACTGTGAACCAGGATGAACAAAAGAATTTACAACCTTCTAGTACCCATAGAGGTTTTCTGCAGTGTGACTTTGGGGATGTTCCCAGTAAAGTCAGAAAACCAATTAACTGCAAACACCTATCATATTCAGAAAGTCTACCAAAGGCAGAATACTACGTATCTTCTCATTGTTCTGAAGTAGATGGAGTTACCTTGTTCCTTTTAGTATCTCTATGCTCACATGGTTTCATCCATTCTGACAATTGATACAACCATTAAAAAAGAAGAACAAATGAAAGGTTTCCACATTGAATTCACATTGACTTTTGTTCATTGTAGACATGATTAATGTTTCTCCAGGACATTCTTGACTCTCATAAAATGACCTCACAATAAACTTAAAAGTTTCACTACAAGAATATGAGTATCACCAACTTTATCATAGACTACTTGCTTATTAGAAGGTTATGGGTACATGTTCATCACTATTCAATGTGCAACATCTAAATATTATGAGACTATACAAATTCATAGTTCCACAACATAGTTCTAATGGAGATACAAATCAAATAAAGGAATCCCTTAAGGCATTTTTTCCTCCTCTTCTTCCTTACAGAAATGCCTTGCAAACACAAATCAGATAACTGACAATGAGGGACATAGTTTTGGGAGAATATTATAATCATAGCTACAATAATAGGACTGATATTTTACACACTTGCTTTCCTTTAGAGCTTCCTGATCATATTAAAATTTTCTCAGAGGCATATTTGTATTAACTTAAACATTAAAATTACCTTTCATGACTTCTAGAAGTTTGATGTTGTTCTTTAGGATGATGGACTTCCAAATTATAGCCTGAAACCAAGGTACCAAAAAACGAATGATATGGTATTGGAAATAGGCAAAATTCAGATTACTCTGAATTTTCACAGCAATGAACCTGATTTATTCATCCAATATTACTTGTTCTCTATTGAAATAAGAGATGATCGTCAGTAACCAAGAAACATTTTTCCCTTATATTGAGAAGCAAAAGAAAATTCACAGTGTTACCTATAGCAGTGAGGTTCCAGTAGGTCTCAAGCATCACATCTTTGTAGAGATTCTTCTGGGAAGGATCCAGCAAATTCCACTCTTCCTCAGTGAAGTCCACATGCACATCATCGAAACTCACTGCTTGCTAAAATATCCCGTACATGTGTACAACAGAAAGCATGATACTGACATCACTACAAAGTAAATGTATCCTTCCTAGACAATATATTCTTATAATTCATATGATTCCTCCACTTATTTTCTGACACACAAATTATAATATAATCACCATGTCAGTTTAGAAGAAACTTGAAAGATTGACACTTGGACCCTTGACACAGGGTTCAGCTGTGTCACTCGTGAACCCTTAGAATAGAATATAGCCTTGAAACACAAATGGCAATTGAGAGGTATATGCAGGGGGAAACAGATCAACTGTACTGAGCACACATCTGAAAAGCTGTATGAACAATTACTAACTACAAAGGTGATGAGCAAGCTGCATATATTTGCTCATGTCTTTAATCGCAGAGGTACAGGCAGGTGTATGTCGTTGAGATGCATGCCAGCTAGGTCTATGCAATCAGTTTCAGGACAGCAAACTTTACATGTTAAGAACCTCACTCTGCCACAAAAATAAACCAGGAAACAAAAATGATAGAATGAACTTACAGTTCTTTACTGAAGTTCCTACAAAGAATTATACATTCACTGCAGTTCTGTATTCATCTTGCATAAACATAAAATGAACCAGTTTAAACAGCAACATTAATTAAATTTTAATAAAAGAGAATGCATGTTTAAAGAGTTAAAAATTGATAGATGAAAATATTAATAATGTATATGTTTTCTTTTGTTTTTTCGAGACAAGGTTTCTCTGTGTTGCCCTGGCTGTCCTGGAGCTCACTCGGTAGACCAGGCTAGCCTCAAACTCAGAAATCTACTTGCCTCTGCCTCCCAAGTGCTGGGATTAAATGTGTGCACCACCACCGCCTGGCAGTATGTATATGTTGTCCAAAAATAAAGAATGTAATTCAGGAGATATAGCTCAGGAGTTGAAAGATCTTGCTGGTCTTCCACATAATGGTGGTCAATTTCTAGCATACACATGTGGACCAACACGTGTCCATTTCCTCACAATTAGGAGTTCTGAGGCCATCTTCTGACAACAGTAAAGGTGAGGCACAAATGATATCCATATTCATGCACACAAACATAATACACTTGTTTATTCAAAAATTTCACAAGAAACATAAGAGTTAGGCAGAAAATCATACACCTGCAATTCAATGAATCTGAAGCATATGGTAATATTGATGACAGGAGCATAAGCCATCTGGAGAAACAGAATATAATCTATATATAAGGCTGAATTTCAAAATTAAATATGTAGATGAAGATCAGCACAATATCATGTGCTCATTGAACAAAAACATGTCAGGGGGCTTATGTGGTTTCTATATCTACAATCAAGACAGAAAGGGCTACACTGAAAACTTTGGTCTAGAAAAACAAAAACAGAATGAATAAAGTTAAAAATATAAAACCGCAAGGTTTGCAAAATAGCATAGCATTGAACAGCAAATGTGTGCAAGGTATCTTATATGATTGAGGGACAGAGTCCAAATGGGGAATGTATGGGAGCATGAGAAGAAAGCTGAAAGATCAGATTCAACCACAACACTGGAGACACCCAGAACAAAATTTATCTTGTCTAAAAGAAATGCTGGAGCAGAGACTGAAGGAGTGCACAATGAAAACTCATTCAATTGGAGACAAACATGGACAAGCTTGAATCCATGACATTATTAAGGATACTCTGTGATGCTCCCACACAGGAGCCTTGCATAATTGTCCATTGAGATGCTCCACCCAGCAGCTGACTGCAGCAGAAGCAGAGATCCACAGTCAAACATTGCATAGACCTTGGTAACTCTGATGGAAGAGTTGGGGAAAGGATTGAGGGTCCTGAACAGGATAGGAACTCCACAGGAAGAGCAACATACTCAACTAACCTTGATCCTTGGGGACATTCAGAGACTGAGCCACACACAATAACACACACAGGCTGGACAAAGGACCATGGCCCATAAGTAGCAGATGTGCAGCTTAGTCTTCATGATGGTCCTCCAACTACTGTAGCAGGAGCTGTCCCTAAAGCTGCTGTCTATCATTGTAATCTGTTCCCTTAACTGGGCTGCCACATCTGGCCTCAGTGGAGAGAATCCACCTAACCCAATAGAGACTTGATACACCATCATGGATTCCCAGGGGCCCACACCCTCTCAAAGGACAAACAGAAGATACAGGAGGGACTCTGTAGAGGCAGGTGACCTAGAGCAGGGTCTACACTAAGTTCATAGCCATTTTAATCATAACAACTTGAAACTGAAAAGAATCCAGATGCCCCTTAAATAAAATATGAATATAGAAAATGTGGTTCACTTACAAAATGAAACATTATTCAGCTATAAAATACAAGGACATCATGAATTTTTCAGGCAGATGGATACAGCTAGAAACTACCATCTGGATTTGGGTAACCCAGACCTAAAAACACATGCATGCATTTACTCACTTACAAGTGAATAGTAATCATAAAATATAGGAAACCCACACTACACTCCATAGACACAAAGAAACTAAACAAGAAAGAAGGCCCAAATGAGCACAGTTGAATATCACTCAGAAGGGGGAGTATAACATCATAGGAGGCAGATGGAAAAGAGAGAACTGGATGGGAGGGCAGATAAGAAGGGGAAATCGGGGAGAACCAGCAACAGGTGTGGTGAGAGACAAGAGAGGGCCAGAGGAAGAAAATGAATCAAAATCTGTAGCTGGCTGAGAGAAGGGGGTATATTTAGGATGTGCCAGAGACCATGAAATGGAGGGTGACAAGGAGACTATGGAGCTGATCTTAGCTGAGATGCATAGCAGTGAGATATGGATGCTGAAGAGGCCACATCTGCAGTCAGGCAGGAACCCCAGTGGAGAGTTAAAGACACCAACCAATCCAAAAACCTTTATACCCAAAATATGTTCTTGTCCACAAGAATGCAATCTACAACATAGATTCTGTACAGCAGCAAAATAACCCTTTGATGCCATGTTGTTGTTCTAACTTGCTACTCTGCTGCTGTGATTGAATCCTCTAAGCAAAAGCCTCTCAGGTAATAAGTGGTTGTTGTACATGATTCTGTCAGATCACAGCACATCATTTTGAAAGCTTAGATTAAAAACTGAAGGCAAAAAGCATGGACAAACATTGTCTCCTGGCTTGTTCTCTTGCTTGGTCACTGTCTCATGCTCAGCCTGCTCTCTCATCCAGCCCAGGACCACTTGCTTAGGGATATTGCCACCCTCAGTGGAAGAGTCTTCCCTTTTTTGGTTTTTTGAGACAGGGTTTCTCTATGTATCCCTGGCTATCCTGGAACTCACTCTGTAGACCAGGCTGGCCACAAACTCAGAAATCCGCCTGCCTCTGCCTCCCAAGTGCTGGGATTAAAGGTGTGCGCCATCACTGCCTGGCATAGAAGAGTCTTCCTAATCAATCATCAACACTATCTCTCACAGACATAGCAACTAGCCATCCTGATGAGGGCACACCCTCAATTGAGGTTCCTTCAGATGACTGTAGCTCTGAAATGCTGAGAACTGAAAACAATTATGACACAGATACAATAATAAATGAGGAAGTTGTTACATTCAAAAACAATGAGCTAACCATATCAATACAAAAGCTCCTGCCACCCCACGAGGGACCTGGAGTTTTGGCTGAGCAAGGACAAAATAGGGAGGGCACCTGTCTCAGAGCAGGGAAGGATACACTGGAATGGGGAGCTCAGAGGATGTGCTGACCTGGGGTGAGGCATCTTTAACTCTGGGTTTCCAGGCCATTGCTACCAAAGACGAGGCTAAAACAGCTGGAAGGTGGACAGAAAAGCAGATTGTCTCACAGACCCAGAAATGATCACCACAAAGGACAGGATCTCTGACCCAAGGAAGATCTGCTAAATTTGTTAGAATCGATGAAGAATGACCTTCCATCTCATGACAACTCCAAGTTCAAAACTACAGAGTCACATATGAACTGGGCAGAGGGTAGTTCAGGAGTTGGGAAATGAGGTCTTTGTCTTTCTATCCACAAAACAAGGTAGGCAGAGCCTGATTTTGCCCTGGATGCTGTCTCAAAGAGCTCTCTGTCATGGACTAGTCAATGGGTCTAGGTCCTGTTGTTAAGAAGGATTTATCCCAAGGTGTGGGGCTGGTAACTAAATAAATTAGGATGGAGTCTGTCTGATTTCCTCAGTGAGAGAATATCAAAGTGCCACACATAAAATAGCCACAATGGGGTGGTAAAGGCTACCCAGCAGATTCCTTCACTTGTACAGAGGAGAAAATGAAGATAGGAAGGTAGCTGTGAGCCCTGCAGCAGGGTTCCAAGTCTGCTCTAACCTTCCCAGAAATTAAGACCATAGGCACACCATCCCCTACACCATGCTCTGAAACTTCTTCCAAGCCTTTTGTGGCTTCAACTCTCTAGGGCACCCACTACACTGTGCTTCCACATTCACTTTAGTCATCTCCCTCTACAAATAATCAAGAAAAATCCATAAACCAAGTCAGACAGACACAAAGCTGACACAAAGAACAAAGACACATCAGCCTTCATTTGGTATTCCTGAGGGTTTCTGTGGTGGATAGCCCTAGTCTCTTGTTGTCATGGTAACTCCACTCCTGGGAGGGGCTTCGAAGGAGGAGTGAATCTTGTAAACCTTCTGTCCAATCAAATTTGTTAAATAAAGGCTACAGCCAGTGAGTGGGCAGTAGAAGAGGAGTGAGAGGAGCCAGAGGAGGAAAAGAAGTGACCAGGAGCTGTTGGAGGAGAAGCGAGGGAGTTGGGAGTTGGTCGAAGCAGAGGGCAGTTGGTGGAGAGAGAGAAGACGAAGAAGACCTAGGAAACCGCAAGTTGTTAAGAGCTCTCATAGCCGGGAAATAGTGTAGTTTAATGGTAAATCTGCCCAATCTAGGCATGCAGCATTCATTTGATACTTATTGACTTGTGTCTTTTCTTCTATGGACTACCAATGGGCGAAAGATTTACTGCAACAGGTTTCAGGATTCCAGTCCATGCACCAAGATGTTGTTCCCAAGTCACTGGCACCCCAAAGACCACCAAGAACCTATTGCAATGCAAATACACAAAGGTCTGTACTATGAGCTCAGTAACAAGGATTCTCCACAGTCAATCTCACATCAGGTCCAAACTGAGAGACTGAGTCTAGGGTTTCTGGATATGAATTGTAGTTACAGGAAGCTTGGGGCATTAACCTACAGGTCAGCAATTTTTTAGAAACAGCATGTCTGGCAAAATTTGCAGGAATCAAACAAAGGGTCAAAACCATCTGACAACTATCATGTGTAGGCTAAGTTTTTTTTTTTCTCTTTAAGGTTTATTTGTTATCTATATGTACTGAAACCCTGCTGTTGTACCTTTACTTGCTGTTGATAAGTGGGTCTTGTCATAGGATGTCTGCTCAAGTGGACTTTGTGCAATCTCAAAAAATGTGCATGCCTCCTAAAGATACTGCAGACCATCCCCACTTGCCTTTCCTTTCCTGCCTTACCCCTGTATAATAGTCCCCACTTGCACAGACAGTTCCTGTTCACCTACATGCCATGCCTGAAAAGACACAAGGTAAACTTTCTATATACCTACCAGAATATTGGTTATCCTGAGTGAAATTTTCACAATTTTGCTGTACTAAACAACAGAAGCAGGCTAACCTTGCTAATGACAAAGTCTCCTTGTAGATTACTAAGATCATCTCTTCCTGTAAACCTCTTCTCCCAGCTTTCAACATTAGCAAGCAATGTTCCCTCTTGAACATAACAAACAGGTCAGTAAAAGAGGCCAGACTCAGCCAATGCTCTCTGCAAATCCATACATTAAACAGTCACCAAGGAGCCAAACTCCCACCAAAACAAGACAAATCCAAAAATCATTACCTAAATCAATAATCACTTCAGACCCAGAGGCCTAGACAGCACCATAGGAATATAATAAATAACAATCAGGAACATTTGTCACCAAGAAATCCAAGCTATCATATGACAGCAGGTCCTGAGAAATTAAAAAATGCAACAGATATGGTACAAAAGAGGTTGTTTAATGGAAGGGATAGAGATGCACAAGAGGACCTCCAGACAGGCAGACAGACAGGGAGCAGAGAGAGAGACCTGAGAGTAGACAAAGAGAATAGAGAAGGGCATGTGCAGAGAACAGAGACAGGGAACAGAGAGAGCTGTGTAGCTGGTGGGCCATGTATATAAAGCACACCTGACAACAGCAGCAGGTGATGGAGGCAGGGAATGACTTAAGCAGTTGCTAAGTCCCTGAGAGCAGAGCATTGGAATTATCTGTGCACTGACAACTGCAGAGGCAAGGTTCACCTAGGGAACAGGAAAGGAAGAGGGAGTCTCAAACATTAAAGATGAATAAAACAAAATAGATACATTGGTCAAAAAATGTGGATACTAAAACTTTTCTGTCAGTAAACAACCAGGAATTCTGCAACATATGAGAAGGGAAAACTACAGATGACTGGAATAGAGGAAGAAGAATATCAGCCCAAAGATCTAGAAAATATTTTCAATGAAATCATAAAGGAAACTTTTCTTAAACCAAAGAAGATGCCTGTTAATGTACAAGAAGCATGCTAAACACCCAACAGATTGGAGAAAAAAAGTCCCTTTACCACATAATAATCAAACACTAAACATAAAAAATAAAGCAACATAAAAAACTGTAACAGAAAAAGATTAACAAAAACTAAACAAAACAAAAACAAGTAATGTATGAAAGCAGATCTGTTAGATTTATGCCTGTCTTCATTAAAAACAGGATTTTTTTGTTTTGTTTTTTTGAGACAGGGTTTCTCTGTATAGCCCTGGCTGTCCTGGAATTCACTCTGTAGACCAGGCGGGCCTTGAACTCAGAAATCTGTCTGCCTCTGACTCCCAAGTGCTGGGATTAAAGGCGTGCGCCACCACTTCCCAGCTATGCCTGTCTTCTTAATGTATAAAAGACAAAAGGGTTTGGACAGATGTGCTGCAGAGTCAGAGAAACCACCCTTGTTTCTAAAAGAAAGCAACTGGTTCAGCTGGGCGATGGTGGCACATGCCTTTAATCCCAGCACTTCGGACAGAGAGACAGGCGGATTTCTGAGTTCGAGGCCAGCCTGGTCTATAGAGTGAGTTCCAGGACTTCCAGGACTACACAGAGAAACAGTCTTCAAAAATCAAAAATAAAAAAAAAATAAAAAAAATAAAAAAAAAAAAAAAGAAAGAAAGAAAGAAAGAAAGAAAGCAAATGGTACAAATGTTTTATGCAGATTCAGAATCAGCCATGATAGTGACATTACTCAGAGGACACCTCATGATCTAACACGTGAGGGGCATCACCAGGGACCTCACAGGTGGTCACATCTGGCTGATGCTTCCCATGCAGCCCCAGAGAGGACCCAGCACCCCAGCTCCCACTGCTCAGCTGCCTGCCCCTACCCATTGTGGGCAGTGATCCTGTGCTCACCATGGCTTGATTTCAGAGTTTCCCTGAGGTCTCCACACAGCAACAACAGCAGAGCTCAGATCAGGGCACAGATGAGCATTCAAGCCTGCACAGCCACTGCAAACTTGCAGAATGGCACCCAGAAGAACCCGCCTCCTTCTCTGATTGGCAGATCTGCCTGGGAGCCTTGATTGGCCAGTGAGTCTTACCACTCCTCAAGGATAAAGTGTGCTTCCAGACCAGGGTCAGACCTTTTCCAGAGCTCAGGAGGGGTTTGTACACCATTAGCATTTGTTTCTGTCTTCAAAGAGGAATCTGACTCCACCCAGCCCTGGGGGAGAACCCAGCATTCCAGCTCTGGCTGTTCAGCTGCCTGCTGTTCTGTCCTCTGAGAGCAATGATCCTGCAGTTACCAGGACCTGACTCCAGACCTTACCTGAGCTTTCCTTACAGCACTTGCCTTCTTCTTCCTGTAATCCAGGTGAATAGATTCCATAGCCCATTACTCAAGGTGCAGTGGAGATATCATTCTGACCCACAAGTGGAAGGATACCCTGGTTATTTCTTAGCATTCTGTCTAAACATGTCTAAACATGGCAACTGCCAGGTATGCTTCTCCCCACAGTTACCTGGCAACAGCTGGGTAGGACTGACCGCCTGTAAAAGTGGCTGCTTGCTACTTCCTCTCTTTTGATCTCTTGATCTCTTGCTCTCTCTTACTCTGGCCCTCTTAGGCTCTTCTCTTCCCTCCCCCCTCTCTCTCCACAGGCTCATGCCTGGCCTCTACTTCTCTACTCTCTTCACCTCTCTGCTTTTCCCTGCCTCTACTACCCTCACCCTCTTAACTCCCCTCTCCATGTCCTGAATAAACTATATTCTATACTATAATGTCTTTTTTTTTTTTTTTTGGTTTTTCGAGACAGGGTTTCTCTGTGTAGTCCTGGCTGTCCTGGAACTCACTTTGTAGACCAGGCTGGCCTCGAACTCAGAAATCCACCTGCCTCTGCCTCCCAAGTGCTGGGATTAAAGGTGTGTGCCACCACCGCCCGGCTACTATAATGTCTTGTGGCTGGTTGCTACTGGGGAAGAGCTGTCTCAGTATGAGGCATGGTCCCTCCAGGGGAAAAATATCTCAGCAGGAGGCATGAGCCTGCTGAGTCATCCCCTTCCTCCACAGCTTCCCACACAGCAGTAGAATGTATTCCATCTGTCTTTAAAGAGAGGTAACTATGGGGAGGAGCATACCTGGCTGTCACCAGATAACTGAGAGGTGGAGTTTTAGACAGAATGCTAACACCATTAACATTAAAGAGGAATTTTAGTAAACAAGAGTCTAGTTCTGTGGCTTCATGCTGGGCTCGGGGAAACTGCAGCTTCCTTTCACCAGATGACAGGTATCAATCAACCCTGGAAAAAATCCAGAATCCTAAGGGAAACACAGTTGAGCACTATTGGTAGCCAGTACATCTTCATCAGTGGCAAAGTGAAGAAAAACAACAGTTGGATTAGTACATGTTCTCTAGACAAACAAAGCTCAAATCATAGAGAGAATGAATCTTTGTATACAAAAATGTTATTTAATAGAATGTCCCAATAAAGGCTTTTAGACAAAGTAAATTAGAAATATCAAGGGATGGTTGATTTCATGCAGCAGGATATTACACCTGACCTTCAGTGTATACCACAATTCTGAAGAATTAAGTACTTACTAATACCAGTTTAAAAAAGCAAATAAACAAACAAAACACCTTTGTTTTGTCAAAAATAGAGCAAGTACAAAAAACAAAACACCACCCTGTTCAATGTCTTTTATATATGTTGGTTGTCAAAAGAATCTGTTGCCCAGATTAAAGGTGGATCTGAACATCTCAAAAGAGCAAGATTAATAAAGGGTTTCTCACTTCAAAAGTTGTAATTAAGAAATATGCCACACAGCAAGCAGGATTTGATTTAGGATTAGGGGATTAGACAGTCATGGTTAGGGTTAGGATAAGGGTTTTTAGAATTAGGTTTAGGAGGTTAGGAAATTCAAAGGTGAGGGTTAGGATAGGGTTAGGCTCAGGGTTAAGGTTAAGGTGACCACCATTATTCTTGATGCACCCACTGTGTCAATATTATCCCTATTACAAAAGAAGAAATATCAGGCCTACAAGGTATTCATTTTGTATCTTAATGATTTGTTTTATTCTTATGTTGATAGCTTCTCTCTTACTTAGAGAAAGGCTTCTCAAAAGAACCTAAAAGTTTTTTCAGCCATTTGCCTCCAAAACTAGCATATTAACAAAGGAAGCAAAGACTTTGATATTCACCGAACCACACAAATAATCAAAGGATAAGTTTACAAGAGCCACACAGCCTGTTGCCAGCAAAGAACATTTATGCTACCCTATGCTGGGTCTCACTGTCAGCTATTGCTGCAGTTAATTTTCCTCTGAGATAAAATGCCCTTCAGTACTCTTCTGCTATAGACATGTTTGGTTTACTTTCTTCCCAACCTAAAAATATGCTTAGTAAAGATTTTTTTTTTTTTTTAGTTTTTCGAGGCAGGGTTTCTCTGTGTGGTCCTGGCTGCCCTGGAACTCACTCTGTAGACCAGGCTGTCCTGGAACTCAGAAATCCACCTGCCTCTGCCTCCCAAGTGCTGGGATTAAAGGCATGAGCCACCACTGCCAGTCTTACTAAAAGTTTCTATGCGAAGTTTTCACTTGACAATGAAAATTCTGAAACAGGAATCCCAGACAAGCAATAGACACAAATTCATGGCTTATTAAAAATTGATTATTTATTAATTATGTATAGAATTATGTGTAGAATATACTCATGAGTGTAGAATATACTCATGCAAATGAATTACAAGTAAATTAAACTTGTTAAGTTGACCCTAGTTCATTTTGTTCCCAATGAAAATAAACTTAAAAATTGATATGAAAAGACAAAATTATTTTTAACCAATATATCCACACAGGTACAATAAATATATAATGATAATATGGGTCTGAATCTTTCCTTGTAATAGGTAACATGAGCATGTATAATTAAATTTTAACATCTACTTTTAAAAATATGATACATGTAAACACACAGTTCTGGGTACAGTGATATCTCTTTGAACCCTATTCTATTTCTAGTACACAACCTGGTCTCTATTCCTTAAGATTCTAAGTAACTTTTAAAGAGTTTACTACTCCTAGACCAGAAGATGTTATTAATATTAGATATTCTCCTCACTCAAATAAGACTAACACATCTATGTCTCATATAAGAATAACATATCTATGCTTTTAATTATGATATATACATATTTTAAATTGTATGCAGCCATAAACATGTTAATAATTTAAAAGACATTTATATCTAGTAAAACTTCTTTAAATCAGATAAATATACAAAGATAGACAGATCCAGCGGAGGGCTTATCTTATCTTCTAAATTAAACCACAGCCATTTTCATACCTCCAGCTTTGTTGAATTAAAATAATTACAGCAGGTCTTTTTAAATGTTACTGAACCTCTATCAAAAAAATGACCTGGCTGGCCAGAATTTGTACAACTTGGAAAAGTAATAACTATTTAGGTAATATAAAGTTGTCTCCAGATGTACTGAGTAAAGTATTTTTAATGTGACTGATTGCAGGATGTCTACAGTCTCAGAAGAAACACTTTGTCAATTTTTTTGTATGTAAAACCAATTATTTCACCATAATCCTAGGGTGAACTATGATAATTTTGAAATGAGGTGCCACTGAGAACTTAGAAAGAGGGGATATAAATTGCTTATGCCCCACCCCTGAATAAATATTCTCACAATAGATTGTGAATTTTTTTGTTAACCCTATTGTATGTTATGGTATTAATATTTATAAAATATTAGAATGATCTAAAGATGCAAATGGTTTCCATTAAAAAGTTATGTATAGAATACGATGGAAATTCCCCAAATGAGAAGAAAAGAAAGCATGCACAGCCGTTGGAAGTTCTGAAGAAATAAATGAGGTATTTAAGGCACTTAGATCATAAAAAATTGGGGAAATACATATGGGATAAAGTGTCTGTCTTCAGATCAACATTTATGACAAACTGGCTGTAATATAAGTTTTATCCTATCCCGTGTCCAGTCTACATTGAGGAGAGTCAGAATACAGGGATGATTCCCTCAGAGCTTCTATGGGAAGTCAGACTCAGCCCAAGCAAGGATATGGAGTAATGTTCACTAAGAGGGAAAATAGTACAAAGAAAAGCTTGAAGATACAGAGATTCCTCAGAAGATCAAGTGATAACTGAGATATGAAATTTCAACAGACCTTAACAGGTCAACAGAAGTTGATTTTGCTAAACAAACGTGTAATCTTAAGCAGGCATATGTAAAGTATGATCACTTTCAAAATGCAGTGTGTCCCTTTAGCAAGTGATGGGACAAGAGTCCTCAAAAATTATGTTTGATTTTGTGAAATGTGATTTAGAAAATAAATTCTCACTCTTGATTCTCTTTGTCATATATAAATGATTCTCAATATTCCAGATGAAAGAAAAGCCCTTTGCTTACTTCACCATGCCAGGGTCTGCATACAGCTGAGGAAAACTGAACAACCTTATTAAATACTGAGGCCAAGTCTAAAAGCTATATTTACCAAATATAGAACACCATCTCACTATCAAAGAGAAATTCTCACTAATAGACTGTGTCCTTCACTACACTAACCATGCCTGCTCCCTGATTTAAATGTGATGTAGCAGCAGCAGGTACCTGCTCTTCATGCAGGGTTCTGATGAAGCAAACAGCTGGCTCAAGTTATATCCTTTTGTGAAGGGTTATGGAATATTGTCCAACTCATAATAGATGCACATTTCTCCTTATAAAACTTAACCCATATTAATAATGATGCTAGGAGTATTTTCTCAAAATTTAATTCTTCATATAATATACTAGATTGTAATAGAAGAGAATCAGTGGTTGAATATAAACTTGTAATGGGTTGTCCAAAATTCCTCAATATTTTTTCACCAAACTGCTGGCCTTATGTAGCTGCCTGCGGCCACAAATCAACTAAGTTCACCTGAAAGGGGGCTGGAAATGAAAAGGGACGGAGGGTGAGAAGAGATGAAGCCAAGACAAAGTTCTGTGATCAAGGCTCTAAGCTTTAATGTTCAGCTCTCAATTTAAATGGGGGAGGCAAAACCCAAAACCCCTCCTTGTTTCAGCTGAAGATGGGTGGGATAAATTATAATCCATTCCTGGTCATGGCCTGAGATATCTCAAGGCAAGTCCAGGGGCAGTTCTGCTTCTATGTTCTGTGAAGCTAAGGTGGGTAACTCCACCTAGATCCTATCACTTGGTCTGTTGTGGTAAACAAGGTCTCTCAGGCCTGCTCAAGGCTGGGGGAAAAGCACAGCCTTACAAGAAGGCCAAAAGTATCAGTCTTCTAACACCCAATACAAAGCATGACGTTGGTTTTTAGGTGGGACTCTTGCCTATTTTCTTCCTATAATAAGCACAATCCTGCCCTAATTATGTTCTTAACTATATCCTGAATAGAAATTATGATGGTCCTATCAGTCTGGCTTTTGTGTATTGTGGATGTTATCTGACTCTCCTAACAGAACCTTCCATGTGTTCTCCCTTCCTTGACTGTTGTATTTGATAATCTTTGTCATCTCTTTTGTTTTATTTTGTCCCCTTAGAAGGATTCTTCTCTGAGGCACCATAACTGCTGCTCTTTCTATATCACCCCTTTGGTCAGTTTAACAATGTAGAAGGATCCATTGTACAAACACCAAAAAGTACAGATATTCTCTCAAAGGTGACTGCAGTGCCAGCCCACTCATATTCATCTTGTCCAGCATCACCAGTGATGGTTTCATGGAAAGACAGGAGAATTTATGAGAAACCTGAAGAATGGGAAAGGCTAAACACAGGAATGTAAAACACATTGACATTTTTCCTACTGGGACACTAAGGGTGGTAGCTCTGGTGTGGGTCTTCTTTATTCTTGGGTGGTTGTTAGCCACCAAACAGTGAGGACAAAGAGAGCAGCCACAGCAATCTGGCTTGAGATGGCTGTGAGTATTATAAAATTAACTCCAGAGACCAGCACAGTGAGTCAATTCTACTTTATTGTTCCAGAAATAAGGTATATGAGGGCGTTTATGGGTACAGGTGGAAAGGATTAATTGGTCATAATAGTATACATAATTATCATGTGGGCAGGGAAGCCAGAATGGACCTTGTGTGCTTGAGTTTAAGTAGCTCCACACAGGGACATTCTTTTGATAAGGACAGCCACCTGTGTTCAGGGATATTGTCTAGAAAATTTGAGACAGAGATATGGAATCCCTAAAATAAATAAATAAATAAATAAATAAATAAATAAATAATTGATAAATAAAAGAAAGAAATGGAAGAACTTCTGATAAAGGGAGCCCTGCATTTTGAGCTGAGTTCCACTGAGACTTGTGGCCTGCGACCTTCACACAGGTTTCCAAAACCTTGATTCCTGAAATCATGGATCTTGGCTGTGAGAGAAACTGTACCAAATACTGGAAGCTGATTCAAAATACATACAGCCTAGGACCCTGCCCAGCTCTCCAGGCGGCTGTCCCATAATTGGCTGTGTAAAAGTGTCTTCTAAAGGTCATTCTATTTTGCTATCAGTTCAGCACCTTCAGGGTAACAAGGACTATGGTATTAATGGTAATTAATACCATTAGAATCCATGATCATTGTCCCACTGTCTCACTTCTCTGCTGTGAAATGAGTTCCTTGGTCAGAAGCAATACTGTGTGGAATGCGATTGTGGTGAATGAGGCACTCAGTATGTCCATGGATCGTGGATTTGGCAGTAACAATATGTGCATGAAAGTCAAAATCATAAGCAGAATACCTGTCTATTCCAGGAAAAAGAAAGCTTTGTATTTACAACTTAATGTTAAGTAGTCCTAGATTGCAATTTCCCATTCCCAGTTAAATATTCCTATATTGAAATTTACAATTTCCTGTTAACTAGTTCTAGATTGCAATTTTCAATGTAATGTTAATTAGTCCTAGATTGCAATTTACAATTCCAAGTTGACTAATTCTATCCTGCAATTTACGACTCGATATTGATGAGTCCTAGATTGCAATTTCCAATTCCATGTTAACTAGTCTTATATTGAAATTTACAATTCCATGTTAACTAGTTTTAGATTGCAATTTACCAATTTAATGTTAACTAGTCCTAGATTGAAATTTACAATTTAATGTTAACTAGTCCTAGATTGAAATTTACAATTTAATGTTAACTAGTCCTAGATTGAAATTTACAATTCCATGATAATTAGTGCCATATTGAAATTTACAATTCCATGTTAACTAGTCCTAGATTCCAATTTTCAATTTTATGTGAACTAGTCCTATATTGAAAATTCCATTTATTATTAAGTAGTCCTATATTGAAATCTACATTTTAATATTAACTACTCCTGTTTTGAAAATTTCAATTTAATGTTAACTAGTCTTATATCAAAATTTTCAATTTAACATTAAGTAGTCCTATATCCAAATTTCCAATTATTTTTATCTAGTCCTATATTGAATTTTCCAATTTTATGTGAACTAATCCTGTATTGAAATTTGTAATTGAATATTAACTAGTCCAATACTGAAAATTCCAACTTAATGTTAACTAGTCCCATAATAAAATTTACAATGTAATTTTAAATAGTCCTACATTGAAATATCCAATTTAATCTTTTCTAGTCCTATATTGAAATATCCAATTTAGTGTGAACTACTACTATATTGAAATATAATATTCTTTGATATTTCCAATTTAATATTAACTAATTCTATATGGAAATTTACAGTTTAATACTAGGTAAGACTATATTTAAATTTACAATTTAATGTTAACTAATCCTACACTAAACTCTCCAATTCTTTTGTAACTCATCCTATGTTTAAATTTCTAATTATTTTTAAGTAGTCCTATATTGAAATTTACAATTTAATATTAACTAGGCCTATACTGAAAGTTCCAAGTATTTTTAACTAGTCATATGTGGAAATTTCTAATTAACATTAACTAGTCCTATATTGAAATTTCCAATTAAATATGAACTAGTCCTATATTGAAATTTCCAATTATTTTTAACTAGTCATATATTGAAATTTCCAATTTAATGTGAATTAACTCTATATTGAAATTTCCTATTCAATATTAACTAGTCCTTTATTGAAATTTATATTTTAGGGGGCTGGAGAGATAGCTTATTGGTTAAAAACACTGACTGCTCTTCCAAAGGTCCTGAGTTCAATATTAGCCCAAAAGCTCAGAATACCTGATACAGTTCACAGACAACATGAAACTCAAGAATAAAGACAAAGGGAGCAGTGGTGGTGCATGCCTTTAATCCCAACACTTGGGAGGCAAAGGCAGGAGGATTTCTGAGTTCAAGACTAGCCTGGTCTACAGAGTGAGTTCCAGAACAGCCTGGGCTACACAGAGAAAGGTTGTCTCAAAAAAAAAAGCAAAAAAAAAAAAAAAAAAAAAAAAAAAAAAAAAAAAAAAAAAAAAACAAAGAGAGAGAGAGAGAGAGAGAGAGAGAGAGAGAGAGAGAGAGAGAGAGACAGAGAGACAGAGAGAGAGAGAAATAAGGAAGACCAAAGTGTGCTTTGAGTGGTTCTTCTTAGAAGAGGGAACAAAATACTCATGGGAGCAAATACCAAGACAAAGTGTGGAGCAGAGACTGAAGGAAAGGCCACCCAGAGACTGCTGCACCTGGGGGGGATCTATCCTGTATACAGTCAACAAACACAGACAATATTGTGAATACCAAGAAGTGCATGCTGACAGGAGCATGATACAGCTGTCTCCTGAGAGGCTCTGCCAGAGCCTGACAAATACAGAGGCAGATACCTGCAGCCAACCATTGAATTGAGCATGGGGTCCCCAATGGAGGAGTTAGAGAAAGGACTGAAGGAGCTGAAGGGGTTTGCAACCCCAGAGGAAGAGCAACAATATCAACCAACCAGACCCCCCCCCCAGGGCTCCCAGGGACTAAACCACCAACTGAACTGTACACATGGAGAGAACCATGGCTCCATCTGTATATGTAGCAGAAGATAGACTGTTGGGCATCAATAGGAGGAGAAGCCCTCGGTCTTGTGAAGGCTCAAAGTCAGTGTCTTGCTCAGAATAAGGCTTTTGTGATGCTTAATGAGAAAACAAAATCTCATCCTGGGAATTCTGTGATTTTTTCTTTAGCACTGGAGATTTTCTTGGCCTCCTTCTACCAAAGAATTTCTTGATCCATGTGTGACCTCTGCAGCTGGGCTACAAATATGTATTTAATAATTTTTTAAATCCCTAGGAATTAGACTGAAATAACACATTACAGACTAAATCTGTTGTGTAGACTGTTTGTCATAGCTTGTGCTTTTGATTAAACTGCACAAGGAATCCAGTTTTGATACAGAAAATGATGAAATATAGAAAAAGAGAAAACCCAAAAGCTAAAGTAAATTTAAATTCCCCCACAGAAATTAATTTTAATATTTTATTATTAACTCTTTTTGTTTTCCAATGCATTTATTCACATCTAAAAACATTAAGTAGAAAGGGATATGTACAGATGTGTCTACTCGCATGACACCTTTTCTAACCAGTTTCAATGAAAATATTTGAGAAGGAAGTAAGACAGGATTTAATTTAACTTATGCTTGGCTCAAATTCATTATATAGATGAGATGGGTCTTGGCCTTATGATCTTCCTGACTTGTCTGTTGGGTTCTGAGATTAAAGGCATGCACCACCACAGGGAGCAGCATGTTTCCTTTCAACTTCAATGTCTAATAATTGGTTACTGGAACAATCTTTCCCTTTCATCTTCCTTAAAGGAAAGGCGTCTGAAAGCACAGTATGACCTTTTCTAGAAAGAACCTGAGCCAGGACTACTGAGTATCCTCTATCATCTTACTCTCTATTCCATTTCAATCATTGGACACAAATCATAATTACAGCCATCTTGTTGTGGTAAATATTATTTGGAGATTTCTAATCCTAACCATAATCCTAACCCTTAACCTGATCTATCTACATAAACAAACCTACACAAAGTGTAGAAGGAAGAATCCAACCCAAGGAGATTAATGATAGACATGAAAACACAGGTAGTAAATAATCTTGTTATCTGCAAAAGAAGGGAAAGCGCACACACACACCCCAACTCCACCACCACGACCACCAGCAGCTGTAAGAATAACAACAACAAGAACAACAAAATATCAGGAGATAACAATCACCACTCATTGACTCTCTCAATATCAATGACCTCAGATGACTATAAAAAGACACAGGCTAACAGAATGGATGCTAACACAAACTTATCCTTCTATTGCATATAAGAAATACAGCTTGGGGTGGAGAGGACGGCTCAGTGGTTAAGAGCACTGACTGCTCTTCCATAGGTCTTGAGTTCTATTCCCAGCAATCACATGGTGGTTCACAACCATCTGTAATGGGGTCTGATGCCCTCTTCTGGTGTGTCTGAAGAGAGCAATGGTGTACTCATATACATAAAATAAATAAAATAAATAAATCATTAAAAAAAATAAAAATTGTAAAAGGAAAGAAAGAAAGAAAAAGAAATATACCTCAACATCAAGGATAAACATTACTTTAGTGTAAAGGGTTGTAAAAAGATATTCCAAGCAAATGGTCCAAAGAGCAAACTGGTGTAACTATTTTAAAATAGTTTTTAAAAAAATCAAAAAAATTGGAGAAAGATACAACATACTCATCAAAGAGAAAAAATTACCATAGATGCCATTTCAATTTTTAACATTTATGCCTCAAACACATGGTCACATACCTTTGTAAAATAAAGAGTTTTAAAGTAAAAAATCACATGATAACCTTCATCCATTATACTGGCAAATTTCAATACTTCATTCTCACCAATGGATAAATTCTCCAGATCAAAATTAAACAGAGAAATACTCCAGCTAACTGATAGCATGAACATGAATCCAGCTGAAATTAGGAGAACATTCTACTGAAATATAAGAGAATATATTTCCTGCTTAGAACTTCATGAAACTCACTTGTAAACTGAAAACATATTTAGACAAATTGCAGGTCTCAATACATACAAAACAGACAAGCTACCACCACGTATCTTATCAGACCACCATGGATTACAGCTGGATATCAACAAAACCAGAAAGAACACAAAGCTTACAAACTCATGGAAACTGCACACCTCACTACTGAGCGAAAACTAGGTTAAGACAGAAATAAAGGAAGAAATTAGAGTCCTTATAGAAGTCAATGCCAATGAATATGCAAAATGCACAATCTTATGGAATACAAAGAAAATGAACCTGTCTCTAAGATGAAAGTTCATAGCACAAAATCCCTACATGAAAAAATTTGAGAGCTCTCACACTGGCAATTTAAGAGCATTCTCTAAAATCTAGAATGGAAAGAAGTGAGTGAGCGATGAAGGAAAGAAGTTGACATCAAGATATTGTCAAATTGGGATCAAAATCCATAAAATAGAAAGAGAAGAATACAAAGAATTAATGAAACATGGGGTTGGTTCTTTGAACCTTTTATTAGACAAAATAGAAACGCTTATTAAAAGATAGAGAATATCGAAATTAATGAAATCTAAAATAAAAAGGGTGACAAAATAACAGACAATGAAGAAAGCCAGAGAATGGTAGAGACATAGCTTTAAATTGCCTCTACAACACCAAATTAGAAATTGTAAAAGAAAAGGCTAATTTCAATTTGTTCCACTGACCAAAGTTAAATCAAACTAAGGTAAATAACTTAAACACACCTAAACACCTAGAAAAGGAGAAGTCATTACAAGTGTGCCCACAAATAGAGGCCAGGGCCATGAGTTTCAGGGTAGAATCCTACCAGACTTCCAAAGAGGAGTTCATGAAAATACTCCTCAAAGTATTCAACAATATAGAAAGAGAAGAAACCTTAGCTGATTTTATTTTGTGAGCCCATGGCTACTCAAATATCCAATCAATATAAAGACTCAGCTACAAAAAAGAATTGCAAACCATTTTCCCTTAAAACCACAGATGCAAAAATATTTAATACAATGAATTAAATAAAATAGAAATTATTTTAAAAGATCATCCTCAATGATCAATGAGGCAGGCTCCATTAAAGAGATACAGGAATGGTTTAATATAATGTGCTTAATGTGGAAGAAAATAAAATAAGTGGTCATCTCATTGGATGATTAATAATTCTCTGACAATATTTAATCCCACTTTATGATGAAGGTCTTGGAGTGATTAAGGATACAAGGGACACACCTAAACATAATGTCACTTTACTGGAAACCTATAGCCAACATTAAATAGAGAGACAACAATTAAAACAGAGAGACATGCATATTAACTCCACTAATTCACAAACAAGAAGAGGTGATCCATTCTCTCCATATTTATTTAAAATACTATCTAAAAGTTTATCAAGAGCAATAAAACAGAAGAAGATAAAGGTAATACAGATTAGAAAGGAGGAAGTAAAATTATGTTTTTTTTTTGTTTTTTTTTTTTTGTTTTTTTTTTTTTTTTTTTGGTTTTTCAAGACAGCGTTTCTGTGTGTAGCCCTGCCTGTCCTGGAACCAGCAACAGGTGTGGAGACAGACAAAAAAATCTTTCTACCCAAAATTTGTCCTGTTCACAAGAATACAATCTACAACATAGATTCTGTACAACAGCAAAATAACATTGTTGTTGTTGTTCTAACTTGATACCCTGCTGCTGTGATTGAATCTTCTAAGAAAAAGCATTTCAGGTAATGTTTGTTGTACATGGTTCTGTCAGATCACAGGCCATCATTTTGAAGCTTAGATTAGAAAATGAAGGCAAAAAGCATGGACAAACACTGTCTCCTGGCTTGCTCTCTTGCTTGCTCACTGTCTCATGCTCAGCCTGCTCTCTCATCCAGCCCAGGACCACTTGCTTAGAGATATTGCCATCCTCAGTGGAAGAGCCTTTCTAATCAATCATCAACACTATCTCTCACAGACATAGCAACCAGCCATTCTGATGAGAGCACGTCCTTTATTGAGGCTCCTTCAGATGACTGTATCTCTGAAATGCTGAGAATTTAAGACAACTATGACACAGACACAATAATAAATAAGAAAGTTGTAACATCCCAAAACCAATGAGCTAACCATATCAATACAAGAGGCCATGCTCCCCCATGAGGGAGTTGGAGTTGTGGTTGAGCAAGGACAAAATAGGGATGTCACCTGGCTCAGTGCAGGGAAGGATACACTGGAATAGGGACCTCAGAGACTGTGCTGACCTGGAGTGAGGTGTCTTTAACCCTGGGTTCTCAAGCCAGTGCTACCAAAGAGGAGGCTAAAACAGCTGGAAGATGGATAGAGAAGCAGATTATACCACACAACCGGAAATGACCACTAACAAAGGACAAGACCTCTGGCCCAAGGAAGATATGCTAAATGTTTTAGAATCGATGAAGAACGACTTTCCACCTTATGACAGCTCCAAGTTCAAAACTACAGAGTCACATATGAACTGGACAGATGGTGATTCATGAGGTGGGAAATGAGGTCTTTGTCTTTCCACCCTGTAAAATAAGGTAGGCAGAGCCTGATTTTGCCCTGGATGCTGTCTTGAAGAGCTCTCTGTCATGGACTAGTCAATCTGTCTAGAAGGATTTTGTTGGGCCTTGGACGAGGTAACTCCATTTAACCTGTTACCTTCAGTCACGTAGGACAGGTAGAGGGTGTGACTAACAAGTCTCCACCTCCAGAGATTTAAACATTAATGAATTATCAAAAGGCTGGGGCGTAGCTAATTAAGTTATTCCCTCCCCTTTCTCCCTTCCCTATAAGATTGGTCTCCCCTGGCTTTTGGGGGGGGGGGGAAGTGCGTACCACCCACATCCATTCACCATGCCATGAACAATAAAAGCTTTGGAAAACCAGACTCCACGTCGCATGGTCTCTCCGCCAGATTCCCAGCCTTTGGAACCAAAGAGCCTTGCTGATACAGCTGCCGGCCTGCTCGCCGACAGCAGTGTGAATGTGGGACCTTCCGGGCAAGATGGGAAGCCCGCCGCCAGACTCCCTCCCCCCGCCCGCGAGATTCTTCCCCACAGGATTTAACCCAAGTTGTGGGGCTAGTAACTAAATTGATTAGGATGAAATCTGTCTCATTTCCTCAGAGAATAACAAATTGCAACACACAAAATGGATAGCCTCAAGGGGGCAGTAAAGGGTACCCAGCATATGCCAACCCTTGTACAGAGGAGAAAATAAAGATAGGAAGGGAGCTGTCAGCCATGTAGCAAGATTCTTACATCCCCAGAAATTAAGACCATGCACACACACCATCCCCTACACCAGGATCTGAAACATGTTCCAAGCCCTTTGTGGCTTCAACTCTCCATTGCGTTCACTATAATGTGCTTCCACATTCACTTTAGTCATCTCCCTCTGCAAATACTCAAAAAAATCCAAAAACCAAAGCACAAAGACAAAAATCTGACAGACAAGGAACTGACACAAAGAACAACAATAACACATCTGTTACTTATTTTGTTTTGTTTTTGTTTTTTTTTTTTCTTTTTGAGACCGGGTTTCTCTTTGTAGCCCTGGCTATCCCAAAACTCACTCTGTAGACCAGGCTGGTATCAAACTCAGAAATGCACCTGCCTCTGCCTCCCAAGTGCTGGGATTAAAGGTGTGAGCCACCACCGCCCGGCAACAATGACACATCTTAACAGGCAGCCTTTCAATCCTTCAGCTGGTATTTTTGAGTGTTTTGGGGTTCCAGTCCATGCACCAAGATGTTGTTCCCAAGTCACTGGCACCCCAGAGACCACCAAGAACCGACTGCAATGCAAATACACAAAGTTGTATTCCAGAAGTTGCCAAGGTTTTTCCTTGTTGTGCACCTGGAGTCAATCATGTGTGAGAATCACCCAGGTGTTATTGGTTTCAAAGGCATAAATGAACGTGTCATGCAGAGCAGCTAAGGCATGGCACAGTGAAGGGAATGTATGACAGAAATGCAGTTAATCTTAGTCGCAGGGGAAGAACCCAGCATATAGACGATGTAACAACACTTCAGAGAATATGTCACCTCAGAGGTGCTGGTTTCTACTTCATCCCCACTAATTTTTTAACTACAGCCAACCAGCATCAATTGTCTCAGTCGTCCCTTCTATTCTTTCCTCCCAGAGCCACATGGACAAAGCTGCTGAGCTCCTCTGCTTGCTGGGGCTGGAACACAGCCCCTTCTAATAACATTGCTTCCAATCACTAACCCTGGAGTCACCATTACAAAAAAAGACCGTGACCTGATGGTGACAGGGTAATAATTTTTTAAGCTGAATCTATCATGGAGCCTATGGTCGGTCCCACCATATATTTCATTATTATGTGGACACAAATTATAGTATATCAAATACATTGACATAAAATAGACCTTTTTACTTCCAGAAGTTATAGCCACATTCCATTCCATGATGTTGGTACTTGATTCTGTAATAAGGACTAACATGGCCTTGGATGGCAGCGTCCACCGGGGCCTCAGGGCCTCACCCTCATTCCTTGTGGATTTGTCTCCGCGTTGTGTCGGCTGGGAAATAAATCATCGGAAAATCGATAGAGATGATGAAGGTGCGTCTTCTAATTCATCAATCAGATGCTTCAACTATAAAATATAAAATATGAAATATAAAAATTACATATAAAATACATTGGATATAACTTCTAAAATATAAAATTAAAAATTAACTTAAAATAGAATGGAAAAAACATTAAATATAAAACATCAATATAAATTATAAGATAAATGTAAATATAAAATATAAAATAAAACAAAATGACACATTAAATATGGTAATATAAAATTTTTAAAAATTAAAATGGAAAATAATATAAAATATAAAATAAAATGTACAATATGATATAAATATTTTACTATGAAATAAAGAATATAAAATATAAATTTTAAAATTAAAATATGTAATAAATACAAAATGTACAAAACATAAATATAAAATATAATATAAATATAATAAAATAAATTAAAAAGTAAATAAAATATAAAATACATCAAATATAAAATATAAAATTAAAAAGTGAAAGTAAAATAAAATAGAAAATAACATATAATATGAAATTTAACATAAAAATAAAATACAAAACACAATATATAAAACATGAAATAAAATTTAAATATATAATAAAATGTAAAATATAAAATATAAATATGTCAACGTAAATAGAAAATAAAATAAAATATAAAGCATAAAGAATAGAAAATAAAAAACTAACAGTAAAGTAAAATATAAAATAATATAAATATAACATTAAATATTAAAAACAATATATAATAATGTATATGATATAACATGAAAATAAGAACAAATAACAAAATTAAATAAAACATAAAATATAGTAAAATTTAAAATATACAATAAACTATAAAATGTAAAATATAAAACATACATATAAATCATAAACTAAAACAAATAATATACATCAAATATAAAATATAAATTATAAAATTAAAAAATAAAAGTAAAGTAAAATATAAAATTAAATATAATATGAAAAAATTGTATACATAAAATATAATGAAAACATAAAACATAAAATAAAAATAAATATAAAATAAAATATAAAATATAAAATAAAGTGAAATAAATTTAAACTTCAAAATATATGATAAAATATAAAATGTAAAATATAAAACATAAGTATAAAGCATACTGTGAATGAGTTATAAAATTAAAATAAAACATAAAACACATTAAATATAAATTATAAAACATAAAAATAAGAGTAAATCAAATTGTAAAATAATGTAAAATATGAAATCAAATACGAATTAAAAAGTGAAATAAACTATAAATATAAAGCATGATGTAAATATGAGTAAAAATACGTAAAATTTTTTAAAATAGTTTAAGAAATGAATTTTAAAGATTTTAAAATAAAAATCTGCTTGGACTTTCAATTCTACACCTGGCTGTGTGAGGGAAATAAAATTGTTAAATATCACACTGCACGTGTTACTTCCTCTCAGAAGCTGTTTGACCAATTGTGCTTCAACACACGGCGAAATATGGAAAACTGTAATAATCATGATTTGTCTATAGCATGTTTCATATTTTATATTTTATTTTATTCATTGTGTTACATTTATATTTTATTTTATATTATTTTATATTTTTATTTTATACTTTTATTTACTTAATTTTATATTATAATAATGATTTGTCTATAGTATATTTCATATTTTCATGTTTTATATTTCCTTTTTATATTTTATTTTATTCATTTTATGTTACATTTATATCTTATTTTCTATTTTTATTTACTTAATTTTATATTTGTGACTTATTTTATCCTATTTTTTATTTACTGTACTATATTTTATAATGTTTTATATTTTTATTTTATTTAGGCTTTTTCATATTTTACATTTTAATTTAAATTTTTATTCGTTTTATTGTATGTTTTATATTTTGTATTTTATTTCATTAGAATTTTATTTTCATATTTAGTTGCACATTTTATATTTGTATTTTTATTTATATTTATTAGGATCCTCCCAAGATGATTATTGATTTGCACTTTGCACTGGCTGCTGTTATCAACTATGGATCAGTATTGATTAATTATCGGTTATTGATTATTGATTGGTATTGATTGCTGATCAGCAATAACTGCTGATTATCGATCGTTGATTATCATCGTTGTTGATCATTTTTAGTCACTGACCAGCATCGACTATTCATCATTGATTACCATTGATTACCGGTTACCATGAGCATTGATCGTCATCTGCATCCCATCACCGTCATGCCTTCCGAGTGTTGGGAACAAAGGCCTGAGCCACGATTTACTGATTAGCTCAATTATTGATAATTGATTAGTATCAATTGGTATCGACCGGGTCGGGGCCGCCGCGGGGAATCACGGGATCGGCCGCCGCCGCCACTGCAGAAGAAAACCCGGGAGACGCCACGGTGCGCCTGCGCGGGTCCGCGTCGCCGGCTGTGACGTCAAGGGGGGGCGCAGCGGTGTTGGCAGGCGCCGCGGGGCATCACGGGATCGATCGCCGCCGCCTGCCACTGACCGGGGAATTGCGTGGCCGCCGCCTTGCGCCTATGCAGGTCACCGTCGCCGGCTGTGACGTCACGGACAGCGCGACGGGGTCGGCGGGAGCCGCGGGTCGCCGACGCCCCCGGTCACCGGGAACCGCTTCCGGTGGGAACCGCGTCTGCTTCCGCCCCGCAGGGTCAGAGGTGAGCGTGACCGGAAGTGCCCTCGTGAGCGCCTGGGAACCGGAAGCGGCGCCGCGTCTGCGGGCGGAAAGGCCTTCGCCGCCCTTTCTGAGTCGCAGCCCCGCCCTCCCCGGAAGTGGCTGAAGAGGCGGAGACACAGCACTGCGGGACAACCGCGGCTGCGGATGCGCGGCTTCTTGTCTCCCGAGGCTTCGTACTGGGCGGAGTCCAGGGCGGGAACGCGGCGCCCGCGGGAGACTTGGCGCTGGAGGGCGTGGCCAGGGCGGAGGGCGTGGCCAGGGCGGAGGGGCGGGGCCAGGGCGGAGCCGGCGGTATTTACCATTGCTGAGGCCTCCTCTGTCTGTGGGCGGGGCTTAGCTAATGACCTGTGACGTCAGTGTGGGAGGGGCCAGGCCACCTGAGTGACGTGGGTGGGGCAGGCCCGGTGTGGGCGGAGTCAGCGTAAATTCCAGTCTATTTAAAGTTCCTGAGTGAGTCAATGGGGTTTATGGGGCGTGGTTGTGGTGATGTGAATGTGGGAGGAGCCAGGTCGAGGTAAGTGGGCGGGGCAGAGTCAGGGGGTTCCGGTTTGTATTTATAGGTACTGAGTTCTTTTGAAGTGTCTGGGCGGGATTTATCGAGTAGGCGTGGCATGTTAAATGTGGAAGGGTTCCGCGTTAGTGCGTGGGCGGGGTCTTTTTACAGTACGTTTTCAACGGCGTGTGTATGGGCGGAGTTATGCAAGAGGCGTGGCGTTTGAGGTGGAGGTGGGAGGAGCCAGAATGAGGGGGTGTGGGCAGAGCCAGGCTGTGGTGGGAGGGGTTAGTGGCTTTATTACTTTAATTTATACTAATTTATGCAACTAAGCTGCTTTCAGCCCCATCCTTTGCTCTGAGCTGTATTATAATTTAAGCTAATTCATGCAAATCAACTCCTTTCAGCCCCATCCTTTGACCTGAGCTGTATTATAATTCAAACTAATTCATGCAAATCAGCTCCTTTCAGCCCCATCCTTTGCCCTGAGCTGTATTATAATTTAAGCTAATTTATGCAAATCAACTTCTTTCAGCCCCATCCTCTGCTCTATTCCTCTGCTTGCTGGGGCCCAAACATGGCCCCTTCTATTACATCATCACCAGCTTTCTATTTTTCAACAACTGCACTGCATAAGCTCGGCTGTCCTTGAACTTGCTTTGTAGATGAACCTTGAACTCAGATGTCTGCTTGGCTCTGTCTTCTGAATGCTTGAATAAAATGTGTGTAACACTTTGTCCATACCTAAGTTTTTCATCACCTAAAACTTGTTCTGTACCAGGATGACTTGAATCAGAAATCTGCTTGACTCTGATCTCCTGGGATTTAAGGCATGTTCCACCATGCCTGGACCTAAGTATGTTCTTTTAGATTTTAAATTTAATTAATTAAATTAAATTAAATCTGTCCCCTGTCAATTTGACACATACTTGTATCTCCTCGTGTCCACATAAAAACAATAAACCAGTTAATAATAATGTCTAACATTATACAGTTCTCATCCATACAACTTCACATCCATATGTGTAGATGGATGGAATCTTGCCATAATATCACCATTTCTTTAATAAATTGTGTGTCTTTGATCATAGGATTTAGCTTCATTCAACTTCCTGGTGAGATTTTCTCTTTGAAGCTAACATTTCATATTTTTCCTTTCTAAGATTACTAAGCATGATCAAAACAATCACCATGAGAGTAAACACAGGCCAAAGGCTATGCTTGGCTTTCCTGTGACTTCCTTTGTTAATGCAATTAACAAAATTATATACAAATTTCAAGCCACCCATACTACATATGTGTTCTACTAGGACAACCCATGAAGTTCCACTTAAGGCATGTACAAATAGAAAGTCTAAAAACCCACATTGCATCCAACAAAAGCATGGTCAGGCCTACCAATAAGAATACTTAAGTGTGGGGAACCAACTTCTGTCTCAGATAGAATTTCCAAGAATAGACACTGGGACCAAGGCAACTGTTATAAAGGCAAATAGTTAATTCGGACTGTCTTACACTTTCAAGTGTTTGGTTCATGACCAACATAGCAGGAAGAATGTCAGCATTCAGGCAGCCATGATGCTGGAGAAGGAGCTGAGTGTTATGCAATTTCATGAGAAGGCAGTCAGGAAGAGACTGTATTCCAGCTGAGTGGTAGGAGAGTCTGTTTTTTACTGCCCTGAGCTCCAAAGACCACCACACTAGGAATTCACTTCCTTCAAAACAGTAATATCTACTCCCACAAGGCCAAACATACTAATATTGTCACTTCTTAGGGACAACCATATTCAGATTACCACGGTTTATTCCTACTATAAATGCTTTCATTCATTTAAGTATTTTGACGCTCTGTCTTTACAACTGGCAGAAGTAGGTTCAAGCCTAAATAATAATAATAATCAACGCTCTTCAATAATTGATAGCAATCGACAGTCAACACCAATCAATAATCAGTAATTGATGCTGATCAATAATCAATGCTAATCAATAATTGACACTAATGGATAATGAACACCAATTAATTGATGCTGATCAATAATCAATGGTAATCAATAATCAATAGAAATCAATAATCAACACCAAACAATAATCAATAATTGATGCTGATCAATAGTCAATGGTAATCAATAATCAATAAGAATCAATAAGAAACTCCAGTCACAGAAATGTTTACTAAGAATTTGTCTTCCAACTTGAGTACATTCACAAGATTTCTGTCCAATTTGTGGTCCTTTATGTCTTTGGAGTCTATAGTGATGAGCACAGGCTTCTCCACGTCTGTTATATTCATAAGGTTTCTCTAAAAAGTGTGTTACTTGGAGTATTTGGAGAGTGCATTGTCATGCAAAGGCTTTACCTCATTCATGGCATTCATGTAGTTTCTCTACAGTATGTGTTCTTTTATGTATCTGGCGATGTCTGTGACATGCAAGGGCTTAGCACCTTGATGACACTGAGTCACTCTCTTGAATGTGTTCTATTATGTAATCACAGATAAAAGTGAATTGTCAGTTTTTCCACAGTGATTACATTAATGAGGCTTCTCTCCAGTGTGATTTCTTTGTGTATGTCTGAAGAACTATGATATACAAAGGCTTTACCACATTGTGAATATTCAAGCAGGTTTCTCTCTGGTATGTGATCTCTCCTGTCACGGCAGATGAGTGTAACTTGCAAATGCTTTACAACACTGATTACATTCATGAGGTTTCTCTCCTGTACTTGTTCTTTTATAATAATGGAGATGATAAAGTTGTGAAAAGTCTTTACCATGTTGATCACATTCATGAGGTTTCTTCCTATATGGGATCTTTTATGTTTTTGAGACTAGTGCGACATGCAAAGGCTTTGGCACAATGATTACATTCATAGTTCTGTCCAATATGGGTTCTTTTATGTTTTGGGGAAAAATCCTTATGGAAAGGCTTTTACCACAATGATGGCATTCATAGGTTTCTTTCAAATACAGGTTCTTTTATGGTTTTGGAGACAAAAACTTTGTGAAAAGGCTTTTACTATATGAATTACATTCATAAAATTTCTCTCCAGTATGTGATCATTTATGTCTTTGGAACCTTTTCACTTATAAATGTTTTTTTTTCCCACATTGATTACATAACTAAGGTTTCTCTCTGGTATGAATTCTTTTATGATATTGAAGATGACCTTGTTGTGTAAAGCCTTTACCACATTGATTACATTGATAAGGTTTCTCTCCAGTATGTGTTCTTTTATGTCTTTGGAGATGACTGTGACTTGTAAAGGATTTATCACATTGATTACATTCATGAGATCTCTCTCCAGTATGTGTTCTCATATGACAATTGAGACTACTGTGCCATGAAAAGGCTTTACCACATTGATTACATTCATAAGGTTTCTCTCCTGTATGTATTCTTTTATGCATTTGGAGATTAGGGTGACTTGAAAAGGCTTTACCACATTGATTACATTCATAAGGTTTCTCTCCAGTATGTGTTCTTTTATGCATTTGGAGATTACTGTGACTTGAAAAGGCTTTACCACAGTGATTACATTCATGGGGTTTCTCTCCAGTATGTGTTCTTTCATGGATTTGGAGATGACTTTGCTGTGTAAAGGCTTTACCACATTGATTACATTCATAAGGTTTCTCTCCTGTATGTGTTCTTTTATGTATTTGGAGATTACTATGACATGAAAAGGCTTTAACACATTGATTACATTCATAAGGTTTCTCTCCTGTATGTGTTCTCTTATGACATTGGAGACCACTGTGACAGGAAAAGGCTTTACCACATTGATTACATTCATGGGGTTTCTCTCCAGTATGTGTTCTTTCATGGATTTGGAGATGACTTTGTTGTGTAAAGGCTTTACCACATTGATTGCATTCATAAGGTTTCTCTCCAGTATGTGTTCTTTTATGTGTTTGGAGACTACTGTGAAATGAAAAGGCTTTAGCACATTGATTACATTCATAAGGTTTCTCTCCTGTATGTGTTCTCTTATGATATTGGAGATTACTGTGACTTAAAAAGGTTTTACCACATTGATTAAATTCATGTGGTTTCTGTCCAGTATGTGTTCTTTTATGTTTTTGGAGATTAGTATACCATAAAAAGGCTTTACCACATTGGATACATTCACAAGGTTTCTGTCCAGTATAACTTTTTTCAAGCCTGCAACAATAATGGGCACATGTGAAAGAGTTACCACATTCATTAGCCTGATCAATCTTTTTACCAATATGAATACATTTTATAGTTGGTATAATAATAAAGAACACTCAAATCTTATGGTTTTATCACTTTGATGTTCATGGTTGTACTTGCTCAGTGTGGGTTGGTTTACCTCTCTGAAAATACCTGTGATGGTAAGAGCATTTATTACATGGTTCACATTTATAGCCTCCTTTTTCTATATGAGATTTCTATATGATGTTTTTAACATGTCATAAGAAATATGAAATAACTCAGAGCACTAAAACACTGATTGCATTCTTAGTTTTTCCTGTAGTGTGCATCACACATCAGCAGCACTGTGAACCAGGATGAACAAAAGAATTTACAACCTTCTAGTACCCATAGAGATTTTCTGCAGTGTGACTTTGGGGATGTTCCCAGTAAAGTCAGAAAACCAATTAACTGCAAACACCTATCATATTCAGAAAGTCTACCAAAGGCAGAATACTACGTATCCTCTCATTGTTCTGAAGTAGGTGGAGTTACCTTGTTCCTTTTAGTATCTCTATGCTCACATGGTTTCATCCATTCTGACAATTGATACACCCATTAAAAAAGAAGAACAAATGAAAGGTTTCCACTTTGAATTCACATTGACTTTTGTTCATTGTAGACATGATTAATGTTTCTCTAGGACAACATTCTTGACTCTCATAAAATGACCTCACAATAAACTTAAAAGTTTCACTACAAGAATATGAGTATCACCAACTTTATCATAGACTACTTGCTTATTAGAAGGTTATGGGTACATGTTCATCACTATTCAATGTGCAACATCTAAATATTATGAGACTATACAAATTGATAGTTCCAGAACATAGTTCTAATGGATATACAAATCAAATAAAGGAATCACTTAAGGCATTTTTTCCTCCTCTTCTTTCTTACAGAAATGCCTTGCAAACACAAATCAGATAACTGACAATGAGGGACATAGTTTTGGGAGAATATTATAATCATAGCTACAAGAATAGGACTGATATTTTACACACTTGCTTTCCTTTAGAGCTTCCTGATCATATTAAAATTTTCTCAGAGGCATATTTGTATTAACTTAAACATTAAAATTACCTTTCATGACTTCTAGAAGTTTGATGTTGTTCTTCAGGATGATGGACTTCCAAATTATAGCCTGAAACCAAGGTACCAAAAAACGAAAGATATGGTATTGGAAATAGGCAAAATTCAGATTACTCTGAAGTTTCACAGCAATGAACCTGATTTATTCATCCAATATTACTTGTTCTCTATTGAAATGAGAGATGATCATCAGTAACCAAGAAACATTTTTCCCTTATATTGAGAAGCAAAAGAAAATTCACAGTCTTACCTAAAGCAGTGAGGATCCAGTAGGTCTCAAGCATCACATCTTTGTAGAGATTTTTCTGGGAAGGATCCAGCAAATTCCAGTCTTCCTCAGTGAAGTCCACATGTACATCATCGAAACTCACTGCTTGCTAAAATATCCCATACATGTGTACAACAGAAAGCATGATACTGACATCACTACAAAGTAAATGTATGCTTCCTAGACAATATATTCTTATAATTCATATGATTCCTCCACTTATTTTCTGACACACAAATTATAATATAATCACCATGTCAGTTTAGAAGAAACTTGAAAGATTGACACTTGGACCCTTGACACAGGGTTCAGCTGTGTCACTCGTGAACTCTTAGAATAGGATATAGCCTTGCAACACAAATGGCAATTGAGAGGTATATGCAGGGGGAAACAGATCAACTGTACTGAGCACACATCTGAAAAGCTGTATGAACAATTACTAACTACGAAGGTGATGAGCAAGCTGCATATATTTGCTCATGTCTTTAATCGCAGAGGTACAGGCAGGTGTATGTCGTTGAGCTGGATGCCAGCTAGGTCTATGCAATCAGTTTCAGGACAGCAAGAGTTACATGTTAAGAACCTCACTCTGCCACAAAAATAAACCAGGAAACAAAAATGATAGAATGAACTCACAGTTTTTCACTGAAGTTCCTACAAAGAATTATACATTCACTGCAGTTCTGTATTCATCTTGCATAAACATAAAATGAACCAGTTTAAACAGCAACATTAATTAAATTTTAATAAAAGGGAATGCATGTTTAAAGAGTTAAAAATTGATAGATGAAAATATTAATAAAGTATATGTTTTCTTTTGTTTTTTTCGAGACAGGATTTCTCTGTGTTGCCCTGGCTGTCCTGGAGCTCACTCTGTAGACCAGGCTAGCCTCAAACTCAGAAATCTACTTGCCTCTGCCTCCCAAGTGCTGGGATTAAATGTGTGCACCACCACCACCTGGCAGTATGTATATGTTGACCAAAAATAAAGAATATAGTTCAGGAGATATAGCTCAGGAGTTGAAAGATCTTGCTGGTCTTCCACATAATGGTGGTCAATTTCTAGTATACACATATGGACCAATACCTCTCCATTTCCTCATGATTAGGAGTTCTGAGGCCATCTGACAACAGTAAAGGTGAGGCACAGATGATATCCATATTCATGCACACAAACATAATACACTTATTTATTCAAAAATTTCACAAGAAACATAAGAGTTAGGCAGAAAATCATACACCTGCAATTCAATGAATCTGAAGCATATGGTAATATTGATGACAGGAGCATAAGCCATCTGGAGAAACAGAATATAATCTATATATTAGGCTGAATTTCAAAATTAAATATGTGGATGAAGATCAGCACAAAATCATGTGCTTATTGAACAAAAACATGTCAGGGGGCTTATGTGGTTTCTAAATCTACAATCAAGACAGAAAGGGCTACACTGAAAATTTTTGGTCTAGAAAAACAAAAACAGAATGAATACAGTTAAAAATATAAAACCACAAGGTTTGCAAAATAGCATAGCATTGAACAGCAAATGTGTGCACAGTATCTTATATGATTGAGGGACAGAGTCCAAATGGGGAATGTATGGGAGCATGAGAAGAAAGCTGAAAGATCAGATTCAACCACAACACTGGAGACACCCAGAACAAAATTTATCCTGTCTAAAAGAAATGCTGGAGCAGAGACTGAAGGAGTGCACAATGAAAACCCATTCAATTGGAGACAAACATGGACAAGCTTGAATCAATGACATTATTAAGGATACTCTATGATGCTCCCACACAGGAGCCTTGCATAATTGTCCATTGAGAAGCTCCACCCAGCAGCTGACTGCAGCAGAAGCAGAGATCCACAGTTAAACATTGCATAGACCTTGGTAACTCTGATGGAAGAGTTGGGGAAAGGATTGAGGGTCCTGAAGAGGATAGGAACTCCACAGGAAGAACAACAGACCCAACTAACCTTGATCCTTGGGGACATTCAGAGACTGAGCCAAACACAATAACACACACAGGCTGGACAAAGGACCATGGCCCATGAGTAGCAAATGTGCAGCTCAGTCTTCACGATGGTCCTCCAACAACTGTAGCAGGAGCTGTCCCTAAAGCTGCTGTCTATCATTGTAATCTGTTCCCTTAACTTGGCTGCCACATCTGGCCTCAGCAGAGAGAATCCACCTAACCCAATAGAGACTTGATACACCATCATGGATATCCAGGGGCCCACACCCTCTCAAAGGACAAACAGAAGATACAGGAGGGACTCTGTAGAGGCAGGTGACCTAGAGCAGGGTCTCCACTAAGTTCATAGCCATTTTAATCATAACAACTTGAAACTGAAAAGAATCCAGATGCCCCTCAACCAAAATATGAATATAGAAAATGTGGTTCACTTACAAAATGAAACATTATTCAGCTATAAAATACAAGGACATCATGAATTTTCAGGCAAATGGATACAGCTAGAAACTACCATCTGGATTTGGGTAACCCAGACCTAAAAGCACATGCATGCATGTACTCACTTACAAGTGAATAGTAATCATAAAATATAGGAAACCCACACTCCACTCCATAGACACAAAGAAACTAAACAAGAAAGAAGGCCCAAATGAGCACAGTTGAATATCACTCAGAAGGGGGAGTATAACATCATAGGAGGCAGATGGAAGAGAGATAACTGGATGGGAGAGCAAATAAGAAGGGGAAATCGGGTAGAACCAGCAACAGGTATGGTGAGAGACAAGAGAGGGCCAGAGGAAGAAAATGAATCAAAATCTGCAGCTGGCTGGGAGAAGGGGGTATATTTAGGATGTGCCAGAGACCATGAAATGGACGGTGACAAGGAGACTATGGAGTTGACCTTAGCTGAGATGCATGGCAGTAAGATATGGATGCTGAAGGGGCCACATCTGCAGTCAGGCAGGACCCCCAGTGGAGAGTTAAAGACACCAACCAATCCAAAAACCTTTATACCCAAAATTTGTTCTTTTCCACAAGAATACAATCTACAACATAGATTCTGTCCAGCAGCAAAATAACCCTTTGATGCCATGTTGTTGTTCTAACTTGCTACTCTGCTGCTGTGATTGAATCCTCTAAGCAAAAGCCTCTCAGGTAATAAGTGGTTGTTGTACATGATTCTGTCAGATCACAGCACATCATTTTGAAAGCTTAGATTAGAAACTGAAGGCAAAAAGCATGGACAAACACTGTCTCCTGGCTTGTTCTCTTGCTTGGTCACTGACTCAAGCTCAGCCTGCTTTCTCATCCAGCCCAGGACCACTTGCTTAGGGATATTGCCACCCTCAGTGGAAGAGTCTTCCTTTTTTTGTTTTTTTGAGACAGGGTTTCTCTATGTAGCCCTGGCTATCCTGGAACTCACTCTGTAGACCAGGCTGGCCACAAACTCAGAAATCCACCTGCCTCTGCCTCCCAAGTGCTGGGATTAAAGGTGTGCGCCATCACTGCCTGGCATAGAAGAGTCTTCCTAATCAATCATCAACACTATCTCTCACAGACATAGCAACCAGCCATCCTGATGAGGACTCGCCCTCAATTGAGGTTCCTTCAGATGACTGTAGATCTGAAATGCTGAGAAATGTAAACAAGTATGACACAGATACAATAATAAATGAGGAAGTTGTTACATTCAAAAACAATGAGCGAACCATATCAATACAAAAGCTCCTGCCACCACACGAGGGACCTGGAGTTTTGGCTGAGCAAGGACAAAATAGGGAGGGCACCTGGCTCAGAGCAGGGAAGAATACACTGGAATGGGGACCTCAGAGGATGTGCTGACCTGGAGTGAGGCATCTTTAACTCTGGGTTTCCAGGCCATTGCTACCAAAGACGAGGCTAAAACAGCTGGAAGGTGGACAGAAAAGCAGATTGTCTCACAGACCCAGAAATGATCACCACAAAGGACAGGATCTCTGACCCAAGGAAGATCTGCTAAATTTGTTAGAATCGATGAAGAATGACCTTCCATCTCATGACAACTCCAAGTTCAAAACTACAGAGTCACATATGAACTGGGCAGAGAGTAGTTCAGGAGGTGGGAAATGAGGTCTTTGTCTTTCTATCCTGCAAAACAAGGTAGGCAGAGCCTGATTTTGCCCTGGATGCTGTCTCGAAGAGCTCTCTGTCATGGACTAGTCAATGGGTCTAGGTCCTGTTGTTAAGAAGCATTTAACCCAAGGTGTGGGATGGGTAACTAAATCAATTAGGATGGAGTCTGTCTGATTTCCTCAGTGAGAGAATATCAAAGTGCCACACACAAAATAGCCACAATGGGGTGGTAAAGGCTACCCAGCAGATTCCTTCACTTGTAGAGAGGAGAAAATGAAGATAGGAAGGTAGCTGTGAGCCCTGCAGCAGGGTTCCAAGTCTGCTCTAACCTTCCCAGAAATTAAGACCATAGGCACACCATCCCCTACCCCAGGCTCTGAAACTTCTTCCAAGCCCTTTGTGGCTTCAACTCTCCAGGGCACCCACTACACTGTGCTTCCACATTCACTTTAGTCATCTCTCTCTACAAATAATCAAGAAAAATCCATAAACCAAGGCAGACAGACACAAAGTTGACAGATAATCCACTGACACAAAGAACAACAATGACACATCAGCCTTCAGTTGGGATTCCTGAGGGTTTCTGTGGTGGCTAGCCCTAGCCTCTTGTTGTCATGGTAACTCCAATCCTGGGAGGGGCTGCGAAGGAGTGAATCTTGTAAACCTTCTGTCCAATCAAATTTGTTAAATAAAGGCTACAGCCAGTGATTGGGCAGTAGAAGAGGAGTGGGAGGAGCCAGAGGAGGAAAAGAAGAGACCAGGGGCTGTTGGAGGAGAAGTGAGGGAGTTGGGAGTTGGCCGAAGCAGAGTGCAGTTGGTGGAGAGAGAGAAGACGAAGAAGACCTAGGAAACCGCAAGTTGTTAAGAGCTCTCATAGCCGGGGAATAGTGTAGTTTAATGGTAAATCTGCCCAGTCTAGGCATGCAGCATTCATTTGGAAAAAAATCTAGGCATGCAGCATTCATTTGATACTTATTGACTTGTGTCTTTTCTTCTATGGACTACCAATGGGTGAGAGATTTACCGCAAAAAATTGACGCCCAACGTATTATTTAGAACTCAACTAACTTGAGATAAAAGAATAAAAGAAAGGTTACAAAGTACAAAAACTTCCCCAACGGCCAAGGTCAGGAGCAGCACTCAGCTTACAGCTGGGCTTGCTCACTGCCCTGTGAAAACTGAAAGAAGGGTCTTCTGAAAATTCAACAGTGAAACAAAAGTTATTATAGCCAGACCAGTAGGCCATTTAAATTAAATTAAAAAAGGTGAATAGACACAGATAAATAGATGTAAAAGGTTTTAAGGTTGTGAGGAGTAAATTGCAGGCTGCTCTGAGTCAAGAGAGCCAAACAGATAAATAGAAAGGTTATAGTAACAAATTTTAAGGAGGGACTGGTGATCCTAGAACACAACTGCCTTCGAGGTAGTTTTCAGGTAGAAACAGTGAATTGAGGGCTCCAAACCAGATAATTTTTTAATATAAAAAACCATATTTTGATACTTAAAGATGACAAAAACAATGGATATCTTTTGGGCTTTGTATGATGATATTTCAAATGGTTTGACAGAAATCAACTTAGGGAACACTTTATTATTTATCAGTATTGCTATATTTATTTTTTTGATATACTATGTCTTCTCAAAAGACAAAGCTCTAGATAAAAAATTCTTTGCCTTGGAAAAGAGATTACAAGAAACAATAGAACTTTTGGTACAGGATAGAGATGAAATTTGTAAACAGATAGAAAATAATGAGGAATGGAAGCAGGGCTTAGAACAGAAGTTACAGGAGCTAGAAAAGATGATCATCGAACAGAGCATACAACAGCTCACAAATCAGATGGAGAAACAGATAGAAAATAATGAGGAATGGAAGCAGGGCTTAGAACAGAAGTTACAGGAACAAAAAGATGAAAATGAATGTGGGAGACAGGAGATTAAAAGGATAATTGAACAGAAGATAGAGCAGTTAATAGATCAGATGGAGAAACATAGAAAATAATGAATTGAAGACACAAGAAATTATAGATCAGAATAAGAGACAGAAAGATGAAAATGAAACTGGGAGACAGGAGCTAAAAAAGATGATCAAACAGAGAGCATACAACAGCTCACAGATCAGATGGAGAAACAGATAGAAAATAATGAGGAATGGAAACAATTACAATATAAAAAAAACATATGAAGCATGTATACAAACCTTAAGGGAGGAATTTAAATTTTCAGCTGAGAAATATACTGAGGTTAAGACAGAAGTAAATAGAGAAAGTCAGCCAAGAGTTATTAGAAAACACACCTTGGTCTATCCGGTTACGGTACAACAAAGACCTCCAAACATTGTTTACCCACAGGGTTATGAGGAATTTGAATGGCAACCTGTGGATGTGTTAGATCTGAGAAAATTTAAGGAGAGTGTCACTAATTTTGGTATGCACTCACCATTTGTTAAACAAATTCTGACTTCTTGGGCTATTAAAAATAGAATAATCCCCCAAGACTGGAAAGATATGGCAAGAGCTATGTTAGAACCTGCTTCAAATTTACAATGGGTTGCATGGTGGAAAGATGAGGCGAGGGAGATAGCACAACAAAATAGAGAATGATGAAGAAACTCTGGCATTGTGTAGATTGTCAGCCTTAAATGCCTGGGACAAAGTTGCAGAATCCGGGAAGAGACTTGAACCATTTACTCAAGTCATACAAGGGCCAAAAGAAACCTTCCCTGACTTTTTACAAAGGCTAACCTCAGCTGTCGAAAGGAGTATATCAGATTCAGTAGCAAGAAAGGCAATAATTGAGTCTTTAGCCTTTGAAAATGCAACTGCTGAGTGCAAGGAAGTAATCAGACCACTGAGGGCAAGGTCAGCATCAATAGATGAATGGATTAGATACACAGCTGATGCTGGATCTCACTCAGCTGATATGTCAGTAATAGGAAAAACTGCAACTAGAAACCTAGAGATGACCCAAGATTTCACATGTTTTAATTGTGGTAAATGGGGTCATCTCAGAAATGACTACAGGACAAATCAAAATAATACGAAATGGGGGCCTAAGCTTTCTGGAATTTGTCAAAGATGTGGCAAAGGCCGACATCTTTGACCAGAGAATGTAGAGCAACAACAGACACATGGGGCAATACCCTGCCAAAAAACATCCAGGGGGGGCTCTTGCAGGCCCCAATGCCAGACAAAAAGAGTTTTCTTTCCCAGGAAAATTAAATGTCACTGCTTCAAAAACAAATTTTGTAAGACCAGATAAGGCTGAGGAAGGTTTTATAGACAATTCAGAAGGCCTCACAGGGAGTCAAAAGCAAATATTTTGGCAAACTTCTATAGAAGATAAAAGACCAAAACTAAGAATACTAGTGAATAATATTGAGATTGAGGGGATGGTTGACACTGCAGCAGATGTCACTGTTATTTCTCCAAATTCTTGGCCTGAAAGTTGGCTACTTCATGAAGTAGACATCCAGTTTCAAGGACTTGGAACTTTATGCAAAATAAAACAAAGCACCAGATGGCTTAAATGCATAGGACCAGAAGGTCAGCTAGGAAAATTGAGGCCATACGTGGCTGATATAGCCATTTACTTACGAGGAAGAGATCTATTACAACAGTGGAAAACCCAGATTAATATCCCCTCAGTGTCAATGTTTAATCGTGAAATTCATCAGGCTCCTAATAAAAATTTAAAATTTGTTAAGAAACGTTATTTAAGGCAGTCTCACACTGTCCAAGCTGTTCATAAACAACATATGGTAGAGGCCGACAATTTAGCTCTACCCCAAAGAGCCATTGCTACCAAGACACCAACAACATTATCACTAAAGTAGTTGTCTAATCAACCCATTTGGATTGAGCAGTGGTCTATGACAAAAGAAAAATTACAGGTATTAGAACGGCTGGTCCAGGAACAACTGGAGGCTCAGCATATTGAAGAGTCTATCAGTCCTTGGAATTCTCCAGTATTTGTCATTAAAAAGAAATCTGGCAAATGGAGGATGTTGACAGATCTCAGAGCAATTAATAAGATTATTCAGCCTATGGGTTCTTTGAAGCCTGGTATCCCATTGCCTTCCTTGTTGCCTAAGGATTGGCCCATTATAGTGATTGATCTGAAAGATTGTTTCTTCACAATTCCTCTACATGAATGTGATAGGGAAAGGTTTGCTTTCTCAGTACCTACCTTTAATAAAGGTTGCCCAGTAAAGAGATATCATTGGAAAGTCTTACCACAAAGAATGGTAAATAGTCCTACCTTGTGTCAATACTTTGTACAAAAGCCATGGGAGATAATTCGCAAAAGGTTTCCCAAATCAATTATTTATCATTATATGGATGATATTTTGTTGGCTGATTCAGATATTAATATCTTGGAAAAAAATGTTTGATGAAGTAAAGAAAATTTTGCCTTGCTGGGGATTGCAAATAGCCCCTAAAAATACAAAGAGGAGATTCTATTAATTATCTAGGGTATAAGATAAGTCTACAAACGGTTAAGCCACAAAAGGTACAAATTAGAAGAAACAAATTAAGAACCCTAAATGATTTTCAGAAGCTACTTGGAGATATAAACTGGCTGCGACCAGCAATTGGCTTGACCACTCAAGAACTAAGTAATTTATTTCAAACCTTACAAGGTGATAAAGATTTACATAGTCCTAGGAAATTGACTCCTGATGTTGAGAAGGAGTTAGCCTTGGTAGAAAGAAAACTGCAGGATACACATCTAGATCGTATTGATCCAAAAATGGCCTGCATCTTAGTTATTTTACCTTCTACTCACTCTCCTACTGGAATTCTTATGCAGAGAGAAGATTATATCCTAGAGTGGATATTTTTAGCTCATAAACAGAGTAAAAAGTTAAAAACCTACGTTGAGAAGGTTTCTGAATTAATACTGAAAGGAAAAATGAGACTTAGACAATTAGTTGGAATGGACCTGGCTGAAATTGTTGTACCTTTTACTAATGCAGAAATTACCTCGTTATGGGCACAAGATGAACATTGGCAAAGAGCATGTAGTAACTTTTTGGGAGAGATTACCAACAAATATCCTAAAAGCAAGCGGCTTCAGTTCATAAAAAGAACTAATTGGATTATCCGTCGTATTTTAAAAGGAACTCTGATATCTGGAGCCCCTACATTTTACACTGATGCTAGTAAATCAAGAAAGGCAGGATATAAATCAGAAGACATAAGTAAGGTGGCTGAGAGTCCCTATAAGTCAGTTCAAAAATCTGAATTATACGCAATAATCATGGTATTGTCAGATTTTTAAGAATCCATTAATATAGTAACTGACTCTCAATATGCCAAAAGGGTTGTTTTACACATAGAGACTGCTGAACTTATTCAAGATAATTCTGAATTGACCTCATTATTTTTTCAACTACAACAAATTATTAGAAATAGAAGTAACCCCATATATATAACACACATAAGATCCCATACAGGTCTGCCAGGTCCTCTAGCACAAGGTAATAATGATATCGACCAGCTATTGATAGGAAGCGTGCTAGAGGCTTCAGAATTTCATAAAAAACATCATGTTAATAGCAAAGGTTTAAAGAAAGGGTTCTCTATTACTTGGCAACAAGCCAAGGAAATTGTGAGGCAATGCCCTACTTGCTCATTATATAACCAAACTCCATTGCCTACAGGAACTAACCCTAAGCGTACTCAAAGAAATGACATTTGGCAAATGGATGTCTTTCATTTTACAGAGTTTGGTAAACTGAAATATGTGCACCATACTATAGACACATATTCAGGATTTCAATGGGCAACTGTATTAGCATCAGAAAAGACTGATTCTGTAATTACACATTTGTTAGAAGTCATGGCCATTATGGGAATACCCATACAAATTAAAACAGACAATGGTCCAGCATATACCTCTAATAAGATGGAGAAGTTTTTTACATATTATAATATAAAACATGTTACAGGCATATCACATAACCCTACGGGACCAGCAGTTGTGGAGGGATCCAATCGAACTCTAAAGGAGATGCTTAGTAGGCAAAAGGGATCAATAAGAACCCCCAACGATAGATTACATAGTGCTTTATTAACTCTAAATTTTTAAAATGCTAATGAACAAAACTCCACAGCTGCTGAGAGACATTGGATTGTGGAAAAAACTTCTGAACTACATCAACTACATCATATTAGGGATATTATGACGTCAGAATGGAAAGTGGGAAATGTATTATGCTGGGGAAGAGGTTATGTTTATGTTTCCACAGGAAAAGAAAAGCTGTGGGTTCCTTCCAAAATGATAAAGATCAGAAATGACAGAGGGAGACCCCCTGAAGCACTAGTCGACACAGAAGAAAAGGGAGACTAACTCAACCAACCAAATCGGTGATGTATATATGGTGTTATGTCTCTTATATGGACTTAACTGGCTGGGACTAAAATGTCAATACAAAGCCAAGAACATTTAATTGGGTAATAATTTCTCATGACTTAATACATGCCATCCTTTATGAGGGCATGTATATAAGTTATATATAGTTTGATTAAGTAACCAAACTAACCTGAAGAGGGCAGTGGCCTTTCTTTATTGATCTTCATTGACAAAGCTGTGTGCCCTACATGTTCCACGTGAATGTTTTTATAAAACTACCTGTTGCTTTTAAGTTTTATATGTTACAGGATGAAAGAAGAGAAACTCAGCCCTAGCATGATTTATTCTCAGGGATTCTGAGTCTCTAGGACCTCCTATTCCAGCTTTGTGCTTGATTCTACTGCAACTGCATCGAAGCCGCTTCCTTTAAGGACTTGCTTCCAGAACTTTTCCAGAACAGCTGGCTTGCCTGTCCAGCCTTTCTGACTGTAACAGTTATGATGTCAGCTTTGCTATGAACTTTCTCAGTACACAGTGACTTCAAGGCAAATGATGCCAGGTAGCTCTCCTTTGACTAAGCCAATTTTCCTGTTTCCCTTTGGGCCCCCAGATGGGAATTCTTCGCCCCAATTCAGCTGGAAGCAGACAAAAGGAGATCATCGCCCCAGTTCCTTATGTTGGGGTGGATGGTTCTGGTTACTTTGTAAATTATACATGTGTTGTAATTTAAGGAATACTTTACAAATGTAGCTTCAGACAGGAAGGGAATTAGAGAGCTAAATCTCAGGAATTAAGTGGGATTAATACTTTACTCTTATATAGGCATTGTGCCTGTATAACTCATTTAGAAATACAAAGCTTAGACCCAGTTTAAAAAAAATAGGTATATCTTACATTGGTAAGAAATCTTTATGATAGTTACAAGGTTGAAATTATAATCTCTTACACTGATATGGAATTTATTTTATACAAATTTAGGGTTTTCACTGGCATAAGTTTCTTATTAATACAAAAGTGGGATTAATATATTACTCTCATGTAGGCATTGTACCTATATATCTTATTTAGAAATACAAGGCTTAGACCCAGTCCTTTTTAATCAAGAAAAATTACTGGAAAGGAATTAACAGACAACTGTTCAGATTGCCTTACATAGTTGATTTTCAAAAACGTCAGAAATCCATAGAATTGACATTACAAACATTCTTATATAAACATTTATTTTATTGGAGACCTATCTGATCCTGACAGCTTCCCAGTCTTGGATTCTAAGAAGAAATTGAGCATCTTTGGAGTTACACCAGTTGTGGTGTGACAGCCACTAGGCAAGAATTGCCTCTTTTCATCTACAGATGAAAAAGTGTGCAAAAAAGAAACACACTTGCAGAATAGTCGACTGATTATATCTGCCAAGACAGAGTAATCAGCCCTTAGTAATTCTGCATTACTAGGTCTGTCAGACGATTCCTGGGCCAAAAGGCTGAAGACCAGATGCTCCAACGTTTTGAAATAAGGAACTGTCTAGATGTTCAGTGGTCTATTTAAATTGGTTGAGTTTAGAAGCCACGCTTTGTGCTTCCCGTATCTTTATTTAACTGAGTCATTCTGGATTTCTGATGGGGTTGAAGATTTATAATCTCATAGCCAACCCAGGCTATTTACTTTGAGAGGATGGTTTTCAGATGCTATTCATTCTGAAGACAGGATATAAGCCAGGTTCAGAACTAAGTTTTTTAATTGAGAGAAATGGCAAAGGTTCTATTTAGTTAACAAAAATGATAGACTGGGACTTAGGTTTATCTTGTACTTTAACAATCACAAAATGGTAATATAGTTAGTGTTCAATTAATATGTGAAAAGAAAAAAATTTTTTTTTATTATTGGACAAAAAGGGGGAAATGTGGTGGATAGCCCTAGCCTCTTGTTCTCATGGTAACTCCACTCCTGGGAAGGGCTGCGAAGGAGTGAATCTTGTAAACCTTCTGTCCAATCAGATTTGTTAAATAAAGGCTACAGCCAGTGATTGGGCAGTGGAAGAGGAGTGGGAGGAGCCAGAGGAGAAAGAGAGGAAGACCAGGGTGTAGTTGAGGGAAGAAGCGGCAGAGTTGGCAGTTGGTCGAGGCGGAGGGCAGTTGGTGGAGAGAGGGAAGACGAAGAAGACCTTGACCTAGGAAACCGCAAGTTGTTAAGAGCTCTCTTAGGCGGGGAAATAGTGTAGTTTAATGGTAAATCTGCCCAATCTAGGCAATCAGCATTCATTTGATATTTATTGACTTGTGTCTTTATTCTATGGACTCCACATGGGCAAGAGATTTACCGCAACATAAATATGTCTGTAATATATATAAATGTTTGTAATATATATAAATGTCTGTAATATATATAAGTATGTCTGTAATATATATATATGTTTATAATATATATAAATGTGTCTGTAATATATATAAATATGTATATAATAAACAAAAATTCAGATATGTGTATAAATTCGCAGGACCCCCCCCTGAAATAATAACTAATTATTATTAATCAATAATTTCCAGTGCTTTCTTTTTCCGCCTGCCTTGGACAACCACGTCCACCAGGGTCTCAGGGCCTCACCTCGTCCCTTATGGATTTGTCTCTGTCTTGTGTTGGCTGGGAAATAAATCATCGGAAAATCGATAGAGATGATGAAGCCGTGTCTCCGAATTCATCAATCAGATGCATCAACTATAAAATATAAAACATAAAATATAAAAATAAAATATAAAATACATCGAATATAAATTCTAAAATATAGAATTAAAAATTAAATTAAACTACAATGGAAAAAATATTAAATATAAAACATTGATAATAATTATAAGGTAAATGTAAATACAAAATATAAAATAAAAATAAAATAAAACGATACATAAAATTCGGTAATATACAATTTAAAATACAAAATTAAAAAAGTAAATTAAAATGGAAAATAATATAAAATACAAACTAAAACATACAATATAATATTAATATTAATATGAAATAAATATAAAATATAAAATGAAATAAAACAAAATTTAAAATTTCAAATATATGTAAAATGTAAAACGTAAATATAAAATATGAAATAAAATAAAATATAAAATAACTCAAATATAAAATATAAAATGAAAAAATAAAGAAAACAAAATATTGAATAGAAACTATGAAATAAATGTAAATATATAAAAATTATAAATTAAAATATATAATAAATACAAAATGTAACTTATAAACCATAAGTATAAAATATAATATAAATATAATGAAAATAAAATAAAAAGTAAATAAAATGTAAAATACATCAAATATAAAATATAAAATTAAAAAATGAAAGCAAAATAAAATATGAAATAATATAAAATATGAAAGATAACATAAAAATAAAATATAAAATATAAAACATAATATATAAAGTGTAAAATAAAATTTAAATATATAATAAAATATAAGATGCAAACTATAAATATAGTATATATGTAAATGTAAATAAAAACACAATTTAAAACATAAAATAAAATAGAAAACAGAAAATAAAAAACTAAAATTAAAGTAATATATAAAAAAATATAAAATATAAGATTATAAAATACAAAATATAAATTATATATATAATATATTATATATATAATAAGAAGTAAATATTAAATAAAATAGGAAATAAACTAATATTTAAAATATACAATAAAATATAAAATATAAAATATAAAACATAAATATAAAATATTAAATAAAAAATACAAAATACATCAAATATAAAATATAAAATAAAAAAATAAAGTAAAATATGAATTTAAATATAAAATATAAAACATTATATACATAAAATATAACGTAAATATAAAATATAAAATAAAAAATAAATATAAATTAAGACAAAATATAAAAGAAATAAATGTAATCTTTAAAATATATAATAAAATATAAAGTATAAATGTGAAACAAGTATGAAACATACTATGAATATAAATATAAAATCTAAATAAAATATAAAATACATTAAATATAAAATATAAAACATAAAAATAAAAGTAAATCATTTTAAAATGATGCAAAATATGAAATCAAATACAAAAGATAAAATAAAATAAATTAAAGATTTAAAATAAAAATCTGATCGGACTTTTAATTCTAAACCGGGCTGTGTAAGAGAAATAAAATTGTTAAATATTATACTACACGCGTCACTTCCTGTCTGACGCTGTTATTGATAATAATAATAATAATTTGTCTCTCTATAGCTTGTTTTATATTTTATTTTATTTATTTGTTATGTTTATGTTATATTTTATATTTTATTTTATATTTTTATTTCGTTTACTTAGTTTTATATTTATACTTTATTTTATTCCATTTTTATTTACTTTACTACATTTTTATTCGTTATATTTTATATTTTTATCTTAGATTTTTTCCGTATTTAATATTTTATTTTATATTTTTATTCATTTTAATTCATATTTTATACTTTGCATTTTACTTAATTATAATTTTATTTTCGTATTTTGTTGCACATTTTATATTTATATTTATATTAGGATCCTCCCAAGTTGACTATTGATTTGCATTGATTGCTGTTGTCAATTATGGATCAGTATTGGTTATTAATTATCGATAATTGATTATCGATTATTGATCGGTATTGCGTACGGATTGGCAGTAGCGGCTGGTTATCGATCATTGGTTATCATGGTTACTGATCATTTTTAGCATCGATTATTCGTCATTGATTAGTATTGATTACCGAGTATCACGATTACTGACCATCATCCCATCACCGTCATGCCCCTGCCTCTGCCTCCCGAGTGCTGGAACAAAGACCTGCGCCACGATTTATTGATTGGTTACTGTTTATTGATACCTAATTAGTATCGACAGAGCCGGGGCCGCCGCGGGGAATCACGGGATCAATCGCTGCCGCCGCCGCCGGAAGATCCCGTCGCCGGCTGTGACGTCACAGGGAGCGCGACCGCTCTCGGGGCCACAGCGGCGGCGATCCCGGTGTGTCCGCTGACAGGACGCGGTCGGGTTAGCAGGACTCAGTCGCGTTCCCTGTGACGTCAGCAGCCCGCGAAGGGGTCGGCAGGCGCCGCGGGGCATCACGGGATCGCGCGACACCGACATTGACCTCGGGGAATCGCGCGGCCGCTGACGTGCGCCGGAGCGGGTCCTCGTCGCCGGCTGTGACGTCACAGACTGCGCGACGCTGTCGGCTGGAACCGCGGGGAATCACAGGATCGATCGGCGCCGCCATCGCCGCCGCTGCCGCCTGTTTTTTGTGGAGACGCCGCCGTGCGCCTGCGCGGGTCCTGGTCGCCGGCTGTGACGTCACGGAGACCGCGACGGAAACGCGGGGTGATGGACGCGGGTCGCGGACACTCCCGGTTACAGGAAACAGCGTCCGGTGCGAGCCGCGTCTGCTTCCGCCCCGCAGGGTCAGAGGCGAGCGCGACCGGAAGTGCTCTCGCGGGCTCGCGAGAACCGGAAGAGGCACCGAGTCTCCGGACTGAAAGGCCTTCACTGCTATTCCGGAGCAGCAGCCCCGCCCTCCCCGGAAGCGGAAGTGCGTCACAGAGGCCCTTGGCAGTGGCGGCGGCGGCGGAGACACAGATCAGAGGTCGGCGGCTCAGATGGACGCGGTGGGCGGGGCGTAGCGACGGTGAGCCCAGGCCCCGCCCACCCCGAGGCCTCGCGGATCCGGTTCTATCCGGCTTCGTGTCTCCCGCAGCTCTGAACTGGGCCGAGGCCACAGAGGGAACGCGGCGCCCAAGGGATACATGGCGCCCGGGGCGGGGCCAGGGCGGGGAGGGGCGGGGCCAGGGCGGGGGAATCCTGGTCTGTATTTACAATTGCTGATTTCCAGTCTGACTGTGGGCGGGGCTTAGGTAATGGCCTGTGATGTCAGTGTGGGAGGAGCCAGTCACAAAAATAATCTTATAGTTGGGGTCACACAACACAAGGAACTGTATTAAAGGGATGCAGCATTAGGAAGGTTGAAACCCAGTTCTCTAGCTTAATATCTGATATCAGAGGGCTTAGATGGCTCCATCCCTCCATCTTTTCTGCCTGCAGAATATGTCTCTAACAGGCTGGTTCCACTCCATGTAAGCCAATCTCCCTGACAGACGTCTCACAGCTTTGGTGCCTCCAACACCTCGGAGTCTGTAGAGCAACCCAGGCTTCACTTCATCTCTCAGGATCTTCATGCAGGGACTCAGGATTAGGGTTGAGGTCCTTTGTGTACATGCTTGTGATTTCCCTGAGAAAGGATCTGATGTTCCTTCAATGTGTAGTCCTTGTCCTGGAACTCACTCTGTAGAGCAAGCTGGCCTGAAACTCAGAAATCCCCCTGCCTCTGCCTCCCAAGTGCTGGGATTAAAGGCATGCACCACCACTGCCTGGCTAGATCATACTGTTTATAATTACAAGTTTTGCTGGTAAATGTTACTTTAGAGTGGATCCTAGTACAGTTTTTAGTGTTAGTCTCTAGAATATGCAAAATTTTCTTCAATGTATCTTGGCAAATTTAATTTCTTAGACTTTGGTCACATATACTCTAAGGAGTTAAGAATGTTAAAAAAAAACAAAATCAATGCTTTTTAAATCACTAGTTAAAAAACTCCTTTCTATAGCACCTTACTCACATGGGAGGAAGTGAAGGAGGAAAAGATTGCAGTAATTACTATATTAATTCTTATTATTTGGTCTTATCATTTGATGTCTTTGTTTTCCTCTGGTGTTTGGTTTAAGACCTAGTGGTCCTTTCTGATTCTTTTATTAGTAGGGAGGGGCTGACTGCACAAAGACCCCTGGCTTTTGTGGTTTTGAGCCCTCTGGGTCTTTTGTCTGGGCTATAGCCTGCAGCATGTGTATTGATCACCTGGGTACAGCCCAGTGCAGCATCCCTCCAAGATAGAGCCAAGTACAGCAGGGGAACCATGTCATGTTATCACCTCTAGGGTGGGGTGGGGCAAGTGAAGGTGAAGTCTCCCTAGTTAGAGTCACTATCCCCTCTCTCTGCACAGCCACAGCCATCTGAGTCTGTCAGTGCCTCCAGTAACTTCTTCTCCTAAGTAGATTTTCTGCTGCCCAGAGGGAGGCAGTAGCACTCCTGTGTTTCCTCAAGGGCTCCCTCCCCCTTGGAGCCCAGGTTGAGGGTTCCAGGGTCAACATCTCTACTCCTAGGAATGGCATCATCCATCTAGCTGTCCCTGTGGAGTGCCTTCCAGAGCCTGAGCTCCTTGTTAGATGCTGGGAGCCTGGTAAAAGTTAGCTCCCACACTGATTCATTGCACAAAAGAGAGATTCGGTCTCTGCTTCCCCCTCCCCCCAACACCCCACAGTCTTTTAGTTTTTATAGTTTGTCATGACCTGGTGGCCCCACATCAGCAATGCAGACTCCTGCATAGCTCAGGGGAGGCTGTCTTCCTTGCAGTGCTTTACAAGAGCATCAAGGGCTGTTTTAGATGTTCCCCTGGCAGGCTTTTCTCCAGTCTTTTCTTTGACCTCGGCTCTGAGAGGACCCATGTGTGACCAAAAGCATTGCTACCTTGCTCTACTGCTGGCAAGAGCAGCGCCCCACTTGAGCTGCCTGCCCCTTGAAGCCTGCCGTCTCGGGATCGTGGAGGCAGGGTTTGTGCAGTTGCAGGAGTTTTTCGGGGCTGCGAGTGGAAGGGGCAGGGAGGGCAGTGCGCCCCGCGGAGGCCAGAGGGCGCTTTCCTACACCTTTCATCTCTGCTACAGTCTCTCTACCGATATGCAGTAGCCATTCCCACGTGGGCAAAACCTTGGTGTGTGTGTGTGTGTGTGTGTGTGTGTGTGTGTGTAAAGGTACCTCTTAAGACCTTGTGCCCCAGGCTAGCCAGGCCTGATGTTCATAGGGGGGTGGAGGCCAGCCTGGTAGTGGCTGCTGTTTCATTTTCTTCCAGCCTTTCCCCCTAGCCCTATCTTCTGGCTTCCTTGGGTTCTTGGTGTCTCCAGTTCTCTTCATCTGCTCGCTGCCCTTGCTGGGGCAAGAGACCAGTGCTTTCCCATTGAGGTATTAGTTCATTCCCAGCCACTGAGCCCGCAACATTTAGCAGGGCTCTGGCACACAAGTTTAGGCACACAAGCAGATCGCTAATGCTAGTAAAGACATTGTGTCATTGGGGAAGGGGGTAGCTCCCCTACCAGAGCCAGACACACCTTGACCCTATTGGTCTGATGCAATTTAGGGGGTGGGGCCCAGAGACTGGTGAAGGGGCTCTAGGCAATTTCAGAGTCAGGGATGGGATTTAGCAGGGCGAGCCCAGTGGTTGCAGCTGCAGCGGTTCCCGAGGCTTTCTGCCCGTGGCCCACCCAGGCAGCCCAGAGCCGGCAGAGTCTCCTCAAAGTCACAGAGCAAGGGAGCCTTGTGCCCACAAGGTGGTGGGGCCTGGGCTGGAAGAGGCGTGGCTGCTGAGCCTGAATCCCAGCGCCCTTTCGCCTCCAGTGCTGCGTCTGGCTGGTGGTGCAGCCGCCTGAGAAAGAGCAGTCAAATTGCAGTCTCTCCAAAGAATCCTAGTTATGCAGGTGAGCCCACTCCCCACGAGTGCTTATAGCAGTGCCGCAGAGCCCTCCAGGGCCAGCGGGCTAAGGCTGGGAGCGGGGCATCATCCCAGAGGGAGTGAACCCCCAGAGTTGGTTGCTCCGCTAGTGACCTGGGGTGCAGAGAGAGGGCGTGTGAAGCTCCAAAGCCCGCTTGCTCAGAACCCGTGCCTGATCAGGGTTCCCTCTCTGTCCCACTCTGGGAGCAATGTCCACCCGCCCCTCGTGCCCACAGGGAAGTAGGCGAGCAACCTTTTCTTTTCTATTTTTTAGTTTCATCCTACCGTTTTTGTTTGCCACACTGCACAAATATTAATTATATAAAGACTCTGGGCATAGATGTTTAGTGCCTTCTGACCAGTGACTGTCACTCAGCAGCCTGGGCTCCTGGCCAGTCTCATGTCGCCACCTGCTGGCCACAGGTGGTATAACGGCCTGTGATGCCTTCAGAATGATTCTAGCTTGGTGTGGGGCAGGGGGGACTCTTTGTAGGCCATGGTCTGTGTCATGCACACAGCATGGATCTGGAATATGTTTACAATAAACCAAATACATTTATCTTTTCTACAAGCATGGCAGCAGTTTGTTGGTGCACCTGCCCTTTCTAGTGTGAGGTTAGAAGTTAGAGATCTTACAACCTGCTCCTAATTAGAACTCTTCCCTGGAAGAGAAGAGAATTTTACTACCCCACTACCTGTTCTAATTACTTAGTATTTTCAGAATTCCTATGACAAACCACAAACTAGAGCAAATCGAGTTTTAAAGACACATTTCTTAAATGTCACTACCACATGACATGCTGAAGGTGGGTGTGGATCTTAGGAAGAATGGGGATTCTAGCAGAAGGTGGATGGTTCCCTGTGTACTTGCCAGTGATTTCTCAGAATTGGACAGATGAGGGGATGGTAGGTGGGTCCTCATGCTGTACTCAGGTGAGCACCTCCTCTAGGCAGGTGACCCTCAGCTTGATGTAAGGTGGAGCAGGTAAAAGTGCTGAAGGAGTGGAGACAGCATGGTAGGAAGGGCTTAGCCCATATTCAAACCTTCCTCACTGGAACCAAAGGAGCATACACATGTCAGCACTGGGGCAGGGGGGGGGGGTCGGGGGGAAGGGAGCAGGGCTCTAAATCCAGATTACTCACCACAACAGCTTGCAGCCAAGTTACACAGCAAGACCTGTCGGGGTGGCCTCCATCACACACATGCACATGCACAAGCACAAGCACACGCACACGCACACACACACACACACACACACACACACATACACGTGCACGCGCACGGGCACACACAAGACACACACTGAAGAGTTTATCACTATCTTCCCCTTGCCTGGATCCCACTCTCACCTGCTCACCTAGCTCCTATCAAAATCCAAGGGCAACTTGCTTAGCTTTGATATCTCTGTAGCTGGTCTCCACTCAGCAATAACCAGCAGGCATGAGATGCTGCAGTGGCCTCACCTAGCGTCTCGGGTACCAGGACACACACATCTTTTTACATGTTATCTACCCATACTTTCCCTGTTTTGAATCAGGTCTACTTTTCTATTGATTTGGGTTTTTTTCATTTTTTTGGGGGGGGCGGTTCATTACTTTTTATGTTTGTGTATTAAATTTGTCAGCAGTTGAATGCAACACCAACACTGTTTATAGCTTCCAGTTTTAAATCTTGTTTGTTTTTATTTGTGGAATCTTTAGATACACAGAAAAACAAAATTGCTGTTTTTTGTTTTTGTTTTTTTTGTTGTTGTTAAATTGGACTTTCTCTGTTTTTTCATGGTGCCCTCACATCCTAATAATTCTACGCTGCCTGCTATCACATGGGCACTCAGGAACTGCTGACTTAAGTGAGGAGGAGCTTTTATGTTTCTCAAAGTTTTTATTCATGTATTTAAGACCTGAATACATGTGGATTATTATTCATGTTTGACACAGGACAGAACTCTGATTTTTACCTCCTGTGTGTTCTAGGTTCATTGATTAGATGTCTTCCTTCTACAGATACACGATACTACCTAGGTTTTCATATGTGCATGGGTCTTTTTTTGTGTGTTACTATAACTTTCAAAGTCTCCATTGCAAGGGAAGTCTCTAGTTTTTCAAGAGAGTTTGGTCCTTCTTGGCCCCTTGTTCTTCTGCATAAGTGCTGGAGTCAGTTTAAATAGTTCTTACCTGAAATCAGTCAGTACCCTTTCCTTGGGATTTTCTTTTTTCTTTTTTCTTTTTTCTTTTTTCTTTTTTTTTTTTTTTTTTTTGGTTTTTCGAGACAGGGTTTCTCTGTGTAGCCCTGGCTGTCCTGGAACTCACTCTGTAGACCAGGCAGGCCTCGAACTCCGAAATCCGTCTGCCTCTGCCTCCCAAGTGCTGGGATTAAAGGCGTGCGCCACCACTGCCAAGCTCCTTGGCATTTTAATTAGCTGTTCTTTAACTGAGTGTGTTTCTCAACTCCGGAGGATTTCATCTCTGTATATATTTGTGAATGTGAATTTTATAAATTATATCCAAGTCTGTCAATCCATTAATAGTTCATATTCCTTTACACACTAAATCATCTTTAATGTCAGGGGTTGTTTGGTGATATTTGAAGGTCTTACCCACCATTTGTTAAGCAAAGACTTCTGAACTTTTCTCCACTTTGCCTAATCCCCAGGTCTTGCCCTACTCTACCTGTACTGAGTACATATGGAAGTCAGAAGAACCTATAGCTACCCCTTGGCATGTTATGGTGATGGAGGGCAATACCATGCCAGTTGATTGGGTTTCATGTGGGTCGCTGCCTGGTCGACTTACCTGCTCCAGTACCTAATGGGAATATCCAGGGCTATCTCATTTAGCCTCTGAGGAGATGATGGCCTGAGGAGGAGGGATTTTTCCTTGGATCACTAGGTTAGCAGGGGTGGAACTGAGATATGAATTCAGTCTGTTGAACCTCAAAAGCCCACATTCTTTCTTTGACTTTGTCCGGGGGGTCATTCTGATGTAACTCTCCTCCCCAATCAGCTTCTAGTTGTGCTTATCTTGGGTCTGTGCTGGACAATGGGTGGTCCTGTAGTGACAGGGGCAGTTTGTACACATGTGGTATGATTCAGTTGACAGGCTGTTTTCTCCTCCAAGCCCCATTTCCAGAAAGTGGGATAAAAAATTGCCACATGTGGTCTTTAGGGACTTTTGTAGTTGTCAGTTGTATGCAGTATAAAATATAAAATGTAAAATATAAAATAAAATGTAAATATAAAATGAAATATAGAACATAAAATAAAATAAAAATAAAATAAATAAAAATATGATAAAATAAAATATAACATACAAAATGTAAAATATAAAATAAAATATAAATATGATAATGACTGTGTCTACATTCTGAGAACATTCTCGGTATAAAGATTTGCAAAAAAAGTACTCCTTTCCTGTCTCCCCACGGCACAACTGCATGTCAATTACCTCAGGACAGCAGGATTTACTATCAGAGCTGTTCAGTCTTTGCTTTTGTGTTTTTGTCTATGACCCCTGCCCCCACTTCTAACATTTACCTACTTGCCTTTTCAAGAGCTTAGGTTTGTCTTACAACTTTATTTTTCTCACTCATAGCAGTTCAGTTCATGTGTGTTGGTTCATAGCTGGACAGTGGGCTACACAGTAGTCATAGGCAGGGACATGGTCTGCTATGAGCCACACCCTTTAAGTAGCTATTTGGACTCATTGGAGGAGAGATTCTTCTGGGGGTAGGTTACCTCTGGACTCAAACTGGCATAACCCTTTAGACAACAGGATCCTCTCAGACATTCTTTTTAGGTCTCATCCTCCAGAGTTGCCTGCATATTCTATCCAGCCACATGCACTTTTTGGTTCTAGAAAGTACCACTGCCTCCACTACTTCATTTCTAGAGCTATTGACTCTGCTGTGCAGGCTGTTGGACTGACTATTACAGCAGGAAGCTGTAACTGTTGTTTATTGTCTTGCCTTTTCTGGGTTGTAGGATCAGTACATGGCTGCCAAGATCCAGATGCTGGAGGAGCAGATCTGCTACACAGGAGGATGGGACACTATCTGAAATATTTAGTGGAACACAGAGGTTGAGTACATTTTACTTTTTTGGTGCCCAATTTTTTTGACTTTATTTTTTTTTAATTTTATATTTTATTTACATTTAAGATGCCATCCCCTTTCCACATTTCCCCTCCCTAGAACACCCATGTCCCATGCCCACCCTTTCCTTTTTGCTTTTATATGATTTTTTTAAAATGTTAATCAAAGGATTTATAAGTTTGGTAATGCTCAATCAGAAGCATAAACCAATACCCAACCTAGATATAAAAACTATCTTTGACTGGTGGAGACATGTGAACATCTGCCTCCATGCCCCCTCTTTCTTTCTCTCGCTCATCACCTAGCTTCTCCTCTTCTTCATCTTCTCTCCTTGCTCCATCTCTTCCTCTCAGTACTCCTTCCCACTTAGCTCCTCCTACATATCACTCTTCCTGTTAAAGTAAAACTTTTCTCTCAAAATACAATTAGAGCATACTTATTCCTAATTGTACCAGTGAGGTACAAGATAGTCTTAATACACAGTCCATCATTTTGTTGACTAGCCAGAACCTCTGTCATCTCTTCTAACTAAAACACTTACTTTTGATCCTGGCTTTTTTGGCTTTAGAATGAATGTCAGCTGAAAACCATCTACTCAGATCTTTTCTCTCAAAGTAAATAGCCAGGATTGGCTATGAGACTATAGGTCTTCAACCCCGACAGAAATCCAGAATGACTGAGTTAACTGAAGTTATGGGAAGCACTAAACATAACTTCTAAAACTTAGCCAATTTATAGAGACCACTGAACACCTGAAAAGCCCCTATACTACCGAACGTTGGAGCATCAAATCTTCAGCCTTCTGGCCCAGAGTCATCTGACAGACCTTAGTGATGCAGGATTATTAAGGGCTGATTACTCTGTCTAGGCAGATATAATCAGTCGACTATTCTGCATGTGTGTCCTTTTCTGGACAGTAATTTGTCTGTAGAAGAAAAGTGGCAATTCTTGCCTAGTGGCTGTCACCATACAACTGGCGTAACTCCAAGGATGCTCAATTTCTTCTTACAATCCATGTCAGGAAGCTATCAGGAGCAGACAGGTCTCTAATCAAAATGAACATTAATATATAAATATTTGTTGCATCAGTTCTATGGACTTCTGATGTTTTGAAAACCAACTATCCATGTAAGGTAACCTGGACTGTTGTCTGTTCACTCCTCTCAGCTATTTCTAAATAAAATATGAAAAACACCCTAACAATAAACTCAAAACCATGAATTTGCTATAGTCCCTTAACTCATAGGTTAACCATCCCAAATCAGTTAAAAAAGTTAAAAAAAGGGCTGGGTCTAGGCCTTGTATTCCTAAGTGTGTTATACAGGCACAATGCTCATGAGAGTATCAATATTCATCTCATTTTTATATTAATAAGAGGCTTGTACCAATGAAAACCTTAAATTTGAAATCAAAGTAAATTTTGTACCATTTAAGAAATTATAACTTCATCTTGATAATAATTATACAGATTTCTACCAATAGGTTATGGCTATGTAATAAGTCCTAGCTAATCCCCCCTGTTCCAACAAAACCACTACTTTTCCCTAGAAAGACAGACCATTATTATCCACATTAGTCCCCAAGCTCACAGAACTTCTTTAAGCTGATTAAGGGCGTTGAGAGTTTAGAAGAGGGGTGGGGGGAAGAGTAAGTTGATAAGCCTCTGACGCTGTGTCTTCACTGAATCCAGCTGGAATTCCAGGACATCAGAGGTTTGGGCAGGTCTGCTCAGTATGCTTGATGAGTAGATACACCAAGGTGTGTATTCTGCAATATACAATTCTCAGAACAAGTTTTAGTATCAAAAAAAAAAAATTTTCCCACCCCCAGGGGGCTGACTTTTTTAAAAGATGTTGGTTTTGAAGACTTTTTTTTCCCACTTGTTAAAATTGGTTGTAGTATTTACGTTTCAGATTTTATCCCCTTAGCCTACTTCCTCCCACCACCCAGAAACCTCCTATCCCATCCCCCTCCTCATGCTTCTGTGAGGCAGTGACCACACCTAACCCCCCTCACTATCCCCTCCCCGCCCTCACATTCCCTCCCCCCACTGTGTGTTTATTTTTTTTATGGGACCAAGAAACTCCTCCCCCACCTATGTCTGACAAGGCCATCCTCCCCTACATATACCTCTGGAGTCTTGGGTCCCTCCCTATGTGTTCCCAGGCTGGTGGTTTAGACCCTGGGGGGCTCTGGTTGTTTGGTATTGTTGCTTTCCACCTGGGGTCAATAACCCTTTCTGCTCCTTCAGTCCTCTCACTAAGTTCTCCATTGGGAAACCCCTGATCATATCAGTGGTTAATTGTGAACATTGTCCTCTGAGTGTGTTAGTCTTTGGCTGACCTCTAAGGAGACAGCTATATCATGTTCCTCACATTATGCACTTCCAGCCATCCACAACAGTGTTTAGATTAGGTGGCTGTACATGGGGTGAATACCCAGGGGCAATGGTCTCCTGATGGCCCCTCCTTCAGTTTCTGTTCCATGTTTTGTTTCCCTATTTGCTCCCTTGAGAATTTTGGTTTCTCATTCTAAGTAGAACTGAGGCATCCCCTCTTGGTCTTCCTTCTTCATGAGCTTCATGTGGTCTGTGGGTTGAGTCTTCGCTAATCCAAGCTTTTGGGCTAACATCCGTGGAGATATGTTTGTGTAACTATCTTCTTTTGGGGTTTTTGGGTTTTCTTGCTTTTTCTAGGTTGTAGTTTCCCTCCTTGTGTTGGAGTTTTCCACCAATTATTCTTTGAAGTGCTGGATTTGTGTTGAGATACTGTGTAAATTTGGATTTGTCATGGAATATTTTGGTTTCTCCATCAATAATGATTGACAGTTTTGCTGGGTATAGTAGTCTGGGCTGGCATTTGTGTTCTCTTAGGGTCTGTATGATATCGGTCCAGGATCTTCTGGCTTTTATGGTCTCTGGTGAGAAGTCTGGTGTAATTCTTATAGGTCTGCCTTTATATGTTACTTTGCCTTTTTCCCTTACTGCTTTTAGTATTTTTTATTTGTTTTGTACATTTGATGTTTTGACTATTATATGGCGGGAATTATTTCTTTTGTGGTCTAAACTATTTGGAGTTCTGTAAGCTTCGTGTATATTTATGTACATCTCTTTCTTTAGCTTAGGGAAGTTTTCCTCTATAATTTTGTTGAGGATATTTACTGGTCCTTTTAGTTGGGAGTCTTCCTCCTCATCTATACCTATTATCCTTAGGTTTGGCCTTCTCATTGTGTCTTGGATTTCCTGTATGTTTTGGGTTAGTAGCTTTTTGTATTTTCCATTTTCTTTGACAGTTGTGTCAATGTTTTCCATGGTATCTTCTTCAAATGAGATTCTCTCTTCCATCTCTTGTATTCTGTTTGTGATACTTGTGTCTATGACTCCTGATCTTTTTTTTATGTTTTCTATCTCTAGGGTATTGTCCCTTTGTGATTTCTTTATTGTTTCTACTTCCATTTTTAGATTCTGCATGGTTCTGTTTAATTCCATTTCCCGTTTGGTTGCATTTTCTTGCAATTCCTTAAGGGATTTTTGTGTTTCCTCTTTAAGGGTTTATATCTGTCTAACAGTGCTCTCCTTAAGTTCTTTGAGAGTGTTATTTATGTCTTTCTTAAAGCCCTCTATCATCATCATGGGAAGTGATTTTAATTCTGATTCCTGCTTTTCTGGTGTTCAGAAAAGGTGTTCTGGTGATGGGGTGTTCAGGGCTTGCTCTGATGGGGGAGCTGGGTTCTGATGATGCCATGTAACTTTGGTTTTTGTTGCTTATGTTCTTGCTCTTGCCTTGTGCCATCTGGCTAACTCTAGTGCTGCCTGTACTTGCTGTCTCTGACTGAAGCCTGTCTTTCTAGTTATCTAGCTTGTGTCTGATCTCCTAGGGGTCCAGATGTCTCTGTGATCTTTTCCAGCTGCACTGATTACAGTGGTACCTCTAGGATGCCTCAGGATATGGTGCCTCCAAGATAGTAGTCCAGCTAGGTGTCTGCTGTTCTGGGTGCAGTGTCTCCTCTAGAATATCTCTGGATATGTTGTCTGAAGCTCTGAGTTCATTTGTTCCTCTGTGGCTCTGGATTGAGTGGACCTTCCAGTATGTCTTAGGTGGAATCCGGGGTCCACACAACAGCAGACCTGGCAGAGGTCTGATCCAGGCCTCAGATCTGAGAACTAGTTTCTAAGACACTGTCCAAGTTAGAGCGCCTGGGATCCCTGCTTCCTCTGGGTTCTTGGAGGTTGGGGACAGGGCTGCCACCCAAGATCTGCTCAGTGCTCTGGCCCAGACTGAAAGGAACCAGTGTTCTGGGCTGGGAGTGACTTCCTGGGTTCTTTTGGTTCCCAGTTACTCCCTGTTTAGGGCGGGCCCTGCTGTCTGCTTACCTAAGATACTGCCTGAGTTCGAGCGCCTGGGATCCCTGCTTCCTCTGGGTTCTTGGAAGATGGGGACAGAGCTGCCACCCAAGATCTGCTCAGTGCTCTGGCCCAGACCAGAAGGACCTAGTGTTATTTACTAAAGTATCAATGTTTACATTATCCAGTCACAGAAGTGACTTGTTTCTGTACTTGAGGTACAAAGTCAAAAATTGAGGTAGAAAGTCAGGCAAATGCTTTATTTCATCACTGATTAATCAGCCTCTTGTAACTCTTTTTGGCCCAGGGTCTTATTATGTAACCCCAGCTAACCTAGAACTGGCTATGTAGACCAAGCTGACTGAACTCACAGATATGGACTCCAGATCCCCCTTCCAAGGGCTGAGATTAGATGTATACAGCACCAGTCCCAGCCGTACTACCTTTTAAATCTCAGGTTCTGTTGCATATTTGTATTTGGTAATTGCGGGTTGCTTATTGTCTACTTAATGGGCATTAATATAATTTACATTTTTAATTTTTAATTTAATTTTAATTTTTATTTTAATTTTACATATGCTTCTTATATAATTTACATTTTTTGCTTCTTAGCATATGTGATTTCTTTTTCCATTCCTTTAAGATTCTCTTTTCTGTGAATTGCCTACTAATTATTTCTGCACTTTTCTTGTACAATTGCCCTTTGCAAAATATTGTTTACAGACACCTAGCTGTGAAGACATTTATTTGTTCATTTTGTAATACTGAATTACTAAATGTAAAGTATTTAGGAAATATTTATGTGCTTAGCAATATGCACACGGGCACACACATAGGCACACACACAGGCACACAGCAAAAACTAGATTCATTGAGGAAATGAATAAAAAGAAAAGAAGGGCAGTATATAGGAGGAAAGGAAAGGGGGAAATGTAATTGTCTGAAAAAACTTTAAAAAGGACAAAAAGAAAGTCCAGCCCTGTGCAGTACAAGCCCCTGCAGAACTGCACTGATCCTCTAATAAGGAGCATAGGTCAACAGAGATTAGGAGCAGGTTGCAGGTAATATGCTGGTTATAAAACATAGTCCATTAGTTTTCACTAATAAATTTGAAGCATCTTACATATATATATATATATATATATATATATATATATATATATTCATGTAATATATGTAGTATATAATATATATAATTTATATATATTTATGTATTATATGTAATATATGTATGTAATATATGTAATATATAATATATATGTGTAATATAATAGTATATATGTATGTAATATATGTATGTGATATATGTAATATATAATATATATGTGAGATATATATATATATATATATATATATATATATATATATATATATAGAGAGAGAGAGAGAGAGAGAGAGAGAGAGAATCTAGACTTGTTTTTACCATAACTGCTGCTCTTTCTATATCACCCCTTTGGTGAGTTTAACAATCAAGAAGGATCCATTGCATAAACACCAAAAAGGAAAGATATCCTCTCAAAGGTGACTGCAGTGCCAGCCCACTCATATTCATCCTGTCACAGCCTCACCAGTGATGGAGTCATGGAAAGACAGGAGAATTCGTGAGAAACCTGAAGAATGGGAAAGGCTAAACACAGGAATGTAAGACACATTGGCATTTTTTCCTACTGGGCCACTAAGGGTGGTAGCTTTGGTGTGGGTCTTCTTTATTCTTGGGTGGTTGTTAGCCACCAACCAGTGAAGACAAAGGGAACAGCCATGGCAATCTGGCTTGAGATGGCTGAGAGTATTATAAAATTAACTCCTGAGACCAGCACAGTGAGTCAAATCTACTTTATTGTTCCAGAAATAAGGTATATGAGGGCTTTTATGGGTACAGGTGGAAAGGATTAATTGGTCATAATAGTATACATAATTATCATGTGGGCAGGGAAGCCAGAATGGAACCTGTGTGCTGAGTTTAAGTAGCTCCACACAGGGACAGTTTTTTGATAAGGACAGCCACCTGTGTTCAGGGTCATTGTCTAGATAAATTGAGGCAGAGAAATGGAAGCCTTGCTGATAAAGGGAGTCCTCCATTTTGAGCTGAGTACCACTCACATTTGGGGGACTGCGGCCTTCACACAGGTTTCCAACAACCTTGATTCCTGAAACCATGAATCTTGGCTGTGAGAGAAACTGTACCAAATACTGGAAGCTGATTCAAAATACAGAAAGCCTAGGACTCTGCCCAGCTCTCCAGGTGGCTGTCCCATAATTGGCTGTGTAAAAGTGTCTTCTAAATGTCATTGTATTTTACTATCAGTTCAGCACCTTTATGGTAACAAGGACTATGGTATTAATGGTAATTAATACCATTATAATTTATGATCATTGGTCCACTGTCTCACTTCTCTGCTGTGAAATGAGTTCCTTGGTCAGAAGCAATACTGTGTGGAATGCCATTGTGGTGTGAGGCACTCAGTGTGTCCATGGATCGTGGATTTGGCAGAAGCAATATGTGCATGAAAGGCAAAATCATAAGCAGAATACCTGTCTATTCCAGGAAGTAGAAAGCTTTGTACTTTGCCCAAGAGGAATGATCCAATGTGAGAGAACGACTCTACTGTTGTAGTGGTCCTATATTGCAAATTACATTTGAATGTTAACTAGTCCTATATTGAAATTTACCACTTGATGTTAACTAGTCCTAGATTGCAATTTCCCATTCTAAGTTAAATACTCCTAGATTGCAATTTCCAATTTCATGTTAATTAGTCCTGTATTGAAATTTACAATTCCATGTTAACTAGTCCCAGATTGCAATTTTCAATTTTATGTGAACTAGTCCTATATTGAAATTTTCATTTATTATTAAGCAGTCCTATATTGAAATTTACATTTTAATATTAACTAGTCCTATCTTGAAATTTCCAATTTAATGTTAACTAGTCTTATATTGAAAATTTCAAGTTAACATTAAGTAGTCCTATATCCAAATTTCCAATTATTTTTAACTAGCCCTATATTGAAATTTCCAATTTTGGTGACAGCCACTAGGCAAGAATTGCCTCTTTCCATTTACAGACAAATTACTGTCCAGAAAAGGACACACTTGCAGAATAGTCGACTGATTATATCTGCCTAGACAGAGTAATCAGCCCTTAATAATTCTGCAGCACTAAGGTCTGTCAGAGGATCCTGGGTAAGAAGGCTGAAGATACTGATGCTCCAACGTTCTGTACTATAGGGACTGTCTAGGTGTTCAGTGGTCTCTATAAATTGGCTAAGTTTTAGAAGTTATGCTTAGTGCTTCCCATGATTTCAGTTAACTCAGTCATTTTGGATTTCTGATGGGGTTGAAGACCTATAGTCTCATAGCCAATCCTGGCTATTTACCTTGAGAGAAAAGATTTGAGTGGATGGTTTTCAGCTGACATTCATTCTAAAGCCAAGAAAAAAAAGCCAGGTTCAAAACTAGGTGTTTAGTTAGGAGAGATGACAGAGGTTCTGGTTAGTCAACAAAATGATGGACTGGGTATTAGGACTATCTTGTACCTCACTGGTACAATTAGCAATTGCTGGGAGGCAAGACCACCTTCTGCCTGAGAACAAATGTCAGTTAAGTAAACAGCCTGAGTTTAGGAATACTATATTTATTGCCCTTCTGCCAGAGAGAAAATATTAATCAGATAAGCAACTCGACCTGAGAAAGTTTTAATTGCCTTCTTGTTTGTGAGAAAATATTTGGATAAGTAATTTGGGCTAGGAATTCTTGTGGGCTTAGAGAACTCTGCAATTATGGGATGACCCTGGACCCTGACTGTCACATGACCCTCCTGCCTGCTTGCCTTTTTGCAAGCCTGAACAATAAAATTTAAGCACTTGATCAGACATTCAGACAGGTGCTTCTTCCTTGTGTCTCTTGTCTCTTCATTCTTTCGCTCCCTTCCCTAGGGTCTCGTCAAATCCCCACAGGCAAGGGCAAGGAATAATTATGCTCTAATTGTATTTTGAGAGAGAAGTTTTATTTTAACAGGAAGGGTGATATGTAGGAGGAGCTAAGTGGGAAGGAGTATGGAGAGGAAGAGATGGAGTAAAGAAAGAAGATGAAGGAGAGGAGAAGCTAGGTGATGAGAGAGAGAAAGGGGGGGACATGCAGGCAGATGTTCACGTGTCTCCACCAGTCAAAAATAGTTTATATATCTAGGTTTGGTATTGGGTTACACTTCTGATTGTGCATTACCAAACTTATAAAGCCTTTGATTAACATTTAATAAAAAAAGAAATTTCCAATTTTATGTTGACTAATCCAGTATCAAAATTTCTAATTGAATATTAACTAGTCCAATACTGAAGATTCCAATTTAATATTAACTAGTCCTTTAATAAAATTTACAATGTGATTTTTTTTTTTTTTTTGGTTTTTCAAGACAGGGTTTCTCTGTATAGCCCTGGCTGTCCTGGAACTCACTTTGTAGACCAGGCTGGCCTCGAACTCAGAAATCTGCCTGCCTCTGCCTCCCAAGTGCTGGGATTAAAGGCATGTGCCACCACCGCCCAGAAACAATGTACTTTTAAATAGTCCTATATTGATATATCCAATTTAATATGTTGTAGTCCTATATTGAAATATCCAAATTAGTGTTAACTAGTACTATATTGAAATATCGTATTCTTTGATATTTCCAATTTAACATTAACTAATCCTATATTGAAATTTACAATTTAATAATAGGTAAGACTGTATTTAAATTTACAACTTATGTTAACTAGTCCTACACTAAAATTTCTAATTGTTTTAAACTCATTTTATGTTTAAATTTCCAATTATTTTTAACTAGTCCTATATTGAAATTTACAATGTAATATTAACTAGTCCTATACTGAAACTCCAAATATTTTTAACTAGCTATATATGGAAATTTCTAATTAACATTAACTAGTTCTATATTGAAACTTCCAATTTAATATGAACTAGTCCTATATTTAAATTTCCAATTATTTTTAACTAGTCATATATTGAAATTTCCAATTTAATATGAACTAGTCCTATATTGAAATTTCCTATTCAATATTAACTTGTCCTTTATTGAAATTTACATTTTAGGGGGCTGGAGAGGTGTCTCAGTGGTTAAGAGCACTGACTGCTCTTTCAAAGGTCCTGAGTTTAGTATTAGCCCAAAAGCTCAGAATAGCTGATACAGTTCACAGACAACATGAAACTCAAGAATAAATACAAGGCGAGCAGTGGTGGTGCACACCTTTAATTTTAGCACTTGGGAGGCAGAGGCAGGCAGATTTCTGAGTTCAAGGATAGCCTGGTCTACTGAGTGAGTTCCAGGACAGCCAGGTCTACACAGAGAAAGCCAGTCTCGAAAACCAAAGAGAGAGAGACAGAATAAGGAAGACCAAAGTGTGGGTTCATTGGTCCTTCTTAGAAGGGGGGAACAAAATACTCATGGGAGCAAATACAGAGACAAAGTGTGGAACAGAGACTGAAGAAAAGGCCACCCAGGGACTGCCGCACCTGGGGATCCATCCTATATGCAGTCAACAAACGCAGACAATATTGTGGATACCAAGAAGTGCATGCTGACAGGAGCATGATACAGCTGTCTCCTAAGAGGCTCTGCCAGAGCCTGACAAATACAGAGGCAGATACCTGCAACCAATCATTGAATTGAGCACAGAGTCCCCAATGGAGAAGTTAGAGAAAGGACTGAAGGAGCTGAAGGGGTTTGCAACCCCATAGGAAGAGCAACAATACAAACCAACCAGACCCCCCAGCGCTCCCAGCAACTAAATCACCAACTGAAGAGTACACGTGGAGAGAACCATGGCTCCATCTGCATATGAAGCAGAAGATAGCCCTGTTGGGCATCAATGGGAGGAGAGGCCCTTGGTCTTGTGAAGGCTCAGTATCTTGTGAAGTCAGTGTCTTGCTCACAAGCAGGCTTTTGTGCTGCGTAATGAGAAAACAAAATCGCATCCTGGGAATTATGTGATTTTTCTTTAGCACTGGAGATTTTCTTGGCCTTCTTCTACCAGAGACTTTCCAGATCCATGTGTGACCTCTGGATCTGGTCTACAAATGTGTATTTAATTTTTTTAAAATCCCTTGGAATTAGAATGAAATAACACATTACAGACCATAGCTATTGTGTAGATGGTTTGTCATAGTTTGTGCTTTTGATTAAACTGCACAAGAAATCCACGTTTGATACAGAAAATAATGAAATATAGATGCAAAAGAGAAAACCCAAAAGCTAAAGTAAACTTACATTCCTCCACAGAAATTCATTTTAATATTTTATTATTAATTCTTCTTGTTTTTCAATGCATTTATTCACATCTAAAAACATTAAGTAGAAAGGGATATGTATGGATGTTTGTACTCACATGACACCTTTTCTAACCAGTTTCAATGAAAATATTTGAGGGGAAAGTAAGACGATTTAATTTAGCTTCAGGTAGCCTCAAATTCATTACATAGCTGAGCTGGGTCTTGGCCTTATGATCTTCCTGACTTGTCTGTTGGGTTCTGAGATTAAAGGCATGCACCACCACAGGGAGCAGCATGTTTCCTTTCAACTTCCATGTCTCATAATGGGTTACTGGAACAACCTTTCCCTTTCATCTTCTTTAAAGGAAAGGCATCTGAAAGCACAGTATGACCTTTTGTAGAAAGAACCTGAGCCAGGACTACTGAGTATCCTCTATCATTTTACTTTCCATTCCATTTCAATCATTGGACACAAATCATAATTACAGCCATTTTGTTGTGGTAAATATTATTTGGGGATTTCTAATCCTAACCTTAATCCTATCACCTAATCTGATCTATCTACACAAACAACACTACACAAAGTATAGAAGGAAGAATCCAACCCAAAGAGATTAATGATAGACATGAAAACACAGGTAGTAAATAATCTTGTTATCTGCAAAAGAAGGGAAAGCACACACACACACACACACACACACACACACACACACACACACACACCAAACCACCACCACGACCAGCAGCAGCAGTAACAAGAACAACAAAATATCAAAAAATAACAATCACCTTTCATTGACTGTCTCAATATAAAAGACCTCAGATGACTATAAAAAGACACAGGCTGACAGAATGGATGCTAACACAAACATCCTTCTATTGCATATAAGAAATATAGCTTGGGCTGGAGAGGATGGCTCAGTGGTTAAGAGCACTGACTGCACTTCCATAGGTTTGAGTTCTATTTCCAGCAACCACATAGTGGTTCACAACCATCTGTAATGGGGTAAGATGCTCTCTTCTTGTGTGTCTGAAGAGAGCAATGGTGTACTCATATACATAAATAAATAAATCATTATAAAACAATAAAAACTTTAAAAAGAAAGAAAAAAGAAAGATAGCTCAACATTAAGAATAAGCATTACTTTAGTGTAAAGGGTTGTAAAAAGTTATTCCAAGGAAATAGACCAAAGAAGCAAGGTGGTGTAGCCATTTTAAAATAGTTTTAAAAAATCAAAAAAAAATGGAGAAAGATATGACATATTCATCAAAGGGAAAAAATTACCATAAATGACAATTCAATTTTTAACATCTTTGCCTCAAACACATGGTCACATACCTTTGTAAAATAAAAAGTTTTAAAATAAAAATCACATGATTACCTTCATACATTTTACTTGGAAATTTCAATACTCCATTCTCACCAATGGATAAATTCTCCAGACCAAAATTAAACAGAGAAATACTCCAGCTAACTGATAGCATGAACATGAATCCAGCTGAAATTTGGAGAACATTCTACCAAAATATAAGAGAATATATTTCCTGCTTAGCACTTCATGAAACTCACTTGTGAATGGCAAACATATTCAGACATATTGCAGGTCTCAATACATACAAGAAAAGCAAGCTACCAACATGTATCTTCTCAGACCATCATAGATTACAGCTGGATATCAACAAAACCAGAAAGAACACAAAGCTTACAAACTCATGGAAGCTGAACACCTCACTATGAATAAAAAATAGCTTAAGACAAACATAGAGGAAGATCTTAGAGACTTTCTAGAATTCAAGACAAATGAAAATGAAACATGAACAATTTTACAGAATACAAAAAACATGAAACTAGTTCTAAGATGAAGGTTCATAGCACAAAATCCCTACATGAAAAATCTGGAGAGCTCTCATACTGGCAATTCAACAGCACACTTTAAATTCTAGAACAGAAACAAGTGAGCAATGAAAAAAGGATTAGAGATCAGTAAATTATCAAGTTGGGGGCTGAAATAAACGAAATAGAAAGAGAAGAATGCAAAGAACTAATGAAACATGGAATTGGTCCTTTGAGCCTTTTATTAGATAAGACAGTCAAACCCTTATTAAAAGATGGAAAATATCCAAATTAATGAAATCTAAAATGAAAATGGGGACAAAATAACAATGAAGAAATCTAAAGAATGGTAATGACATAGTTTTAAAAAGCCTCAACTCAATCTAACTGGAATTTCTAAAAATAATGGAAAATTTCCTCAATAGGTTCCTTTTACCAAAGTTAAATCAAACTAAGATAAACAACTCAAACTGCCTAAACACATAGAAAAAGTGAAGTCATTACAAGTCTGCCACCAAAAAGAGCCCAGGGCCATGAATTTTAGGGTAGAATTTTACCAGACTTTCAAAGAGGAGTTCATGAGAATACTCCTCAAAGTATTCAACAATATAGAAAAAGAAGAAACTTTAGCCAATTTGTTTTGTGAACCCATGGTTACTCAAATATCCAGGCAATATACTCAGTAACAAATGAGAGTTATAGACCAATTTTTCCTTAAAACCAAATTTAATGTTAATTTAATAAAACAGAAAAATTAAAATAAAATAGAAACCATGTCAAAAGTCCATTCACCATGATCAATGACATAGGCTTCGTTCAAGAGGTGCAGGGATGGTTCAACATAATGTGATTAAAGTATAAGAAAAAAAGTTATAATCTCCTAGATGATGAAATTTCTCTGATATTATTTAACCCCACTGTATGATAGAGTTATTGGAGTGATTAAGGATACAAGGAACATACCTAAACATAATAATGTCACTTTACTGCAAACCTATATCTGACATTAAATTATTGAGAGAAATTCTAATTAATTTCACTAATTCACAAAGAAGAGAAGGTGATCCATTCTCTCCATATTTATTCAAAATACTATCTAAAATTTTAATGTTAACTAGTCCTATATTGAAATTACAATTTAATGTTACCTAGTCCTTTCCTGCCATTTACAATGTATTGTTAACTAGTCCTATATTGCAATTTACAATTTAATACTAACTAGCCCTGTATGGCAATTTACAGTTTAATGTTAACTAGTCCTATATTCCAAGTCCTATATTGCAATTTACAATTTAATGTTAAATAAGTTAACATTAAATTGTAATTTTAAGGAGGAAGTAAAATTATCTTTATGTGCAGATGATAAGATAGTAAGCATAAGTTAACTAAAACTTCCCAAAGGCAATTCCCAGAGGTGATAAACACTTTCAGCAAAGTTGTTGGATACACGATTAACCAAAAACGAAAAAGAAAAACCAGTGGCCTTTGTATGTACAAAATAGAAAGACATCATAAAGTTTAAACTGATGGTTGACGCTTGTCAAATTTTGTTTCTACATAATGAATAACCTTGAGTAACTCAATGTGTGTTGGGTAAGATCATATGAATTATTTCTTGTCACAGATTACTTTTGATATTATTGAAGGTGCTCAAAGACTATTGTAATATACAAAGTCTTTAATAGATTGATTACTTACTAAAGAGTTTAGTCTTATACAAAGATATCAGAAAGTACAAGACTTTAACACATTGACATTGTTTATGGGGTTTCTCGCATTATGACTTTTTCTCATGGTTTCTAGGACGACTGCCACATGCAAAGGCTTTACCACATTGCTTATTCATAGAATTTCTCTCCAGTATGTGTTCTTCTATGTTCATAGATGACTGTGCTGTGAAATGGTTTTATCTCATTGATTACATTTGTAAGATATGTCTTCAATATGTGTTTTGCTATGTATTCAAATATGTCTATAATATACAAATGTTGGGAAGAAGCAAAAGAAACTTGCCCTAAGGTCTGCCTTTTTGTTACCACTCTTCATTTAATCATGAACTGAAACTAAGTTTAAGTTCCAGGTCATAGGGGACCTGTGTGCTTAATAATATCTGACCAGCTTTCATTATTCATGTTTTCTTACCTAAAACATAACAACTGTTCCTAACCATGATTTCTGTTATTCATGTTTTATTCCTCAAAATACAATGCATGTTTCTAACCACAAAAGAAGAAAAGGCTGTGATAGTGTCCGCCATACAACCTACATTCTGTATCATTTGACATAGAGTAAAACAAACAAACAAAAAAAGTGCTTGGGAGAATAATGTAGCTGTAACTTGGCACAGGACTTTGTGATTTTGACTTTTGGAATCTATATAACTTTCTGGTTCAGGTTGGGGCTGAGCCTGGAGTATTCCAATTAATCTTCTGAGTGTAATTTTGTGGCCCTGAATTATCAGCAGTGACTTGATTACAATGAATTCTTATCATTTGCCTTGTCCTGTGGTTGAGTTAGTTGTGTTGGATCTTAGTGGACCCCATGATGTAAAGGCATTAGCACAGTATGTAACCACTTTCCAGTATGAATAGTTTCATAATGATGAAGACTAAAGAGGTGTGCAAAGTCTTCATTATACAAAGCATGTCCATTAGGATTCTGTGGGTGTGTCCTGAGTCACAGAGAGCATGTTTAAGTTGCAGGGGTGTCCTGAGACACAGGGGGATGTGTGTAAAACTCAATGGGTGTGTCCTGAGATACAGGGTGCATGTTTGGCACTCAAGAGGTCAAGAGTAAAGAGTCACAGGGGGCCTGCTTATGACTCAGGATGTGTGTCCTGAGTCACAGTGGGCGTGCTTAAACTGTAGCATGTATTCTTTCATGATAATGAAGACTAGAGAAGTGTGCAAAGATTTGACTTTATTAAATATACTCAGGGTTTCTGTCTTAGTATTTCCATTGCTATGAAGAGAAATCATGTACAAATCAACTCCTATAAAAGCAACAGTTTAATTCTGACTGGCTTACAATTTCAAAGATTTAGACCTTTTTTCTCATAGCAGGAAGCAAAGCAGGCATGGTAGAAAACATGATGCTGGTGAAGAAGGTTAGAGTTCTGCATCTTGATCTAAAGGCAGCCAGGAAGAGACTGTCTGCCAGGGAGCTAGTAGGAGGGCCCATTCTGCACCATGTGGAACTTCAAAGCCCACCTCCACAGTGATGCACTTCCTACAAGGCCACATCTCATAATAATTTTCTCTTCTGAGATTCATCCAATCATATAACTTTAATCACCTATACTTTAAAATAAGAGCACATAATATCCATCCAAATTCACAGGACATAGGTCACCATTACTAATCAACATTGTGAGGAAATACTGGGACAAAAGAAGACCAAAAGCCAGCAAGGAAATCTCCAGACTCTGCATCTCCATGTCTGATGTCAGTCTTCTTCAGATATCCAACTCCTTCCTGCCTCGCTCACTGCAACACAATTCATTCTCTTTGGCTGATTTTCTTTCCTGAAAGTAGTTTTCCTGAGAAGGTATCCCACTGATCAGGAATGTAAAACTCTTGGGGTCTCCAAAGAAACTTCAAAATTACAGCTTCTTGTTCCAGTATCTGGGATCCATTTATGATCTTCTGTACTCCTCAAAAGAAGCTGGGTCTCTCTCCAGATCTTCCCTCTATAGGAGACTAGATTCTGCTTGACTGCACTCAACTGCTGCTGCTGTTCTTTCGGCTCATCCCACAGGACTGACATCTTCAACATGCTGGGTTCTTCTGTGACAAACATTCTTGACTGCATTCCTCTCATGCTCCCTTCATGGTGCCAAGACACAGCTGCACTGCATGAAACACTCATGCCTAAAAACCAGTGCCACCTGGGTGAGTCTTACCCAGGACTGAGTCAAGCTACACGACAAGGACAACCTAGGCTACCTCTGGAATACAACTTTTTTCTCCTCTTAGAAAACACTTACCAGAAGATTTCACCTCAGTGGTGCTGGTTTCTTCTTCATCCCCACTAATTTTTTAACTACAGCCAACCAGCATCAATTGTCTCAGTCATCCCTTCTATTCTTTCCTCTAAAAGCAGAACCACATGGATAAAGCTCCTGAGTTCCTCTGCTTGCTGGGGCCCAAACATCGCCCCTTCCATTACTTCATCACCAGCTTTCTAGTTTTCAACAACTTCACTGCCTAAGCTCGGCTGTGCTTGAACTTGCTCTGTAGATTAACCTTGAACTCAGAGATCTGCATGGATCTGTCTTCTGAATGCTGGGTAATACATGTGTAACACTTTGCCCATACCTAAACTTTTCCTTACTTAAAACGTGTTCTGTAACAGGAAGACTTGAATCAGAGATCTGTTTGACACTCATCTCCTGGGAGTTAAAGAATATACCACCATGCCTATGCTTAAGTATTTTATTTTGTATCTTAAAATGATAACCCAGAATAGGAATCACAATCCATCAATTGTCAATTTCAAACATACTGGTAACTCTTGTGTCCACATGAAAACAATAACTAGGTAATAATAATGCCTAACACGATACAGTTCTCCTTCATACAACTTCACATCCATAAGTTTACATGGATGGAATCTTGCCCTAATTTCACCATTTCTTTATTACCATTGTGTATCTTTGGTCACAGGATTTACCTTCATTCAACTTCCTGGTGAGGCTTTCTCTTTTGACCTAACATTTTATTATTTTTTCTTTCTAATATTACTATGCTTGCTCAAAACAATCAGCATGAGACTAAACATAGGTCAAAGGTTTGCTTGGCTTTCCTGAGACTTCCTTTGTCAATGCAATGAACATCAACCTCCTTATGTAATCCTACAGAAAAGGGCAAAAGGCAGCAACATACTTCAGCAAAACATCATATAAACTAGATACAAATTTCAAATCACCCTTAGTACATATGTGTTTCATATTCCTACTAGGATGGCCCATTAAGTTCCCCTTAATGCATATACAAATCCAAAGTCTAAAACTCCACATTGTTCCATAAAACAAAACAAAAAAACCATAGTCAGGCCTATCATAGCAATGCTTAAGTCTGGGGTAGCAACTTCTGTCTTAGATAAAATTTCCATTGCTAAAAAGAGATTGTAACCAAGGCAACTGTGTTAAAGGCAAATATTTAATTGGGCCTTTCTTAGCAAGAAGGATGTCAGCATGCAGGCAGGCATGATGCTGGAAAAGGAGTTGAGAGTTCTGCATCTTTATGAGAAGGCATCCAGGAAGAGACTGTCTTCCAGCCAAGTGGTAGGAGGGTCTGTTTTGTACTAGCCTGAGCTCCAAATAACACCACCATAGTAATTCAATTCCTTCAAATAGGTAACATCTCCCACAAGGCACATATCTTAATATTGTCATTTTTTAGGGTCAAGATATTTAAATCTCCACAGTTTATTTCTACTATAAATTCATGCTTTTAAAAATGATTAGAATATTCAGAGGCTTTATCATGTTAATCACTTTCAGATGGTTTCTCTCTCATATGTGTTCATTTCACTATTCAGAAACCACTGTGGCATGTAAAGCATTTCCCAACTTTAGTACAATCAAAAGCTTTCTGCTGAGTTTGTGTTCTTTTATGTCTTTGGAGAATACAGAGATATGCACAGCTTTACCACATTCATTACATTTGTTAAGGTTTCTCTAAAGCGTGTGTTCGTTTAAGTGTTTGGGGAGTACAGTTACACTCAAAGGCTTTATCGCATTGACTACATTCATAAGGTTTCAATCTGCACATTTTCTTTTGTGTATTCAGAGATGACTGTGTCCTGGAAAGGCTTTACCTCATTCATGACATTCAGTTTCTCTCCAGTATGTGTTCTTTTATGATATTGGTGACCACTTTGATATCAAAATGCTTTACCACATTGATTAAATTCATGTCTTTCTCAAGTATGTGTTCTTTTATGTCTTTGGAGATGACTGGGCCTTGCAAAGGCTTTACCGCATTGATTACATTCATAAGGTTTCTCTCCAGTTTGTGTTCTTTTATGATATAGTAGACCATTGTGACATGAAAAGGCTTTACCACATTGATTACATTCATAAGGTTTCTCTCCAGTATGTGTTCTTTTATGATATAGTAGACCATTGTGACATGAAAAGGCTTTACCACATTGATTACATTCATAAGGTTTCTCTCCAGTATGTGTTTTTTTATGATACTGGAGACCACTGTGACATGAAAAGGCTTTACCACATTGCATTCATAAGGTTTCTCTCCAGTATGTGTTCTATTATGTCTTTGGAGACCACTGTGACATGAAAACGCTTTACCACAGTGATTACATTCATAAGGTTTCTTTCCAGTATGTGTTCTTTTATGTCTTTGGAGATGACTGTGACATGAAAAGGCTTTACCACACTGATTACATTCATAAGGTTTCTCTCCAGTATGTATTCTTTTATGAGATCGGAGATGACTGTGCCATGAAAAGGCTTTACCACATTGATTACATTCATAAGGTTTCTCTCCAGTATGTGTTCTTTTATGATATTGGAGATGACTGTGACTTGAAAAGGCTTTACCACATTGGTTACATTCATAAGGTTTCTCTCCAGTATAACTTCTTTCATGCCTGCAACAGTAATGGGCACATGTGAAAGCTTTAACACATTCATTAGCCTGATCAATCGTTTTGTCAATATGAATAAATTTTACAGTTGGTCTAATAATAAAGAACACTCAGATCATAAGGTTTTATCACTTTGATGTTCACGGTTGTACTTGCTCACAGTTGATTGCTTTACCTCATTGAAAATGCCTGTGATGGTAAGGGGACTTACTACATGGCTCACATTTATAGCCTCTTTTTTTATATGAGATTTCTATATGATGTATTTCACATGTCTGAAGAAATACGAAACAACTCAGAGCATTACAGCACTGATAGCATTCTTAGTTTTTCCTGTAGTGTGAATCAAACCACAGGAGCCCTGTGAACCAGGATGAACAGAAGAATTTCCAAACTTCTAGTACCTATGGAGATTTTCTGCAAGTGACATTCGCAATGTTCCCAGTAAAGTCAGAAAACCAATTAACTGCAAACACCTATCATATTCAGAAAGTCTACCAAAGGCAGAATGCTATTCTCATTGTTCTGAAATAGATAGAGGTAAGTTGTTCCTTTTAGTATCTCTATGCTCACATGGTTTCATCCATTCTGACAATTGATACACCCATTTAAAGAGCAGAGTAAATGAAAGGTTTCCACATTGAATTCACATGCATTGACTTTTGTTCATTGCAGACATGATTAATGTTTCTCCAGGACAACATTCTTGACTCTCATAAACTGACCTCACAATAAACTTAAAAATTTCTGTACAAGAATATGAGTATCACCAACTTTATCATGGAGTATTTGCTTATTAGAAGGTTATGGATACAAGTTTATCAATATTCAATGTGTAACATCTAAATATTATGAGACTATACAAATTGGTAGTTCCATAATATGGTTTTAATGGAGATAAATATCAAATAAAGAAATCTCGTAAGGCATTGTTTCCTTCTCTTCTTTCTTACAGAAGTGCCTTGCAAACACCAGTCAGATAACTGACATTGAGGTACACAGTTTTGGAAGAATATTATAATCATAGCTACAATAATAGAACTGATATTTTACACACTTGCCTTCCTTTGGAGCTTCCAGATCATATGAAAATTTTCTCACAGGCATATTTGTATCAGCTTAAATATTAAAATTACCTTTCATGACTTCTAGAAGTTTGACGTTGCTCTTCCAAATAATAACCTATAACACAGTAGCAGAAAATGAATGATATGATATTGGAATTAAGCAAAATTCAAGTTACTCTGAATTTTCACAGCAATAAACCTGATTTATTCAACTCAATATTACTTGTTCTCTAATGAAATAAGAGATTATCAGTATGCAGAAACATTTTTTTTATGTTGAAAAGCAAAAGGAAATTCACAGACTTACCTATAGCAGTGAGGTTCCAGTAGTTCTCAAGCATCACATCTTTGTAAAGTTTCTTCTGGGAAGGATCCAGCAAATTCTACTCTTTGGCAGTGAAGTTCATGTGTACATCATCATAAGTCACTGCTTTGTAAAATATACCATACATGTGTACAACACAAAGCCTGATACTGACATCACTACAAAGTAAAGGTATGCTTCCTAGACAATATAATCTTATAATTCACACGATTCCTCCACTTATTTGTTCACACAAATTATAATCACCATGTCAGTTTAGAAGAAACTTGAAATATTGATACTTGAACCATTGACACAGGGTTCACCTGTGTCACTCCTGAACACTTAGAATAGGATATAGCCTTGCAACACAAATTGCAACTGAGAGGGATATGCTGGGGGAAACAGATCAACTGTACTGAGCACACATCTGAAAAGCTGTATGAACAATTACTAACTATAAAATTGACGAGCAAGATGCATATATTTGCTCATGTCTTTAACCACAGAGGTACAGGCAGGTGTATGTCATTGAGCTGGATGCCAGCACGGTCTATCCATTGAGTTTCAGGACAGCAAAAGTTACATGTTAAGAACCTCACTGTGCTACAAAAATAAATCAGGAAACAAAAATGATAGAATAAAGTGACAGTTCTTTACTGAAGTCCCTGCAAAGAATTATACATTCACTGCAGTTCTGTATTCATCCTGCATAAACATGAAGTGAACCAGTTCAAACAGCAACATTAATTAAATTTTACTAGAAGCGAATTCCTGTTTAAACAGTTAAAAATAAACATGAAAATATTATTAATGTATATGTTGATCAGAAATAAAGAACATAGTTCAGGAGATATAGCCCAGGAGTTGAAAGATCTTGCTGGTCTTCCACATAATGGTGGTCAATTTCTAGCATACACATGTGGACCAACACCTGTCCATTTCCTCAAGATCAGGAGTTCTGAGGTCATCTTCTGACAATAGTAAAGATGAGGCACACATGCTTATTCATGCACACATGTATAATACACTTATTTATTCAAAAATTTTAGAACAAACACAAGAGTGAGGCAGAACATCATACACCTGCAATTTAATGACTCTGAAGAATCAGATAATATTGATGACATGAGCAAAAGCAATCTGGAGAAACAGAATATAATCTATATATTTTGCCAAATTTCAAAATGAAAGATGTGGATGAAGAGCAGCACAAAAGCATGTGCTTATTGAACAAAAGCATTTCAGGGGGCTTATGTGGTTTCTTTTTCTACAATCAGGGCAGAAAGGGCTTCACAGAAAAGTTTGGTCTAGAAAAACAAAAACAGAATGAATAAAGTTAAAAAATATAAAACCACCGGGTTTGCAAAAATAGCATAGGATTGAACAGCAAATGTGTGCACAGTATCTTATGTGATTGAGGGACAGAGTCCAAATGGGGAATGTATGGGAGCATGAGAAGAAAGCTGAAGGATCAGATTCAACCACAACACTGGAGACACCCAGAACAAAATTTATCCTGTCTAAAAGAAATGCAGAGGTAAAACTGGAGCAGGGATTGAAGGAATGGACAATGAAAACTCTTTCAATTGGAGACACACATTATAGACCAGCTCCAATTTATGACATTATTAAGGATACTCTGTGATGCTCCCACACAGAAGCCTTGCATAATTATCCATTGAGAAGCTCCACCCAGCAGCTGACTGAAGCAGAAGAGGAGATCCACAGTCAAAAATTACATAGAACTTGGTAACTCTGATGGTAGAGTTGGGGAAAAGATTTAAGGTTCTGAAGAGGATAGGAACTCCACAGGAAGACCAACAGGCACAACTAACCTTGATCCTTGGGGACATTCAGAGACTGAGTCACAAACAATAACATATAGAGACTGGAAAAAAGACCATGGTCCATAAGTAGCAGATGTGCAGCTCAGTCTTCATGATGGTCCTCCAACTACTGTAGCAGGAGCTGTTCCTAAAGCTGCTATCTGTCATTGGAATCTGTTCCTTTAACTGGGCTGCCATATCTGGCCTCAGTGGAGATGATGCACCTAACCCAATAGAGACTTGATGCACCATCATGGGTAGCCAGGTGCCCACACCCTCTCAAGTGACAAATAGGCGATATTGGAGGGACTCTTTGAAGGCAGGTGACGTAGAGTAGGGACTCTACTAAGTTCATAGCCATTTTATTTATAACAACTTGAAACTGGAAAGAATCCAGATGCCCCTCAACCAAAACATGAATATAGAAAATGTGGTTAATTTATAAAAGGAAAAACTATTTAGCTGTTAAATACAAGGACATCTTGAATTTTGCAGGCAAATGGATACAGCTAGAAACTATCATTCGTAGTTAGGTAACCCAGACCTAATAGCACATACATGTATGTACTCACCTACAAATGTATAATAACCACTAAGTAGAGGAAACCCACACTACACTTCATAGACCCAAAGAAGCTATACAAGGAAAAAGGCCCAAATGAACATGGTTGAATCTCACTCAAAAGGGGGAATAAAGCAATAAAAGAAAACAGATGAATGAGAGAAAACTGGATGTTCAAGCAGATAAGAAAAAGGAATGGGGGAGAACCAGGAACAGGTGTGGTGAGAGACAACAGAGGGCCAGAGGGGGAAAATGAATCAAAATCTGCAGCTGGCTGGGGAGAGGGGGTACATTTAGGATGTGTCAGAGACCACAAATTGGAGGACGACAAGGAGTCTAAGGTTGATCTTAGCTGACATGCATAGCAGTTAGATATGGATGCAGAAGAGACCACATATGCAGTCAGGCAGGACCCCCAGTGGGGAGTTAGAGACACCAACCAATCCAAATACTTTTCTACCCAAAATTTGACCTGTCCACAAGAATGCAGTCTACAACATAGATTCTGTACAACAGCAAAATAACCCTTTGATACCATCTTGTTGTTGTTGCTGTTCTAACTAACTACTCTGCTGCTGTGATTGAATCATCTAAGCAAAACCATCTCAGGTAATAAGTGGTTGTTGTATATGGTTCTGTCAGATCACAGTCCATCATTTGGGAGCTTAGATTAGAAACTGAAGGCAAAAGGCATGGACAAACACTGTCTCCTGGCTTGTTCTCTTGCTTGGTCACTGTCTAATGCTCAGCCTGCTCTCTCATCCAGCACTGGCCTACTTGCTTAGGGATATTGTCAGCCTCAGTGGAAGAGCCTTCCTAATCAATCATCAACACTGTCTCTCACAGACATAGCAACCAGCCATTCAGATGAGGGCACACCCTCGACTGAGGCTCCTTCAGATGACTGTAGCTATGAAATATTGAAAATTTAAGACAACTATGACACAGACACAATAATAAATGAGGAAGTTGTAACAACCGAAAATGAATGAGCTAACCATATCAATCACAAGGGCCCTGCTACCACAAGAGGGAGTTGGAGTTGTGGCTGAGTAAGGACAAAATAGGAAGGGCACCTGGCTCAGAGCACTGGAATTGGGGGCTTAGAGGATGTGCTGACCTGGGGTGAGTTTCTTTAACCATGGGTTCACAGGCCAGTGTTACCAAAGAGGTGGCTAAAACAGCTGGAAGGTAGACAGAAAAGCAGATTGTCCCACACAACTGGAAATGGTCACCAACAAGACAAGACCTCTTGTCCAAGGAAGATATGCTAACTGTGAGACTTGATGAAGAATGACTTTCCATCTTATGACAGCTCCAAGTTCAAAACTATAGTCACATATGAACTGGGCAAAGGGTAGTTCAGGAGGTGGAAAATGAGGTCTTTGTCTTTCTACCCTTTAAAGTAAGGTAGGCAGAGCCTGATTTTGCCCTAGATGCTGTCTTGAAGAGCTCTCTGTCATGGACTAGTCAATGGATCTAGGTCCTGTTGTTAAGGATTTAACCCAAGGTGTGTGGCTAGAAACTAAATTGACTAGGGTGGAGTCTGTCTAATTTCCTCAGTCAGAGAATAACAAATTGCAACACACATAGCAGACAGCCACAAGGGGGGCGGTAGAGGCTACCCAGCACATTCCTCCACTTGGACAGAGGAGAAAATGAAGACAGGATGGCAGCTGTGAGCCCTGTAGCAGGGCTCCAAGTCTTCCCAAAAATTAATACCAGAGGATCAACATCCACTATACCATGCTCTGGAACATCTTTGAAGCACTTTGGGGCTGCGACTCTCCAGCGTATCCACTGTAGCAGGGTTCCAGGTTCAATTTAGTCATCTCCCTCCATATATACTCAAGAAAAACCTGAAAACCAAGGCACACAGACTCATATCTGGCAGACAAGCCACTGACACAGAAACAATGGTGGATATTAAAAACTGGCCTTTCATTCCTTAAGTTGGGAGTCCTGGGTGTCTTGGGGTTCTAGTCAATGCACTAACATGTTATGTCCAAGTCACAGAGACCCCAATGAACAACAAAGAGCCTATTGTAATGCAAACACATGGAGGTCTTTATTATGAGCTGTGTAATAAGAATGCTTGCCAGTCAGCCTCACATGAGATCAAAACTGACCGACCAGGTCTAGCGGTGCTGGGTATTTATTGCAGTTACAGTAAAATTTGGGACATTAACATAAAGGTCAGCAACTTAATCTTTTAAAAATTACATGACTGGTGTAATCTGCAGGAACCAATCAAAGGGTCAAAATCATCTGACAACCATGATGGGTAGGCTAACTTTTTCACTGTAAGGTATATTAGTTATCTATACCCTTCAGTTGTACCTTGACTGGCTGTTGACAAGGGAGGTTTGTCATAGGATGTTTGTTTAAATGGACTTTGTGCACTCTCTAAAAAAAACTGATTGGGCTTTACAAACTCATCTTTGTGCCTGAGGTCCTGATTTTTGAAAGATGCTCCTGTTCAACCACAAGCCATGCATGGCAGTAGAAAAGGTAGTTTGTCCAAAGACCTACCTCACTATCTGTTACTACACTCTCTGGAAATGTTTTTCTGAGCAGGTACCTGACAGCTCTGGAATTTCAAAATATTAGGGTTTCAAAGGTAACTTCAATATTACAGCTTCTTGTTCCAGTATCTGGGATCCACACATGATCATCTGTGATCCTCAAGAGATTGGGTCACTTCACCAGCTCTTCCATCTATAGCACTGTAGGTTCTGGTTACTCTACTGCTGCTGCTGTTATTTCTGCTCATCCCATGGGACTGACATCTTCAATATGCTGGGTTCTTCCCCTTCAACTAGGATTCACTGTGTTCCTGTCATACACTCCCTTCACCATGCCAAGCCTTAGCTGCTCTGCATGAGATTCATTCATGCCTTAAAAACCAATACCACCTGGGTGATTCTCACACATGATCAACTCCAGGTGCACAAGGTACATCCTTGGCTATCTCTGGAACACAACATCTGTTCCTCTCAGAAAACACTTACCAGAAGATGTCACCTCAGTGGTGCTGGTTTCTTCTTCATCATCATCACTAATTTTCTAACTACAGCCAACCAGCATCAATTGTCTCAGTCGTCCCTTCTATTCTTCCCTTTAAAGCAGAGCCACATGGACAAAGCTGCTGAGTTCCTCTGCCTGCTGAGGCTGGAACATGGCCCCTTCTATTACACCATCACCAGCTTTATATTTTTCAACAACTTCACTGTCTAAGCTCGGCTGTCCTTGAACTTGCTCTGTAGATTAACCTTGAACTCAGATCTGCATGACTCTGTCTCCTGAATGCTGGGTAATATGTGTGTAACACTTTGCCTGTACCTAAGCTTTTCTTTACCTAAAACTTGTTCTGTACCAGGAAGACTTGAATCAGAGATCTGCTTGATGCTCATCTATTGGGATTTAAGGCTGTACCTCCATGCTTGTACTTAAGTATTTTATTTTGAGTCTTAAAATGTAAGCCCAGAATAGTAATCACAGTCCATCTATGGTCAGTTTCACACATACTGGTAACCCTTGTGTCCTCATGAAAACAATGACCAGGTGACAATTGAAAGATATAAAAATTTATAAAGGGTATGGAAAGTTTGCATGGCCCTCTAGAGCTGAGCCAAGAATTTAGGCCAACTGGTTCACTAGCTCCAGGTTCCAGGAACTGGCTGACCACAAAGAAAGCAGAACTAAAACTACAGGTCAGGTGGGTCTTTCTGGGAACTGGCTGACCACAAAGTAGCTGTGTACCTTCCCCCCACCATGAGCAAGCCTGAAGAGACCTTGTTTACCACAACAAGGTCAAGTGACAGGATATAGGTGGAGTTACCCACCTTGGCTGCCCAGAACACAGAAGCAGAACTGCCCCTGGGCTTGCCTTGAGACATCTCCACCGTGACCTGGAACGGACTATGGATTATCCCACCCATTTGAAACCAGGAGGGGTTGTGGGTTGGGTCTTCCCCTTTAAATTGAGAGCTGAACATTAAAGCTTGGGGCCTTGATCAGAGAACTCTGTCTTGGCCTCATCTCTTCTCGCCCTCCGTCCCCTCTCATTCCCAGCCCCCCTTTCAGGTGAACCCAGTTGACTTGTGGCCTCGGGCGGCTACATAGATGGTTGAGCAAGATTCAATTCCTGAGAAAAACATGTACAAGATGTTTCCAACATGACCAACTGAATGATGGGCTGGGACTTTCCACTATTTTTATGAGGTTCTTCCTTGGTTTCCCATTCGACCACCCCCCCCCCCCCGTTTGTGCTTTTACCTTTGAATACCCTTCTCCCCCTGGCCTTGGAGTCCACACCCTTCATTATGAGTCTCGACCTCAGCCCGGCTTATTCCTGAAATAAAGACTCTTTCTGTTTGCTGGCCTCGATCTCCCAAGACTAGAGTGAGGGTCTCCCCTTCTGGGGGTCTTTCAATAAGGCCCAACACGATACAGTTCTCCTTTATGCACGATACAGTTCTCCTGAGGGCATGTTCATAGGTCCGCCAGCCAGTAACTGGAGGCAGCTCCAGTCATGCCCCTGTTTCAGATTCACAGGTGCCTCCACACACTCACAGGTAGCCCGGAACCTCTGCTTCCACCCGCCTGACACTGTACCTGGAAGCACTGGTCATCTCCCCGTTCTTTGGCAGAGGCAATCGGATCGAGTTGCATGGTTTGTGATGTCAGAAGGAGCTCGCTGATGCCACGAGGACCGCAGTGCTCCTCCTGGATCACAGCAGCAGCAGCAGCAGCAGAGGTCTCCAGGCTGGGGGTGAAGGCAATAGGCTCTGAGGGGATCTCCAAACACCTGGCCTGTGTGCCGGCCCCAAGTCTTCATGGGAAATGTAGTCTCCGACCTGATGCCATCTTGCTTTTTTCTCACGACATTATGGGATATGTAGTTTGAAGGCCAGCGGCCATCTTGGATTGAGTTTGCTATGCATAAGCAGTTAGTTCTCTGACAATCATCTTGGCACTAGTTCTCATGGGAAATGTAGTCTCAGGCCGGCCGCCATGTCTGTGTAGCCCTGGCTGTCCTGGAACTCACTCTGTAGACCAGGCAGGCCTTGAACTTAGAAATCTCCCTGCCTCTGCCTCCCAAGTGCTGGGATTAAAGGCATGCACCATCAATTATTAATCATTATTGGCTGTTGATTAGAATTGATTACTGATTATTGGTTAGCATTGACTGCTGAAATGTAGGTTACCCTAAAACTAATTATAAGCCCAGGCTGACCTCAAGGTCACTGACCTCAAGCTCTCCTGCCTCTTCTTCCCAAGCATTGGAGCATTGGAATTCACGCACCACCACACCTGGCACCAAAGAGTAATTGTTGTTGTTGTTATTATTATTATTATTATTATTATTATTATTATTATTATTATTGGTTTTTTGAGACAGGGTTTCTCTGCATAGCCCTGGCTGTCCTGAAAATCACTCTGTAAACCAGGCTGGCCTCAAACTCAAAAATCGCCCTGCCTCTGCCTCCCAAGTGCTGGGATTAAAGGTGTGTGCTACCACCACCAGGCCGAAATAAGTACTTACTAATAACAGTTTTAAAACACAAATAAACAAACAATTCACCTTTGTTTAGTAAAAAAAAAGTAGGGCAAGTACAAAAAACAAAAACACCACCCTATTCAAAGTCCTTTATATATGTAGTTTGTCAAAAGAATCTATACTCCAGATTAAAGGTGGATCTGAATATCTCAAAAGAACAAGATTAATAAAGGGTTTCTCACTTCAAAAGTTATAATTAAGAAATATGCCCCACAGCAAGCAGGGTTTGAGTTAGGGTTAGGGGATTAGACAGTCATGGATAGGATTAGGATAAGTGTTCTTAGAATTAGGTTTAGGAGGTTAGGAAATTCAGAGGTGAGTGTTAGGATAGGGTTAGGCTCAGGGTTAAGGTTTAGGTGACCACCATTATTCTTGCTGGTCCCACTGTGTCAATATTATCCCTATTACACAAAGAAGAAATATCAGGCCTACAAGGTATTCATTTTATGTCTTAATGGTTTGTTTTATTCTTATTCTGATAGCTTCTCTCTTACTTAGAGAAAGGCTTCTAAAATGAACCTAAAAGTCTTTCCAGCCATTTGCCCCCAAAACTAGCATGCTAGCTAAAGAATCAAAGATTTTGATATTCATAGAACTCTACAGATGATCAAAGGATAAGTTGCCAAGAGCCAGGCACACTGCTGCCAGCAAAGAACATTTATGCTTCTCTATGCTGGGTCTCACTGTCAGCTATTTCTGCAGTTAATTTTCCTCTGAGATAAAATGACGTTCAGTACTCTTCTGCTCTAGATATGTCTGGTTTACTTTCTGCCCAAACTAAAAATATGCTTATTAAACATTTCTATGTGAAGTTTTCACTTGACAATGAAAATTCTATAACAGAAATCCCAGCAAGAAATAGACACAAATTCATGGCTTATTAAAAATTGACTTTTTATTAATTACATGTAGAAAATACACATGAGACATGGTTTGTTATTCACATCATGTACTTAATAGCAAATTAATTATAAGTAAATTAAATTTGTTACCTTTACACTAGTTCATTTTGTTCCTGATGATAATAAACTTAAAAATTGATATGAAAGGACAAAAAATATATTTACTCCATATATCCACACAGGTAGAATAAATATAAAATGATAATATGGGACTGACTCTTTAATTGGCATATGTAACATGATATAATTAAAATTTAACATCTACTTTTAAAAATATGATACATGTAAACATACAGTTCTGGAGACAGTGATATCTCTTTGAACCCCATCCTATTTCTAGTACACAACCTGGTGTCTATCCCTTAAGATCATTAGTTACTTTTAAAGAGTTTACTACTTCTAGACTAGAAGATGTTATTAATATTATACATTGTCCTCATTCATATAAAATAGCATATCTATGTTTTAATTATGATGTATGCATAATTAATGTTTTGTTTGTTTGTTTTTTGAGAAAGGGTTTCTGTGTAGCCCTGGCTGTCCTGGAAATCACTCTGTAGACCAGGCTGGCCTGGAACTCTGAAATCTGCCTGCCTCTGCCTCCCAAGTGCTGGGATTAAAGGTGTGCACCACCACTGCCTGGCTAGTTTTTATTTTTAAAATCAGATAAATATACAAAGGTAAGAAGATCTAGCACAGGGCTTATCTTGTCTTCTAAATTAAACCACAACCATTTTCATACCTTCAGGTTTGTTGAATTAAAATAATCACTGTAGCCACCTATGGTCATGAATCAACTGGGTTCACATGAAAGGGGGGCTGGGAATGCAAGGGCACTGAGGAAGAAAAGAGATGAAGCCAAGACAAAGTTCTCTGATCAAGGCTCAAGCTTTAATGTTCAGCTCTCAAGTTAAAGGGGAAGACCCAACCCAAAACCCTTCCTGTTTCAGCCAGAGATGGGTGGGATAATCCATAATCCATTCTTGGTCATGGCTGGAGATATCTCAAGGCAAGCCCAGGGGCAGTTCTGCTTCTGTGTTCTGTGCAGCTAAGGTGGGTAACTCCACCTAGATCCTATCACTTGGTCTGTTGTAGTAAGTAAGGTCTCTCAGGCCTGCTCAAGGCTTGGGGGGAGAGTACAAATCACAGCAGGGCTTTTTAAATGTTACTAAACTTCTAACAAAAAAGCATGACATATCTGGCCAGTATTTGTACAACTTGGCAGGGTAATAACTATTTAGGTAACATAAATTTGTCTCCAGATATACTGAGTAAAGTATTTTTAATGTGACTGATTGTAGGATGTCTACAGTTTCATAAGAAATACTTTGCCAATGGCTGTATAAAAAAACCAATTATTTCATTGTTATTCCAGGGTGAACTATGATAATTTTGAAATGTGGTGTCACTGAGAATGTAGAAAAAGAGGATATTAACTGCTTACTTTCTGCCCCTGAATAAATATTCTCACAATAGATTGTGAATTTTTTTTGTTTATAAAATATTAGAATGATCTAAAGATGTAAATGGTGTCAATAAAGAAGAAGTTATGCATAGATTATGATGGAAATTTCCAAACTGAGAAGAAAAGCTAACCTACAAAGCTGTTGGAAGTTCTGAAGGAATAAATGAAGTATTTAAGGCACTTAGATCATAAAGTTTTTGGGAGATACTTATGGGATTAAAGTATCTGTATTCAGATGAACATTTATGACAAACTGGCTGTCATCTAAGTTTTATCCTATCCTGTGTCCAGTCTACATTGAAGAAAGTCAAAATACAGAGATGATTCCCTCAGAGCTTCCAAGGAAAGTTACATCCAATCTGAGCAAGATATGGAGTAATGTTCACTAAGAGAGAAATAGTACAAAGAAAAGCTTGAAGATACAGAGATTCTTCAGAAGATCAAGTGATAACCTAGACAAGAAATTTCAACAGACCTTAACAAAAGGTCAACAGAAGTTGATTTTGCTAAACGTGTAATCTTAAGCAGGCATAGGTAAAGGATGAAGGGACAAGAGTCCTAAAAAAATTTTGTTTGATCTTGTGAAATGTTATTTAGAAAATAAATTGTCACTCCCGATTCTCTTTGTCATATATAGATGCATCTCAATATCCCTTATGAAAGAAAAGTCCATGAAATACGTCAGCATGACAGGGTCTATATACAGCTGAGAAAAACTGAACAACCTTATTAAATACTGAGGTCAAATCTAAAACTTATACTTAGCAAATATGAAAGACCATCTCATTATCAAAGAGAACTTCTCAATAATAGATTGTGTTCTTTGTTACACAAACCATACATGCTCCCTGATTTATATGATGGCAGGAGTTTCTACCATCAAATGACCAGATTTATAGGCTTATTCAAGTATCCTATCTCACGCTCTTGAACTTCAACTGTCTTTTCTTTTAATGCAGCAGATACGTGTGCTTCATGTGCACAGAGAATCCAGAATGAGACTTGTGTACTGAGTATAAGCAGCTCTGCAAAAAGATATTTATTAGATAAGGACAGCCACCTGTGTTCAGGGACATTATCCAGACAAAGTCAGGCAGAGAAATGGAAGCCCTGCTGATAAAGGGAGCCCTGCATTTTGAGCTGAGTTCCACTGAGACTTGTGGCCTGCAACCTTCACACAGGTTTTCCCAAACGTTGATTCCTGAAACCATAGATCTTGGCTGTGACAGGAACTGTACCAAATACTGGAAGCTGATACAAAATACATACAGCCTAGGACCCTTCCCATCTCTCCAGGTGGCTGTCCCATAATTGGCTGTGTAAAAGTGTCTTCTAGAGGTCATTCTATTTTACTATCAGTTCAGCACATTTGCGGTAACAAGGACTATGGTATTAATGGTAATTAATACCATTAGAATCCATGATCATTGGCCCACTGTCTCACTTCTCTGCTGTGAAATGAGTTCCTTGGTCAGAAGCAATACTGTGTGGAATGCGATTGTGGTGAATGAGGCACTCAGTGTGTCCATGGATCGTGGATTTGGCAGAAGCAATATGTGCATGAAAGGCAAAATCATAAGCAGAATATGTATCTATTCCAGGAAGTAGAAAGCTTTGTCCTTTGCCCAAGAGGAATGATCCGATGTAGTCAACCTGCCACCAAGTCACTGGCTGGTCAACCCAGGATACAGTTCCATATCTAGGGCTCAATGTTGGTCTCTACTGCTGGTAGATCTGGAACTCACCAGCAGATGTGGCCATGTCAGGCTTGGTGAGAGGATGACACTACTGTTGTATCCATGAATAAACCCCACTGTGACCACCATGGCCACTATGTTCATGGGCCCATTGGAAAATGACAGATATGACTGGGGACACTGCTGACTTCCCACAGAATAGATCACCCTAACTACTTGATTACTGAATGTATACTTAGCTGAACTTAACTTTTGATCAGCATTTACATGGGACATAAGTACCTTTACATCCTTTGACCATTTTGAGAGATGTATCCACATACTTCTTACTTTTATGTCTTTCTCAACAATATTCTAATTTTTCTGTTTCCAAGTCTCTGACAGTTAAGCCGTCCCACTGTTTATAGCTGATGATTCAATGAATAATTACATATTTCCAGACAAATGCATGAGCATGACTACTGCATGAAGCTCTGAACTGTGGTGATTTCCCTTTACTTGTGTCTTTCAGGATTGTCCAAGAAGCATGTTTTCATGCTGCAGTTGTTCACATTTGGATTGGGCCTGCATAACAGGCAGAACCCTTAGTAAAGCAGGGCCTAGTAATTTTTTCCTCAGTCACTTGATGACTGAGGGCCTGTACCAGGAAGTCCTAGGTGCATGTACAATACTAGGGCCATTGTACAGGAATAGAAACTATAGGCTTCTAGGCAAGTCAGGTACCTAGGATTATTTTTCATGTTGCCCCCTTCCCAGCAAAACCCAAGCCTAGCTTTACTCTCTAGGCTAATCCCAAACAAGATTAGAGGTTCCAAGTTACACCCTCAACAATACCAGGTTCTCCAGGTCATTCCCCCAACAAACCTGCACCTCAGTTTACAAGACCATGCCTAACAACCAATAATGCAGAGGGGAGGTCAAGTTAAGTTTATGATGCGACTCCCAGTACCAGTCAATTATGTTAAAGGCCACAGTAGCTTTTCAATTAGATGCTTGCACACATCCTCCCCACTTGCTGCTTACAATACAGCCTTTCCCCACAGACATTTGGGGCTCCACCACCACCAAAACAGTCTTGGCTGATGCTGGTGCATTGTGCATGGGGACAAGCTAGCTCAAATAGAATAAAGACCCTGCTGGGAGTTGCATCAGATTGGCTCCTGTGTGTGTCATTTTGGGGATCACTAACATTTCCCTGGCACGATATGTTCAATTTCTAAAAAAGATAAAATAGCAGACCAAGATAATTCTTTCAAGAGAAGATAGATGGATAGAGTTGATGATAGAGCCTTGCTCTAATATTCAAAATCTGTGATTCACAATAAACACCTGCCAAAGGCTCCAAACAACATTTTTTGCAGCACTGAGCAGCAGAGAAAGGATTGGGTGCTCAAAGCAATTTTCAATTACATACAGAGGCCAGACTCAGCTACAGGCAACATTCCTATGAACAGAAATAAATAATAAGTAGGAGTTTTAAAAAGTGTAAAAATTATTTTTTAAAAAAATATATTTATTTTATGTATATGAGCACACTGTTGCTGTCTTCTTACATGCCAGAAGAGGGCATTGGATACCATAATAAATGCTTCTGAGCCACCATGTGGTTGCTGGGAATTGAACTCAGGACCCCTGGAAGAGCAGTCAATGATGTCACACTGCACTGGACGGTCTGTGTGAGTGCAGCAGACACATTTTGTGGGTCAGGTCTGTTCACTTCATTTATTACATCACACTGTGTGAGGTCACACTGTGTGGTGTGTGGCCCTACTGTGCATGCTGAAGTCACACCGTGTGCCTGCCCACTCTCAGTGGGCTTGAGGGTCAGGCATGAGGGCAGCAGACACACTGAGTCTAGCTCCTCTGGTGGACCCTGGGGTCACAGGGGACTCTTGGCCAGAACTGATTTCATCTGGATGACAACTGTACTCCCGGCCCTTTGTGCTGCCGTACTGTGTGCCCTGCCCTCATCCACCTTTCTACCCTTTGTCAGGGAGGATGGTGAAGTCGGGGGGGGGGGGGGACTGCACACAGTTTGGAGGGGTCTGGGACAGATGAACCTACTGTGTGCACCCTTTCTGTATTTTCCAGAGAGAGAGAGAGAGAGAGAGAGAGAGAGAGAGAGAGAGAGAGAGAGAGAGAGAGACTACTTCTTGCCTGGCTATTTGCTTTCTAAAGCAATACATGGAAAAATAAAACTGAGTCAGTCAGTCAATGAGTCAGTCAGGACACCATACACCCACTCTTCCTTTTCAAGCACTACACCTTGCCTCCAAGGGCACTTCACAGCCATTAGTCTAGAGACCCACTTTAAAACAAAAACAAATAAACACCTCATCCTCAATTTATTTTTATAGCAGAAAAGCTAGTTTCATTTTAAACATAATAAGTAAAATATCCTAAACTTTCAGAAATAAAATCATGTAACTTCCGTAGAAATTTCTTCATGATACCGACTGATACATAACCTGTTAACACAATGTTCATTGGGTAATTCTGAAGAGGGAAGTATATCTACTTTTCTATAATGAGAGATCTTTGCACTTTTGGATAATTCATTTTTTTAATGTTGTTACTATTTTACTGCTTTCTCCTTAATTTGTTGTTATTTGTCATGCTTTTCTATCAGCAAAATTACACTTTGTTCTTAAACAACAATACCACTTTTCCCCTGTATTTCTTTCTTTAAAAAATAAAGTTCTATTTGTATCGGCATTTTGCTTTCTTAATTTCTTTTGTATTTCGTTTTGAATTTTTTGTAATATTTGTATGTCTGTGCATCACTTGTATAGCTAGTGCCTATGGAAGCAGAAGAGGGTGTTCTATCCTAAAACTGGAGTTACAGATGGTTGTGACTAGTTATGTGGGTGCTGAGAACCAAATCTGGATTCTCTGCAAAAGCAACAAGCACTCCTGGCTGCTGAGCCATCTCTCCAGCTCTGCCACTGAGTATTTTATTTCAGTATTAGCCACTCAGCATTTCTGGTGTGAAGTATCATAGCTAAACAATAAACCAGCCACCTGTTTGTCACAGAATGTCATGTCATGTTTTGTTGCTATTACAATTTTCTTCACCTTTCTATGGAGTTATATTTCTAAACAATTATTTTATCTTTTTGTTTTTTATCTATTTTTTGAGACAAGGTTTCTCTATGTAGTCTGGCCTGGCTTGTTACACAACGTTCAGACCAGGCTGGACTCGAACCTGCCTGTGCCATCACTCTCCTTTACCACTACTTCAGGAAGAGATAAAAGCAAATCTGTGTCAATTCATCATTCTACCTTCATGTTTCTATGAAGTACTCTGTAGGGCTAAATGTGTGTTAACTTCAAATGAATAAAAAACTTTCAGTGAATCCTTTCTTATAAAAGCATATTCTAGAAGATCAGGTCTATTAAGATTTATTCACATGAAGGAAGTTTGGTTCTATGGCTCTACTAGTAGGTCATCAGTATGAGAAAAATATTCAGCTGCATTTTTTTCTGGTTATGACTTTAAAAGTTATATATAAGAAAACTGATGAGACTGAAGATGTTCCTGGTACTACAAAGAGAAGAAAAATTCAGGCTAGCCTAAATAAAAACAGAAATAATTGTTGGGCAGTGGTGGCTTACGCCTTTAATCCCAGCACTTGGGAGGCAGATGCAGGTGGATTTCTGAGTTCGAGGCCAGCCTGGTCTACAGAGTGAGTTCCAGGACAGCCAGGGCTACACACAGAGAAACCCTGTCTCGTAAAACAAAAAAAAAAAAAAAAAAAAAAAAAAAGAAAAAGAAAAAAAAGAAAAAAAGAAATAATTTCCAAGACCAAATTTATTCCAGAGAGAAAAAGGAAACAGTTCAACTTCTTGGGTATCCACTCAGGAAATCCCTGCAATCAATGTTCCCAGGCTATTAGGTGCTAAATAATCTATCATCATCAGCTGAGCTACACAGGCAGACCTGTAGTACCAGAAGGCTCCACTTTTAAGTTTCTGGACTTTACAGTTTAGATACACTTTTACCTTGATGGTATTCTGCAGATCATGAGTAGACCAAGACTATAGAGCAGGTTAATTGAATACAGAAATCACAGAGATGCTTTTAAGTCAATGATAAAAAAGGTAGCAGTTATCCTAAAATGGTTTTCATCAACGTCTACATAGAGAGAAAATCAGCACACAGATAATCAGTTAAACAGAAGCAACTCAGCCCTGCTGTAAGCATTCACCTGAACTGAGCCCAAACTGCAAGAACAAGCCAACATTGTACTAGCCAGGCTAAGAAGACCAGGAAGACAGTAGGTACCTGTACTGAACCCCCATGGCGGTCTGCAGGCAAGTGAGACATCAGTATGAGGTATTGGTCTGCCAGCTGGGCTGGATTTCCCTCTCTCCTCTGTGCTCTGACGATGCAGTCTGCTTAGGCATTAGGAAGCATCACAGCAAGATATGGAAGGAAAGGTAAAATAACAGAAAGCAACAACAAAATCCAGTACATTAGTGTTCCTGCAGAGTTTCTGTATGGAAGTTGTCATTAACAACTGCTGCAAAGCACTGAGAAACAGTACTGTGACGGCATTCATTTCCACTAATGAACCAACACATCAGTTGAAAGAAAACCTGTACTGACCAAGAGTAGAGAGGCAGCCAACCAAAAGCTGGGAGTCACCTTTCAGCTTCCACATTAATGTGATTTCAGCAGCCACTAAGCAGGTCAAATTCCAAAAGTTAAAAGATATTGAGCAAACAGTCATAATTTCATCGATTAAATAACTAAGCAGATAAAAGTCTTTCCATGAGGAACCAAGACAGTGTCACTTCCTTAAATAGGTGGGTAGCTTACTACTCTCGAGTTTAATGTCCATGGGACTTGCTTTTTCTTCTTCCGCCATCCCTCCTCCTCCTTCATTTTTTGAGACCAGGGTCTGTCTTAGTCTGGTAACCCTGATTGGCATGAAATTCACAACAATTCTTCAAGTGTTGAGATTATAGGCATGAAACACCATATCTGAATAACAAGAGATTTACTAAAGTGAACAGTGGCTGGAATATGCTTTCATATCTAAATGAATGACCAAAAGTAGTTTTAATTTTAAAAAATATTTTACTTATTAAAATTGTTTGTAGATTTGTTTTATATGTATGAGTGCTTTGCCTACATGTATGTATGTGTACCATGTGCCTATGAAGATCAGAAGAAGGTGTTAGATATGCTGGAACTGGAGTTACAAATGGTTGTGAGTTACTATGTGGAACCTGAAAACTGAATCTAAGTCTTTTGGAAGAGCAGCCAGTGATGTTCACCACTGAAGCCACCTCCCTAGCCCCCAAAATATGTTTTTAAAGGAGATTCACATGCTACGAACAAGTAAGGTCACAAAGACAAACATAAAGCTTCTGATTCCTTGAGCCAATAGTATTTAATTTGGAATTAGAAACACTTTACTAATTTACTTTCTGTTTTAGAAAGCAAAAGGCAGATATTTATTCAGCAAAAATAGGATCTCAAAAAAAACTAAAACTCTTCATACTGTTTATATTTTTGCTGCTATTCAGGCTGTCCTCATGTCTTCTTTACTTGTTTGCTGTTTAAGGCCTCATACTAGTCTGCCCTGACATATGTGTGACTTTTTGTTCTGTAGTCTGTGTTAGGTACATTCTGCCCTGAGCCATATGGCTGAGGAGGTACTGCCATCAGGTCTCACAGCTGGACAACAGTCCTAAAGCTTTAAAAGATGAAAACTGAGCAGTTTGGGAGGAAGTAATGAGGGATTAGTAATCAAAGTTTTGATTGCTGCTAATATCAGTAACAGCAGGGGTTGGAATAGAGTATTGCTCCTCTCCATGGACACTAGGTAAGGAACTTATCTCAGAAATGCTGGTGACTATAAATGTGCATTCTACTGCTTAAGGCTCCATACTGACTATTTCCCTCTAAGGATTTCATTGATAAGAACTGTGTAAAGTTCATTAGTAAGTGACTTAACAGACATTTCCTATGAAGCTACAATTTACTTGTCATTATTAACAGACTGTGAGGTCACATAGATAATGGCAGTACTGTAAAAGATTCTTGTCAGATTTGCTATTATTTCCTTTGGGGGATGAGGAGGCTCAATAAGGAGGTAGCTGTAGTAACTTGCTTGCTATGTAATTTCTACAAGTGGGGTTGGGTTTCATGCTAACAGCACAACAAGAGAGTTGAAAGTATGATAAATATTCATTTCCTGTGGGGTTTTGTTAAGTTGCTTAGGTTGATCTTGAATTGGCATACCATCACCCCATCAGTGACCTGTGTGGCTGAGGTTAGAGGATACACTACTTTGATGTTTCCCTTCCAATGATTTCCGTTGATAGATATTCATATGTTAAGTTTTCCAAAATAAGACTGTGGTAAATAACAAAATTATACCATGTTATAAACCCAGTGACGTTATCAGATGCCTAGACAATTGAATCAATGCTTTTCTTTTTTTAATTTTTTAAAATTTATTTATTTTTATTTCTTTAAAATACATTTCATATTTTATCCCCTCACCCCATTCCCCCCACCACCCAGGAACCCCCTATCCCATCCCCCCTCCTGCCTCCACAAGGGGTGCCACCCCTACCCAACACTTCCCCCTCCCCACCCTCAAATTTCTCCCCGATCGGAGTTCAGCCTTCAGGGGACCAGGGATCTCTTCTCCCACCCATGCCTGACAAGGCCATCCTCTCCTAAGTACACAGCTGAAGTCATGGGTGCCTCACTTTGTGCCCCCAGGATGGTGAGCTCTGGTTGGCTGGCACTGTTGCTCTCCTCTTGGGGCCACCAACCCTTTCAGCTTCTTCAGTCCTCTAACTTCTTCAATGGGAACCCTTGATCAGATCACTGCATAGCTGTGAGCATCTGCCTCTGGATATGTCAGACTCCAGCAGACCTTCCAGGAGACAGCTGCATCAGGCTCCTGTCAGCATGCACTTCCTGACATCCATATCGGCGTCTACCTTTGGTGACTGCACTTGGGACAGATATCAAGGTAGAGTGGTCTCCCAACGGCACCTCCTTGACTTTCCCACACTTTGTCACCTTATTTTCTCTCTTGAGCATTCTGTCACTCCTTCCAATAAGGACCGAAACATCCACACTTGGTCGTACTTCTTCATGAGCTTCATGTGGTCAGTTAGTTGAATCTTGGCTATTTCAAGCTTTTGGGCTAACATCCGCTTATCAGTGAGTAAATACCATGTCAATGTTTTTCTAACATTAGAAGATATACAACTAATTTAGTAAAGTTTAAATAGAGTGTTCAACTTCTTACACTATTATGTAGAATTAGGGCTCATTATGTAACTCCAGGTTGGACTCAAACTCATGATGCCCCTGCTTCAGGTGTGTGCTACAACAGTGTTCAGATTCCCAAGATTTAAATATTTAAAATATCTGAAGGGGATTGGAGAGATGGCTCAGCAGTTAGAGCACTTGCAGAGGCACTGAGATCAGCTCAAACACCCACATGGTAGCTGACAATTGTCTGTAACCCCAGTGCCAGGGAATCTAATGCCCTCTTTTGATCTCTGTCAGCACCAGGCACATGCAAAGCACAAAAACAAACATGCTGGGGGAAAAAGCAAGAGGAGGAGGAGCTCACAATGACCTGCCCCTCTGTGAGGATCTATAGGCAGTTGCTAGTTGCTGGGAGAGGAACGCTTTTTTTCAGCCCTATAGTCATTGGTAAATTGCCCATTCCTCAGTAAGCAGCCCCAAAGACACAAGAAGATAACACATTTGGAGAGATGGCTCAGCAGTTAGAGGACTTGCTGCACCTCCAGAGGTCCCAAGGGTTCAGCACTCACATTGGACAGCTCACAATTGCCTGTCACTCCAATTCAAGGGGAACTAATGCTCTTGTCTCCTGCATCTGCACATACATAATGTGTGTGTTATATGTGTGTGCATATACATATTTTATATATTATCTAAGCTCACATGCCCATACATACGTACATACATACAGATAAGGTAAGTAAATCTTTGAAAGAGCAGTATGAAAGTAGAAGAGAAACTAGTTGAGAAGAGGAAAGGGTCAGTGGGAGAGGGGAGGGAGAGGGTGATGAATGACAAATATGAACAAAACACATTATATTAACACATAAAAAGTCACAATGAAACCAATCATCATGCAAACTAATACATGTCAATAAAACATTTAAAAAGTCCATTTACTGGCCAGTTAGCATTCTTTAGGGTTTTATGATACATACACAAAACATTACATCTCCCATAAATGCTGGTTTTGTTCTGCTTGTTTTGTTTAGGTGTGTGCATGGGTAAACATTTATGTACACATACACATGTGGCCAGAGGTCAAAATTGGTGTTGTTATGCAGTGGCCATCCACTCTATCTATCTATCTATCTATCTATCTATCTATCTATCTATCTATCTATGAAGGTCTTTCAGTGGCCTCCCTCCCCACTTTCTTTCTTTTTTCTTTTCTTCCTTCCTTCCTTCCTTTCTTTCTTTCCTTCTTTTCTGTATTTATTTGCGGGAGAAGGTCTCTCAGTGGCCTGGAACTCATCATGTAGGACAGGCTGGCTGCTTAGTGAGCCCCAGGGAACTACTTGTCTTAGTCTCCACACTTCTGGGATTACAGGTGTGTGTCTGCTACCATGCCCAGCTTTTTGTTTGTTTGTTTTGTTTTAAGACATCTGACTTTGGTCCTCTGGAAGTGCAGTAAGTACTTCTAATTACAGGGTCATCTCTCCTCATTACCAGTCTTCTGCTTTTTCCCACATAGGCACTGTATGCTCTTCACATGTGTCCTGGGGATACTACTCAGGTCCTCGTACTTGCAGTGCAAACACTTTACCAACTGAGCTATCACTCCTCTCCATAAAAGTTGTTTTTGCATTTCTTTTAAATCACATAAAAATGAAAAGGGAAAAACCAGGGCTTGCACTAAGAATGTAGCTCACTAGTAGCAAACTTGTCTAAGGTCCTCAGGTTGGTCTCTAGAACAAAGAGTAAATAAAAATAATTTAAAACAGAAGAGAAAGTAAAGGGTAGAAATGGACATTTATTTATACTCACATGTATGTGGATGATTGAACACAAGATTGTATATGGCCTGAACAAGTGCTATCTATCTATCTATCTATCTATCTATCTATCATCTATCTATCTATCTATCTATCTATCTATCTATCTATCTATCTATCTATCTATCTATCAGTTTCTAAGACAGGGTCTCACTATGTAGCTTTGGCTGTCCTGGGGCTCAGTATGTCGGCTAGACTGACTTTGCCTCCTGAGTGCTGGAATTGAAGGTATGTGCCACTATGTCTGGCTCATTTTATTATTTAAAAATTGGTTTATTTACTTTTTTATGTGTGTGGGTGTTTTGCCTGCACATATATCTATCTGTGCAGCATGTGTAAAAATTGCCTTGGAGGTCCGAAAAAGGCATTGATTGGATTCTTTAAAACTGGAGGTACAGGTGATTATTATCTGCCATGTGGGTGTTGGGAACTGAACCTGGGTCTATGGCAGGAGTGATAAGTACTTTTAAGGGTTGAGTCAAGACTTTATTACTTTTAGATTATGAGAGTATTTTCTTAAATGCATATCTGTACCATGTGTGTGCTTTGTGCTCATGGAGACTAGAAGAGGATATAATATTCCAGGAAATGGAGCTACAGAGTGTTGTGAGCACATCTTTTGGAATAAAAAGAAAATGAAACTGTGTCTAAGATGAAGGTTCATAGCACAAAATCCCTACATGACAACACTGGCAATTTAACACCTTGCTTTATAGTCTAGAACAGAAAGAAGGGAATGAGCAATGGAGAACAGAAGTAGACATCAAGGTATCGTCAAACTGGGAGCAGAAATCCATACAATTGAAAGAGAAGAATACAAAGAATTAATTAAACATGGAGTTGTTCTTTGAGTCTTTTATTAGACAAAATAGAAACACTTATTAAAAATAGAGAATATCCAAATTAATGAAATCTAAAATGATAATGGTGACAAAATAACAGACAATGAAGAAAGCCAAAGAATGGTAAAGACATAGTTTTAAAATGCCTCTACAACACCAAATTAGAAATTCTAAAAGAAAAGTCTAATCTCCTCAATAGGTTCCACTTACCAAAGTTAAATCAAACTAAGGTAAATAACTTAAACAGATATAAACACCTAGAAAAAGAGAAGTCATTACAAGTCTGCCAACAAATAGAGGCCAGGGTCCTGAATTTTAGGGTAGAATCCTACCAGACTTCCAAAGAGGAGTTCATGAAAATACTCCTCAAAGTATCCAACAATATAGAAGAAGAAACCTTAGCTGATTTTATTTTGTGAGCCCATGGTTACTCAAATATCCAATCAATATAAAGCACAGCTACAAAAAAGAATTACAGACCATTTTCCCTTAAAACCACAGGTGCAAAAATATTTAATAAAATACATTAAATAAAATAGAAAACACTTCAAAAGATCATCCTCCATGATCAATGAGCTAGGCTTCATTAAAGAGATCCAGGAATGGTTTAATATAATGTGCTTAATGTGTAAGAAAGTAAAACAAGTGGTCATCTCATTAGATGATGAATAATTCTCTGACAATATTTAATCCCACTTTATGATAAAGTCTTTGGAGTGATTAAGGATACAAGGGACATACCTAAACATAATAATGTCACTTTACTGCAAACCTGTAACCAATATTAAATTAAATGGAGAAACATTCATATTAATTCCACTATTTAAAAACAAGAGTAGCTGATCCATTCTCTCCATATCTATTAGAAATACTATGTAAAAGTTTAGCAAGAGCAATAAAACTGAAGAAGATAAAGGTGATATGGATTAGAAAGGAGGAAGTAAAATTATTTCTTTTTAGGTTTTTCGAGACAGGGTTTCTCTGTGTAGGCCTGGCTGTCCTGAAACTCACTTTGTAGACCAGGCTGTCCTCGATCTCAGAAATCCACCTGCCTCTCCCTCCCAAGTTCTGGGATTAAAGGCTTGTCACACCACTGCCTGTCCAAAATTGTCTTTATTTGCAGATGATACAAGGGGACCAAAACTTCCCAAATGTAATTCCTAGACTTGATAAGCACTTTCAGCAACATTGTTGGATACATGATCAACTAAAAAATACAAAGAAAATGCAGTGGCATTACAAATGAGTTTGTAAGTGCAAACAAAATAGACAGACACCATAAAGTTTGAATTGATTGTTGATGTTTGTCACATTTTTTCATCATAATAAATAATCTTGAGTAACTCAGTGTGTTGGGTAAGATCTGACTAAATTCTTTGTAGTGACAGAGTACTTTTGGTATTCTTGAGGGTCCGCAAGGATGACTGTGATACACAAAGGCTTTAATAGATTGATTTCATGCTGAAGAGTTTACTCTTATATAAAGATACCAGAAAGTACACAACTTTAATGCATTTACTAGGTTCATGGGGTTTCTCTGCATTATGACTTTATCTCATGGTTTCTAGGATGACTGCCACAATGTGGCTTTACCACATTGCTTATTCATAGTGTTTCTCTCCAGGATGTGTTCTTTTATGTTCATAGATGAATGTGTTGTGAAATGCTTTTATCTCATTGATAAAGTTTTTAAGATATGTCTTCAATATGTGTTCTATGTATTCAAATATGTCTATAATATGCAAATGTTGGGAAGAAGCAAAAGAAACTTGCCCTAAGGACTGCCTTTTGGTTACCAACCTCCATTTAATTATAAATTTAAACTAAGTTTTAGGTCATAGGGGACCTGTGTATATTTGGCAAGCTTTTATTATTCATGTTTTGTTCCCTAAAACATAGCAACTGTCCCTAACTGTAATTCCTGTTATTCATGTTTTATTTCTCAAAATATAATGCATGTTTCTAATCACAAAAGAACAAATGGCTGTGATTGTGTAGACCATACAACCTACATTCTGTATCATTTGACATAGAGTAAAACAGAAAAAAAAATATGATTGGGAGAAAAATGTAACTGTAACTTGGCACAGGACTTTGTGGTTTTGATTTTGGAAGCTATATAACTTTCTGGTTCAGGCTGGGCATGAGGCTGGGTTATTGCAACTGAGCTTCTGAGTAAAATTTTGTGGCCCTGATTTATCAGCAGTGACTTGATTACAATGAATTCTTACTATTTGCCTTGTCCTGTGTTTGAGTTGTGTCAGATCTCAGTGGACCCCATACTATAAAGGCTTTAGCACAGTATGTAACCACTGTCCAGTATGAATAGTTTCATAATGATAAAGACTAGAGGTGTGCAAATTCTTCATTATACTAAACATGTCCATTAGGACTCTGTGGGTGTGTTCTGAGTCACAGGGTGGTGCACTTAAGACTAAGGGAGTGTGTCCTGAGTCACAGGGGCAAGCTTAAGAGTCACAAGGCGTGTCCAGAGTCATATAGGGCATGTTTAAGACTCAGGGGATGTGTCTGGAGTCACAGGGGGTGTGCATAAGACTCAGGGGGGCGTGTTCTGTGATACAGGGAGCAAGTTTAGAACTCTGTCCAGAGTCTCAGTAGGAAAGTTTAAGACTCAGGGGGTGTGTCCTGAGTCAGGAGGGTGTGATTAAACTCTAGCACATAGTCTTTCATGATAATGAAGACTAGAGAATTGTGCAAAGGCTTGACTGTATTAAATACACTCACAGGGCTTCTGTCTTTGTATTTTTATTGTTATGAAGAAAAACCATCTCCAAGGAAACTTGTAAAAAAGCAACAGTTTTATTGGGACTGGCTTACAGTTTCAGAGATTTAAACCTTTTTTGTCATAGCAGGAAGCATGGCAGGCATGCAAGAAAACATGATGCTGGTGAAGAAGCTGAGAGTTCTGCATCTTGATCCAAAGGCAGCCAGGAAGAGACTGTCTGCCAGGGAGCTAATAGGAGGGTCCACTCTGCACTGGGTGGAACTTCAAAGCCTTCAGTGATGCACTTCCTCCAAGGCCACATCTCATAATAACTTCTTTCCACGCTCTGAGCCAAGCATATTTATACTACCACATTCCACTGCCTGGCCCGCATATGATTGTGCAAACACATGATTGTACAAAGACCACATTTAAAAATAGCATAATACAAAATATGTGAGGTTCAAATTAAAAAGTCCTCATCATCTATAGAAGTCTCATAAATGCTAAAAGTCCAAAGTTCAAAGTCTCTTCTGAGATTTATCCAATCATGTAACTGTAATTCCCTATACTTTCAAAAACATAGCACATATATCCATCCAAATTCACAGGATATACTTCACCATTCCAAAATGCCATTGTGAGGAAATACTGGGCCAAAAGAAGACCAAAAGCCAACAAGGAAGTCTCCAAACTCTGCATCTCCATGTCTGATGTCAAAGTGTTCTTCAGATCTCCAACTCATTCGTGCTTTGCTCACTGCAGCACAATTCTTTATCTTTGGCTGATTTTATTTCCTGAAAATAGTTTTCCTAAGAAGGTATCTCATAGCTCGGGAATCTAAAACTCTTGGGGTTTCCAAAGTAACTTCAAAATTACACCTTCTTGTTCCAGTATCTGGGATCCACAGATGATCTTCTGTGCTCCTCAAAAGAAGCCAGGTCTCATCTCCAGCTCTTTCCTCTATAGTACACTAGGTTCTGCTTGACTCCACTCAACTGCTGCTGCTGTTCCCTCTGCTCATCCCACGGGACTGACATCTTCAACATGCTGGGTTCTTCTGTGACAAAGAGTCTTGACTGCATTCCTCTCATGCTCCTTTCATGGTGCTAAGCCTCAGCTGCACTGCATGAAACATCCATGCCTTAAAACCAGTGCCACCTAGGTGAGTCTTACCCAGGACTGTGTCAAGCTGCACCACAAGGGACAACCTTGGCTACCTCTGGAATACAACTTCTTTCACCTCTTAGAAAATACTTAGGAGAAGATTTCACCTCAGTGATGCTGGTTTCTTCTTTATCACCACTAATTTTTTAACTATAGCCAACCAGCATCAATTTTCTCAGTCATCCCTTCTATTCTTGCCTCTAAAGCCAGAGCCACATAAACAAAGCTGCTGAGTTCCTCTGCTTGCTGGGGACCAAACATGGACCCTTCTATTACATCATCACCAGCTTTTTAGTTTTCAACAACGTCACTGCCTAAGCTCGGCTGTCCTTGAACTTGCTCTGTAGATGAACCTTGAACTTAGATATCTTCATGGCTCTGTCTTCTGAATGTTGAGTCATAAGTGTGTAACACGTTGCCCATACCTAAGCTTTTCATTACCTAAAACTTGTTCTGTACCAGGATGACTTGAATCAGAAATCTGCTTGATGTTCGTCTCCTGGGATTTAAGGTGTGTACCACCATGCCTGGACCTAAGTATATCCTATATCCTTTTAGATTTTAAAGGGCAAACCCATTATAGTAATCACAATCCGTCAATTGTCAATTTGAAACATAATTGTATTTCCTTATGAACACATAAAAACAATAAACCAGTTAATAATAATGCCTAACATTATACAGGTCTCATCCATACAACTTCACATCCATATATTTAGGTGGATGGTATCTTGCCATAATATCACGATTTGTTTAATAGCATTGTGTATCTTTGATCACAAGATTTGGCTTCATTCAACTTCCTGGTAAGATTTTCTCTTTGAAGTTAACATTTCATATTTTTTTTTTAAGATTACTAAACATGATCAAAACAATCACCATGAGAGTCAATACAGGCCAAAGGCTATGCTTGGCTTTCCTGAGACTTCCTTTGTCAATGCAATTGACAAAATAAACCTTTACCATCAAATAAGAGCAAAACACAGAGTTTTTTTTAAGAGTGAAACACAGAGTTCACGAATGAGTTGACCTGTACTCTTGGTTCCTCTCAGCATGCTAGAAGTTTTTGAAAAATTTTAACACTTTCACCACAATGATTACATTCAGAGGTTTCTTTCCAATATGGGTTGTTTTATGGTTTTGGAGACAAAAATTTTCTGAAAAGGCTTTTACCATATTAATTACATTCACACAGTTTCTCTCCAGTATGTGAACATTTATGTCTTTGGAGAATTTTCAATTATAAATGATTTTTCCACATTGATTACAAATCTAAGAATTCTCTCTGGTATGGTTTTTATGATATTGCAGATGACCCAGTTGTGTAAAGCCTTTACCATACTGATTACATTCATAACGTTTCTCTCTAGTATGGGTTTTTTATTATATGGGAGATAACTGGAACTTGTAAAGGCTTTGCCACATTGATTACATTCATAAGGTTTCTATCCAGTATGTGTTCTTTTATGTCTTTGGAGATTACTGTGTTGTGAAAAGGCTTTACCACATTGATTACATTCATAAGGTTTCTCTCCAGTATGTGTTCTTTTATGATATTGGAGATGATGGTGATATGAAAAGGCTTTACCACATTGATTACATTCATAAGGTTTCTCTCCAGTATGTAATCTTTTATGATATTCGAGACTACTGTTTTGTGAAAAGGCTTTACCACATTGATCACATTCATAAGGTTTCTCTCCAGTATGTGTTCTTTTATGATATTGGAGACTACTGTGACATGAAAAGGCTTTACCACATTGATTACATTCATGAGGCTTCTCTCCAGTATGTGTTCTTTTATGTCTTTGGAGATGACTGTGATATGAAAAGGCTTTACCACATTGGTTACATTCATAAGGTTTCTCTCCAGTATGACTTCTTTCATGCCTGCAACAGTAATGGGCACATGTAAAAGCTTTACCACATTTATTAGCCTGATCAATCATTTTATCATTATGAATAAATTTTACAGTTGGTCTCATAATAAAGAACATTCAGATCTTATGCTTTTATCACTTTGATGTTCACGGTTGTACTTGAAAATACCTGTGATTGTAAGAGCATTTACTACATGGCTCACATTTATAACATCCGTTTTCTATATGAGATTTCTACATGATGCATTCATAGGTCAGAATAAAATGGAACAACTAAGAGCATTAAAACTCTGATTGCATTCTTAGTTTTTTTCTGTAGTGTGCATCACACCACAACAGCACTGTGAAACAGGATGAACAGAAGAAGTGCAAACTTCTGGTACCCATAAAGATTTTCTGCAGTGTGAATTTGGGTAAAGTCAGAAAACCAATTAATTGTAAACACCTATCATATTCAGAAAGTGTACCAAAGGCAGAATACTACATATCTTCTCATTGCTGTGAAATAGACAGAGGTTGTTTTTTTTTTTAGTATCCCTATGCTCACATGGTTTCATCCATTCTGACAACTGATACCGCCATTAAAAAAGCAGAACAAATGGAATGTTTCCACATTGAATTCACATGCATTGACTTTTTGTTCATTGTAGACATGATTAATGTTTCTCCAAAATAACATTCTCGATTCTCATAAACTGACAAAACGATAAAATTAAAAATTTCACTATAAGAATACGAGTGTTACCAACTTTATCATGGACTATTTGATTATTAGAAGGTTATGGATACATGTTTATCACTATTCAATGTGCAACATCTAAATATTATGAGACTATACAAATTGGTAGTTCCACAACATAGCTCTAATGGAGATACAAATCAAATAAAGGAATCTCTTAAGGCATTGTTTCCTTCTCTTCTTGCTTACAGAAATGCCTTGCAAACACCAATCAGATAACTGACATTGAGGTACATAGTTTTGGGAGAATATTATAATCATAGCTACAATAAAATGACTCATATTTTACAAACTTGCTGTCCTTTAGAGCATCCAGATCATATTAAAATTTCCTCACAGGCATATTTGTATTCGACTAAACATTAAAATTACCTTTCATGGCTGGGCGGTGGTGGTGCACACCTTTAATCCCAGCACTTGGTAGGCAGAGGCAGGCAGATTTCTGAGTTCGAGGCCAGCTGGTCTATGGAGTGTGTCCCAGGACACCCAGGGCTACATAGAGAAACCCTGTCTTGAAACCCCCTCCCCCCAAAAAATACCTTTCATGATGTCTAGAAGTTTGATGTTGTTCTTTAGTATGATGGACTTCCAAATTATAGCCTAAAACCAAGGTACAAGAAAATCAATGATATGGTATTGGAATTAGGCAAAATTCAAGTTACTCTGAATTTTCACAGCAATGAACCTGATTTATTCAACTCAATATTACTTGTTCTCTACTGAAATAAGAGATGATCATGAGTAACCCAGAAACATTTTTCCCTTATTTTGAGAAGCAAAAAAAACTTCAGTCTTACCAGTAGCAGTGAGGTTCCAGTAGGTCTCCAGCATCACATCTTTGTAGAGATTTTTCTGGGAAGGATCCAGCAAATTCCACTCTTCTGCAGTGAAGTTCACATGCACATCATCGAAACTCACTGGTTCCTAAAATATCACATACATGTATACAACACAAAGCATGATACTGACATCAATACAAAGTAAAGTTATGCTTCCTAGACAATATAATCAAATAATTCAGGTGATTCCTCCACTTATTTTCTGACACACAATTTATAATATAATCACTATGTCAGTTTAGAAGAAACTTGAAATATTGACACTTGAACCCTTGACACAGGGTTCACCTGTGTTACTCCTGAACCCTTAGAATACGATATAGCCTTGCAACACAAATGGCAATTGAGAGAGATATGCAGAGGGAAACAGATCAACTGTACTGAGCACACATCTGAAAAGCTGGATGAAAAATTACTAACTACAAAAGTGATGGGCAAGCTGTGTGTATTTGCTCATGTCTTTAATCACAGAGGTACAGGCAGGTATATGTCATTGAGCTGGATGCCAGCTCGGTCTACGCAATGAGTTTCAGGACAGCAAAAGTTACATGTTAAGAACCTCACTCTGCTACAAAAATAAAGCAGGAAACAAAAATGATAGAATGAACTCACAGTTCTTTACTGAAGTTACTGCAAAAAATTATGCATTCACTGCATTTCTATATTCACCTTCATAAACATAAAGTGAACCAGTTTAAACAGCAACATTAATTAAATTTTATTTAAAGGGAATGCATGTATAAACAGTTAAAAATTGACAGATGAAAATATTAGTAATATATATGTTTTATTTTGTTTGTTTTTTGTTTTTTTGTGTGTGTGTTTTCGAGACAGGGTTTCTGTGTATAGCCCTGGCTGTCTTGGAACTCACTCTGTAGACCAGGCTGGCCTGGAACTCAGAAATCCTGTCTCTACCACTCAAGTGCTAGCATTAAAGGCGTGCAGTACCACCACCCAGCAGTAATGTACATGTTGATCAGAAATAAAGAATGCAGTTCAGGAGTTATAGCTCAGGAGATGGAAGCTCTTGCTGGTCTTACACATAATAATGGTCAATTTCTAGCATACACATGTGGACCAACACCTGTCCATATCTTCAAGATCATGAGTTCTGAGGCCATCTTCTGACAACAGTAAAGATGAGGCACACATTCATATTCATGTACCCAGCCATAATATACTTATTTATTCAAAAATTTCACAACAAACATAAGAGGCAGAACATCATACACCTGCAATTCAATGAATCTGAAGCATCAGATAATATTGATGACATGAGCAGGAGCCATCTGGAGAAATAGAATATAATTTATCCATTTGGCTGAATTTCAAAATAAAAGAGGTGGATGAAGAGCAGCAAAAAAAAAACATGTGCTTATTGAACAAAAACATGTCAGGTGGCTTATGTGGTTTTTATATCTACAATCAGAACAGGAATTGCTTAACAGAGAATTTTGTTCTAGAAAATCAAAAACAGAATGAATAAAGTTAAAAATATAAAACCACCAGGTTTGCAAAATAGCATAGCATTGAACATCAAATGTGTGCACAGTATCTTATGTGATTGGGGACTGAGTCCAAATGGGGAATGTATGGGAGCATGAGAAAAAAAGCTGAATGATCAGATTCAACCACAACACTGGAGACACCCAGAACAAAATTTATCCAGTGTAAAAGAAATGCAGAGATAAAGCTGGAGCAGAGACTGAAGGTGTGGACAATGAAAACTCGTTCAATTGGAGACCAACATGGACAAGCTTGAATCTATGACATTATTAAGAATACTCTGTGATGCTCCCACACAGGAGCCCTGCATAGTTGTCCATTGAGAGGCTCCACCCAGCAGCTGACTGAAACAGAAGCAGAGATTTACAGTAAAACATTGCATGCACCTTGGTAACTCTGATGGAAGAGTTGGGGGAAGGATTGAGTGCCCTGAACAGGATAGAAATTCCACAGGAAGACCAGCAGACTCAATTAACCTTGACCCTTAGGGCCATTAAGAAACTGAGACAAAAAAATAGCACTCACAGGTGGACAAACGACTGATGGCCTGTACGTAGCAGATGTGCAGCTCAGTCTTCATGATGGTCCTACAACACCTGTAGCAGGATCAGTCCCTAAAGCTGCTCTCTATCATTGGAATCTGTTCCCATAACTGGGCTGCCACATCTGGCCTCAGTGAATAGGATGCACTTAACCCAATAAAGACATGATGCACCAACATGGATTCCCAGGGGATCACACCCTCTCAAAGGACCAACAGGAGATACAGGAGGAACTCTGTAAAGGCAGGTGACTTAAAGTAGGGACTCCACTAATTCAGAGCCATTTTATTTATAACAACTTGAAAGTGGAAATAATCCAGATGCTATTCAACCAAAATATGGATATAGAAAATGTATTTACAAAAGGAAAAACTATTTAGCTATTAAATACAAGGGCATCATGAATTTTGCAGGCAAATGGATACAGCTCGAAACTATCATCTCGATTGAGGTAACCCAGATCTAAAAGCACATGCATGTATGTACTCACTTACAAGTGAATAATAATCATAAGATACAGGAAACCCACAGTACATTTCATAGACACAAAGAAACTAAACAACAAGGAAGGCCAAAATGAGTACAGTTTAATCTCACTCAGAAGGGGGAGTAAAGCTATCATAGGAGGCAGATGAAAGAGAGAGAACTGCATGCGAGAGCAGATAAGAAAGGGGAAATCGGGGAGAACCAGCAACAGGTGTGGTGAGAGACAAGAGAGGGCCAGAGGGGGAAATGAATCAAAATCTGCAGCTGGCAGGGAGTGGAAGGGGGTACATTTAGGATGTGTCAGAGACCATAAATAAGTACCAAGGAGTCTAAGGTTGATCTTAGCTGAGATGTATAGCAGTTAGATATGGATGCTGAAGAGGCCACATCCTGCATCAGGCAGGACCCTTAATGGACAGTTAAAGACCCAACCAGTCCAAAAATCTTTCTTCCCAAAATTTGTCCTGTCCACCAGAATACAATCTACAACATAGATTCCGTACAGCAGCAAAATAACGTTGTTGTTGTTGTTCTAACTTGCTACTCTGCTGCTGTGATTGAATCCTCTAAACAAAAGTGTCTCAGGTAATAAATGTCTGTTATACATGGTTCTGTCAGATCACAGTCCATCATTTTGGGAGCTTAGATTAGAAACTGAAAGCAAAAAGCATGGACAATTAACTCAGCCATTCTGGATCTCTGATGGGGTTGAAGACCTATGGTCTCGTAGCCAATCCTGGCTATTTACCTTGAGAGAAAAGTTTTGAGTGGATGGTTTTCAGCTGACATTCATTCTAAAGCCAAGGAAAAATCCAGGTTCAGAACTAAGTGTTTTAGTTAGGATAGATGACAGAGGTTCAGATTAGTCAACAAAATGATGGACTGGTTGTTAGGACTATCTTGTACCTCACTGGTACAAATTGGCTTAATTATGCTCTAATTGTATTTTGAGAGAAAAGTTTTATTTTAACAGGAAGGGCCACAGAGAAACCCTGTCTCGAAAAAACCAAAAAAAAAAAAAAAAAAAAAAAAAACCCAGGAAGGGTGATATGTAAAAGGAACTTAGGTGGGAAGGAGTACTGAGAGGAAGAGAAGGAGTAAGGAGACGAGGAGAAGTAGGAAAGGAGAAGCTACGTGATGAGAGAGAGAAAAGCGGGGGACATGGAGGCAAATGTTCACATGTCTCCACCAGTCAAAGATAGTTTATACATCTAGGTTGGGTATTAGGTTACACTTCTGATTCAGCATTAACAAACTTATAATGCCGTTAATTAATATTTTTTTAAAAAAAGTTGTGCCCTTCCCCCAGGCCTGAGAAGGCCTGCAAGTCTTTTACCACAATAGATCAAGCAATTGTAAGACTTAGGAGAGGCATTGCATTACCAGCCTTGGTGCCTTGGAGCCTGCTACCTGAGCTATGAAGAATGGACTGCCTGCTGAGCTAGCCTTGACACCTTCCGGACTGCTATCTCCTTGCCCAGCCCCTGGGCTGAACCGAGAAGAGACTCTGGAGGGTGGGGCTTCCCCTTTATATGTGAAAGCAAATTATTAAATTTCAAGCCTTGATCAGAGAACTTTGTCTTGGCTTCATCTCTTCTCACCCTCCGCCCCCTTTCATTCCCAGCCCCCCTTTCAGGTGAACCCACTTGACTTGTGGCAGCAGGCGGCTACAAAAAGTGTATAAAAGCAAAAAGAAAAAAAGGGCATGGGATAGGTGTTTTCATGGGGGTGGGGGATGGGGAAAGGGGATGGCATCTGAAATGTAAATAAAATGTACCATAAAAAAAGCATGAACAAACACAGTCTCCTGCCTTGCTCTCTTGCTTGGTCACTGTCTCAAGCTTAGCCTGCTCTCTCATCCAGCCCAGGACCACTTGCTTAGGGATATTGCCACCCTCAGTGGAAGAGCCTTCCTAATCAATCATCAACACTATCTCTCACAGACATAGCAACCAGCTATTCTGATGAGGACATGCCCTCTACTGAGGCTCCTTCAGATGACTGTAGCTCTGAAATGCTGAGAACTGAAAACAACTATGACACAGACAAAATAATAAAAGAGGAAGTTGTTACAGCACAAACCAATGATTTAACCATATCAATTACAGGAGCTCCTGTCACCCCATGAGGAACTTGGAGTTGTGGCTGAGCAAGGACAAAATAGGGAGGGCACCGGGCTCACAGCAGGGAAGGATACACTGGAATGGGGAGCTCAGAGGCTGTGCTGACCTGGGGTGAGTTTCTTTAACCCTGGGTTCCCAGGCCAGTGCTACCAAAGAGGAGGCTAAAACAGCTGGAAGGTGGACAGAAAAGCAGATTGTCTCACACAACACAAACGACCACCAACAAAGAACAGGATCTCTGACCACAGGAAGATATGCTAAATTTGTGACAATCAATGAAGAACAACCTCCCATCTTATGACAGCTCCAAGTTCAAAATTACAGAGTCACATATGAACTGGGCAAAGGGTAGTTCAGGAGGTGGGAAATGAGGTCTTTGTCGTTCTACCCTGTAAAATAAGGTAGGCAGAGCCTGATTTTGCCCTGGATGCTGTCTTTAAGAGCTCTCTGTCATGGACTAGTCAATGGGTCTAGGTCCTGTTGTTAAGAAGGATTTAACCCATGGTGTGGGGCTAGTAACTAAATCGATTAGAATGGAGTCTGTCTCATTTTCTCAGTAAGAGAATGACAAACTTCCACAGCCAAAATAGACAGCCACAAGGGGGCGGTAAAGGCTGCCAGCAGATTCCTCCACTTGGACAAAGGAGAAAACGAAGACAGGATGGCAAGTGTGAGCCCTGTAGCAGGGTTTTAAGTCTGCTCTAACCTTCCCAGAAATTAAGACCAGAGAAACTGTGTCCACTATACCAGCCTCTGGAACATCTTCAAAGCACTTAGGGGCTATGGCTATCCAGCATATCTACTGTAGCAGGGTTCCAGGTTCAATTCATTCAAATCCTTTTCACAGATACTCAAGAAAAACCTGAAAACCAAGGCACACAGACACAAATCTGGCAGACAAGCCACTGACACAGAAACAAGGGTTCATCTTAACAACCAGCCTTTCTATCCTTTATTTGGGAGTCCTGAGGGTCTTGGGATTCCAGTCAATGCACTAAGATGTTATGTCCAAGTCACAGAGACCCCAACGACCAACAAGGCAAGGAGCCTATTGCAATGCAAACACATGGAGGTCTTTATTATGAGCTCTGTAATAAGGATTCTTACCAGTCAGCCTCAAGTGAGATTGAATCTGAGAGACCAAGTCTAGGGGTGCAGGGTATTTATTTCAGTTAGAGCAAGTTTGGGACATTAACATGCAGGCCAGCAACTTAATATTTTAAAAGCTGCATGTCTGGCATAATCTGCAGGAACCAATCAAGGGGGCAAAATCAACTGACAACCATGATGGTAGGCTAACTTTTTCTCTGTAAGGTGTATTAGTTATTTATACCTTGCAGTTGTACCTTTATTGGCTATTGACAAGGGGGATTTGCCATAGGATGTTTGCTCAAGTGGACTTTGTGCACTCTCAGAAACAGAATTGATTTGGCTTCACAAACTCATCTTTGTGCCTGAGGTCCTGATTATTGAAACATGCTCCTGTTCAAGCACAAGCCATGCATGGCAGTCGAAAAGGTACTTCATCCAAAGACATGCATCTCTATCTGTTACTGCACTGTCTGGAAATGTTTTCCTGAGCAGGTACCCCACAGCACTGGAATCTCAAAATATTAGGGTTTCAAAGGTAACTTCAAAATTACAGCTTCTTGTTCCAGTATCTGGGATCCACACATGATCATCTGTGTTCCTCAAAAGAGACTGGGTCTCTCTCCACTCTTCCATCTATTCCACTCTAGGTTCTGCTTGACTCCACTTTACTTCTTCTGTTGTTCTCTCTGCTCATCCCATGGGACTGACATCTTCAATATGCTGGGTTCTTCCCCTGCAACTAGGATTCACTGCGTTCCTGTCATACACTCCCTTCACTGGGCCAAGCCTTATCTGCTCTGCATGACAGGTTCATTTATGCCTAAAAACCAATACCACCTGGGTGATTCTCACACATGATCAACTCCAGGTGCACAACAAGGGACAACCTTGGCTATCTCTGGAACACAGCTTCTTTGTCTCTCAGAAAACACTTACCAGAAGATTTCACCTCAGTGATGCTGTTTTCTTCTTCGACCCCACTAATTTTTTAATTACAGGCAACCCGCACCAATTGTCTCAGTCATTCCTTCTATTCTTTCCTCCAAAAGCCACATGGTGAAAGCTGCTGATTTCCTCTGCCTGCTGGGCCTGAAACATGGTTCCTTCATCATCGCCAACTTTATATTTTTCAACAACTTCACTGCCTAAGCTTGACTGTTCTGGATCTTACTCAGTAGATGATCTTTGAACTCAGAGATGTGCATGGCTCTGTCTCCTGAATGCTGGGAAATACATGTGTAACACTTTGTGTGTATCTAAGTTTTTCTTTACCTAAAATTTTTCTGTACCAGGATGATTGAATCAGAGATCTGCTTTGTGCTCATCTCCTGCGATTTAGGGCATGTACCACTGTGTCTGTGCATAAGTATTTTACTTTAGATCTTAAAATGAAAGCCCAGAATAGTAATCACAGTCCATAAATGGTCAGTTTCTCACATACTGGTGACCCCTGTGTCCTCATGAAAATGATGACCAGGTGACAATTGAAAGATATAAAAATTTATAAAGGTTATGGGAAGTTTTTATGACCCCTAGAGCTGAGCCAAGAATGTAGGCCAGCAGGATCACTAGCTCCAGGTTCCAGGAACCAGCTGACCACAAAGAAAGCAGAATTAAAAATCCAGGTCAGCTGGGTCATTCTGGGCACTGGCTGACCACAAAGTAGATGGTTGAGCAAGATTCAATTCCTGAGAAAAACATGTACAAGATGTTTCCCACATGACTTACTGAATGATGGGCTGGGAGTGTCCACTATTTTTATGATGTCCTTCCTTGGTTTTCCCCTCACCCCACTGGTTTGTGGTTTTTTCCTTTAAATACCCTTCTCCCCCTGGCCTCGAGGTCGACACTCCTTGCTCTGAGTCTCCACCTCAGCTGGATGATTTCCAAAATAAAGCCTCTTGCTGTCTTGCCAGTTATTGGAGACTAGAGTGAGGGTCTCCCCTCCTGGGGGTCTTTCAATAACAACGCCCAAGGTGATACAGTTGTCCTTCCTACAAGTCTGGGGGCGTGTCCATAGGTCTCCCAGCCCTGGTACCTGGAAGCAGCTCTGGTCATGCTCCTGCCTCAGATTCACAGGCACCACCACCCGCTCACAGGCAGCCCGGGGCCTCAGCTTCCACCATCCGGCCACGGTACTGGAAGCTCCGGTCATCTCCCTGGTCTGCGGCGTGTGATAGGATTGAGTTGCGCGGTCTGTGACGTCAGAAGGAGCCCACAATTGCCACCGGAACCAAGGTGATCCTCCCTGACTGCGGCGGTGGCGGTGGCGGTATGGTAGTGCAGTCACTCTGGCCCTCTGTGAAGTCAATTACATCTGGCGGGGATTTCCAAACATCATGCCTGTGCGCCAGGCCAGAGTCTTCATGGGAAATGTAGTCTTCGGTGCTCCCCAATCTTGCTTTTTCCTCGCGGCATCATGGGATATATAGTTTGAAGACCAGCCACCATCTTGAATTGCTTTTACTGCACATAAGCAGTTAGTTTTCTGACCACAATCTTGGCACCAGTCCTTATGGGAAATGTAGTCTCTTCCTGCTATCTCTGAGTAGCCCTGGCAGTCCAGGAACTCACTCTCTAGACCAGGCTGACCTTGAACTCAGAAATCTACCTTCCTTTGCCTCCCAAGTGCTGGGATTAAAGGCATGTGCCATCAATTATTGACTGTTATTGGCTATTGAATAGCATTGATAATTGATTAGCACTGGCTGCTGATTATTGATTATCATGATTATTGATCACTTTTATTTATTGGCTAGTATTGATATTGGCCATTGATTAGTATTGGTTATTGATTAGCATGATTATTGATTATTGTTCCATCACCGTAATCCCCTGCCTCTGCCTCCCAAGTGCTGGGATTAAAAGCATGTGCCACTGTAGAGTGAAAAATTATAAAGGCCATTTTATGAAATATGTGTAGATTTTTTGCCTTACAGAACTGAAAATAAGATTTCAGGCCTTCACATTCCAGGTGAAGGACACTTGCTGGATTACATTCCTCAAGCCTCGCCCAAGGCAGGAAGGCATTCCTGATTACAGATAAAGATGCTACCACCTAGGTGGGGCCCTAGCCCTATAGCCGGAAAAAGTAAAGATAGCAATCTGAAATGGCCGGATAGGGCACAATGGCATGGTAAAAACCACATTTTTGAGAAGAATGCAGGGCGATTTCCACATGACACTAATCATTTAGAGTGAATACCTCTGAATTGTTCCACTGTTTTCATGTTTTGTATCTTTAACAACCCCATCCAACTCCCCTGGTTTGTGGTTTTTCCCTTTAAAACCCTCCAAGGACTGGCCGAGGGGGTCGGACCTTGACTCCAGCGCGAGTACCTGGTCAGACCGCTGGCTGCCAGCTCTTTCCCTAATAAACCTCTGCTGATTGCATCCAGGTATGGTTTCTTGTGATCTTTGGGTGGTCGCAATTCCGGAGGCTTGAGGAAGGGTCTCCCGAGTATGGGGGTCTTCATTTGGGGGCTCGTCCTGGATATGCGACCACCTTAATCCAAGAACCACGCTGGGAGGTAAAGGGACACCGCGGTTTTTTCTGTCTGGTTGTTGTGTGACCTTTTGTATAAATTGCCTGGTTTTTCATGTACTGATTTCTGGTTTTTCATATGCGGGTTTGCCTAAATCGTCTGATTTCTCGTGTGCTAGGGTTGCCTAAATCGTGTGCTGTTTTGTCTAGGTTTGTTTAAGTTATTTGGTTTCTAAGTTGTTTGTGCCCATCTGTCTGAATTATTTGGTTTCTGAAAAGTGCACTTCGGTTTGGACTGGCAGCTGTTTCTGTCTCGTGAGGGGCAGTAAACCATTTTTGTTTCGAGAGGAGACAAATGAGTGATTAGCAGACGTGCTGGAGAGTCACTAGCTGCTGCACCCCCAGAGACGTTTGGGGGTTCATCTAGGTGCCGGGGAGGACGTGGAATCCCTCTAGGCTGGCACTGGCAATTGAGACGGGTTTTTTTGTTAGTCTTTTTGTGTGTTAACAATGAAAACTAGAGAGAAAAGGTCAGAAATGGCCACCGTGGTAGTTGTGCTCTCATGGCAGTGTGTCTATTTTTGGGTTGTTCATTGCTGGTATGTTAGAAATCTGTTAGACTTGGTCCAGCATAGGCTGACCAAGTTGTCTGAATCTGTTAAATCTGAATCTGTGAAGACTGACCGCGTTGTCTGGTTATTGGAGTCTTACTTGGAAGGCGAGAGGACTTCCAGAAGGTCAGGGGAACTGACCGTTGGATTTCAGGGGGAAGGTGAGAGGCCTTCCAGAAGGTCAGGGGATCTGACTGTCAGGTTTCAAGAGACTGAGCGCTCCTACTTGGGAGAAGACGTGGAATCCTTCTCCATCTGGGGTCGTGACCAAATGTAGTTAAGTGTTATTTGTGCCACCCGTGGCAGGGGTGAGCTGTGTTTTATGTACTACACGTGAGAGGGGTGAGTTATTTGTGTTGTTTTTTTATATGTGTGTGTCTTTTCTTGGCAAATCATCTGTGTGTTAGCTGTTAATCTACTGTGTTAAACATCTTGAGTTAAAAATAGGTAACATGATTGCCGGCAGAGAGAGAAATGAAGCCGCCGGTACAAGAATACAACTGCAGAAAGGCGGGCAGGTCCTTTAATAAGGGGCAGCTACCTCGGTTTGTGCTCCTACAGCCTGCCTACCGCATGTAGGGTATGCTTCAGGTAACAGCACATGGAGGGTGCCCTCACCCAGCCCGCACTTGGCGGGCTACAACTCGTGGTTCCCCAGCACAGCAACAGCGTGCAACAGCTACCTAGTTTGGTATTCCTGGCTGTACTGGGTACCTTGAGGTCACTAGTGCAACAAATGGCGGTTTTCCACCTGCCGCCTATGAAGATAGATGAGAACCCAGGTGACAAAAGAAAAAAGAAAAAAACCTGGCAGTGGAGCCAGGACAGCTAGACAAACAGCCACAGCAAGATTGTTCACCTGAGAGTTAATTATTTTTTTTTTTTTAAAAAAAAAAAAAAGAGAGACAAGAACTGGTTAAAACTGCTTACTTAATTTAGTTTAAAACTTACTTGTGAGGCAGTCTTGATTTACACAAGAAAAACTGATAATTCGCCCTGCTCTGTGGCTAGGAGAAGGACACCAGCAGAAAGCAGAAAAAAAAGGGGGCCAGCAGTTTTTTTTAGCTTCTGTAATAAGGAAGTTGATAATGATTTTTTCCAGTTTAATAAGTAAAGCAGTGCTTTTTTTCTAAAATTACAGCTTAAAAGTTATAGGCTGCCCTGAGTCAGAAATATATATATATATATATATATATATATATATATATATATATATATATATGTCAGGAATATATATATATATATATATATATATATATATATCCTTCAGTTTTGATAAATTTTTTAGCCATTACTGTTTGAGACAATTTCATTATTTGTATGAGATTTTCATTAAGATTTGGTTCAAAGATGAGAGTTCTGACAAGATAAAATTAAAGAAGTGGTGAAGACTTGTGCTCTTACGTTAGACATAAAAATGTTTACTTTATTGTTCTTGTTGTAATCAGAAATAACTCTTTAAAAGGTTTTTATAGAACTATGACCAAAGTTTCTATTTTGTTAAAAGTTAAATTCAAATAAGTGTCAAATGTAACTCAAGTTGCCTTTTAAAAATTTTTAATAACTGTATGAACCTTCAACATCTTAATAATCCTTGCTGTGAAATGCTATAGATAAGGCTATTCATTCTGATTTGGTTTCTTTCTTAGAGCTTCAGAGGTGAGCTCACATTACACCTGTGGACAAGGTTTACAGACTGAATTAGGTTGTGGTTTCTAGTGTGATGTGAACAGCAGTCATGCAGCCTCACAAATGCATCAGTCTACACAGAGTTCAAAGCAATAAATAAGGTAAAAGCCTTGCTTTCACAAGACCTTTGCAGGTTCTGGTCTTCAGATTGGGGGCCCCGTCAATTGATCAGGCCGTGGTCAGCAGCAGGTCAATTTGGAGCAGATTTGACTGAGACCTCCATGTGACAGAAGGTAAGTGACACCCAGAGGCCCACGCCAGATTCCGCTGATAGGTCTTGAGAGAGAAGATTATATGAGACCCCACTAAGTTTGATCAGGACACATGAGGTTAAGCAGAGATCAGATAAGTTACCCACAGCCTTTCTAGACTAGCTCATAGAGACATTCTGTCAGTGTAGACAAGGCTCCAGAGGCTACAGAGACTACAAGATAAGTCATTGAAAGATTTAGGAAGTATACTACATATTAAAATGATTGATGGTAATAGCAAGTGAGAGAAGATTTAAAAGAAAGGAATAGAGAAGAGGAATAGAGAAGGTTTAGTGTAAGTCTAGAAGAAAAGAGTAGAGAAGAAGAATAGAGATCAGTTGCTGTGAGTCCAGAGGAATAGAGAGGAATAGAGGAGACTAGAGAGAGGTGAAGAAAGAGAAAGGTGACAGGAAAGAATTTACAGAAAGCAGAAAAAAGGGATTCCAATCAAAGAGAGATAAAACTCTTTGAAAAAGACCAGTGTGTGCATCGCAAGTAAAGGAGCCAGCTTCAGGGTCCAAGAGGGCCCTAACAAATAGAAGCCAGGGCCAAGAAATCCCAGGCCTCGAAAAACACCCCAAGTGGCGAAGATAACAGCTCTGTGTGAAGACGGCTATTGAGATAGACGGGGCAGCTTGGAGCCACCCAACCTTTGATAGACACAGGGGCTTCCTCCAGGCCAATGGGTCAAAAGGTATTCATGGACTACCCGAAAATGGTGGACTAAGAGATGGGCTGGGTATCCCATTCATTTATGGTCATCCTAGACTGTTCCTACCCTCTGTCGGGTTGAGACTTACTCCCCAGGATTGGGGCCCAGACGGGCTGCAACTAACTGACAAGAACTCACGGGTAGAGGAAAGGCTTCTCCTACTGACTCCAGCCGGGAGCCGAGGTAACATGCTTTACAGACGGGAGCAGTTTTCTCCATGCTGGTCAGAGGCAAGCCAGCACTACTGTGGTGGACACAAATGTCATCTGGACTGACTCCCTACCCCTGAGATCATCGGTGCAGAGAACAACCTTGGAACTTGGGGCTGACAAGAAGACCAACATCTGCATGGACAACAGGTATGCTTTTGCCACAGTCCATGCCTGCAAGGCTATATGCCAAGAGAGGAAACCCTGATGAAGCCAGCAACTGTGAGTACTCGTTGCCCAGGACACCAAAAGGGAGGAGACTCAGTGGCCTGAGGCAATAACCGGACAGATCAAGTGTCTTGATACGGCAGCCTGTTCCAGTTGTGGGCCTAAGAGATGGCCTCACTTAAAGCACAGAGTAAGAAAAAGAACTCAGATTGCTAGCCATCCTGCCAGATACTACCTAGAGAAAAATAGACAATGGCGCACACAAGAAGGGAGAACTATACTCCCCAGAAAGCAAAGGATTTACCAGGCTAAATACACAGATGGACTCTTAAGATATGAGTGCAACCAAGCAGCTAAGAGACTTAAAGCGTATAAGGGACCTTAGGTTCTAAGCCAGAGAAATAATAAGACTTAGAGTAGATAAGAAATACCTAGGAGAAAACAGCCTAGAATAGGGACCTTCCCGAGGTTTCAAGTGTCCTAGGTAATTAGATCAGAGAGCAGTTTTAAGGTAAGTCAGGAATTGAAGATCCACTGTTTACATTGTCTCCGAAGCTCAGGACAGGTAGAGAGAATATACAGGACCCTAAAATTAAACTACCCTTGGGAACTGGCGCTGGCTAGAGTGTCCCTTGTTCTTGCTCCATACCCAGAATGCCCATTTTGTGTGAGAAATGATTTTTCAGGCTACTAAAAGACTGTTCCTGGTGCTGTGGACCATCCGACCTCCTTGAAGTTCACCATCACCACCTGTGACTGATGCCAACTGGAGAACATCCAGATGCCAGAGCAACCTCCTGCTGTTTAGCTCAAGGTCGTCTGCTATTTTACAAGGCCAAAGAGCAGGCCCTGACTCCTGAGACATCCCAACCTAGAGGCACAGGGGCAATGCTGCCTTAGAGGATGGGGCTTAGTGTGTATACACCCAAGGTTAAATGACAGCTTGTGATTACAAGATTGAAGTTGAAATGTGAATCTAGAGTTATATAGATTTGTTCCTTTTGCAATTTCTCTTTATTATATATGTGATTTTATGTATATGTAGATAGCTATGTGTCACAAAATGTGGAAAAGTCAGAAGACAACTTTGAAAGTGTGCTACAAAGAAAAGGAAATGTTTTGAAACCCCTAGTCAATAGAATAGAGCCCAAGAACCCCTGCTAACAGATACCTATTGCCTAAAATTGATAAATGGTAGACTTACAGCTCCGGGTTAACACCATGTGTTTCCACTGCTATCTTTGATGAAAACAAAGATTATTGTGTACTTGTCCAGCTAGTTCCCGCAGGTACTCTTGAACTGAGTTTGAGATACACCCTAGATGATTCTGCAGAGAGCCTATTTTCCTTGACTCTAGCTGTTACATTGTGACTAGGAGTGGCCATAGGTATAGAGACAGGTGTAACTACATTGATACAGACACCTCATTACTTTCATCAGCTGAGGGCTGCCAATGATGTGGATTTGAGAGCCCTAGAACAGTCAGTAACAAAGTTAAGTTGTTACTAGACTTGCTGTTTCTTAAAGGAGAAAGTCTGTGTGCTGCTCTAAGAAAAAATGTTACTATTATGTAGACCATTCAAGAGTGACCAGAGAGTAAATTCAGAAAAAAGTTAGACCAGAGACAAGATAGAGAGGCACAGCAACGTTGATTAGAGAGTTGGTTCAATCCTCCCTTGCTGGACCCCTTGTGATTTTACTTTTGCTCTTAACCATAGGCCCCTACATTTAAAATAGATTAGTAACTTTTGTTAGAGAAAGGATAAATGCTGTTCAGCTTTTTGTGTTGCGCCACCAATATAAGACTTTGGGTCAAGAAAATGGTAATTATGATGACACTGGAGTTTAAACTTTTCTAAAGATCCTAATCGGAAAAAGTGGGGTGAGAATAGACTTATTAATAATTGAGTTTTTATGATTAAAAACATAGCCAAATCGGAAAAAGTGAGGAATGTAGAGTGAAAAATTATAAAGGCCATTTTATGAAATATGTGTAGATTTTTTGCCTTACAAAACTGAAAATAAGATTTCAGGCCTTCACATTCCAGGTGAAGGACACTTGCTGGATTACATTCCTCAAGCCTCGCCCAAGGCAGGAAGACATTCCTGATTACAGATAAAGATGCTACCACCTAGGTGGGGCCCTAGCCCTATAGCCGGAAAAAGTAAAGATAGCAATCTGAAATGGCCGGATAGGGCACAATGGCATGGTAAAAACCACATTTTTGAGAAGAATGCAGGGCGATTTCCACATGACACTAATCATTTAGAGTGAATACCTCTGAATTGTTCCACTGTTTTCATGTTTTGTATCTTTAACAACCCCATCCCACTCCCCTGGTTTGTGGTTTTTCCCTTTAAAACCCTCCAAGGACTGGCCGAGGGGGTCGGACCTTGACTCCAGCGCGAGTACCTGGTCAGACCGCTGGCTGCCAGCTCTTTCCCTAATAAACCTCTGCTGATTGCATCCAGGTATGGTTTCTTGTGATCTTTGGGTGGTCGCAATTCCGGAGGCTTGAGGAAGGGTCTCCCGAGTATGGGGGTCTTCAGATCCATTGTACAAACACCAAAAAGGACAGATATCCTCTCAAAGGTGACTGCAGTGCCAGCCCCCACATATTCATCTTGTCACAGCATCACCAGTGATGAATTCATGGAAAGACAGGAGAATTTGTGAGAAACCTGAAGAATGGGAAAGGCTAAACAAAGGAATGTAAAACACACTGACATTTTTCCTACTGGGCCACTAAGGGTGGCAGCTTTGGTGTGGGTCTTCTTTATTCTTGGGTGGTTGTTAGCCACCAACCAGTGAGGACAAAGGGAACAGCCATGGCAATCTGGCTTGAGATGGCTGTATTTTAAAATTAACTCCGGAGACCAGCACAGTGAGTCAATTCTACTTTATTGTTCCAGAAATAAGGTATATGAGGGCTTTTATGGGTACAGGTGGAAAGGATTAATTGGTCATAATAGTATATCTAAGTATCATGTGGGCAGGGAAGCCAGAATGGGAGTTGTGTGCTGAATTTAAGTAGCTCACACAGGGACAATCTTTTGATAAGTACATCCATCCGTGTTCAGGGACAATGTCTAGATACATTGAGGCAGAGAAATGGAAGCCCTAAAAATTAAATAAATAAATAAATAAAAGAAATGGAAACCCTAATAAAAATAAATACATAAATAAATAATAAAAGAAAGGAATGGAAGCCCTAAATATAAATAAATAAATAAATAAATAAATAAATAAATAAAAGAAATGGAATCTGTAAAAAATAAATATATAAATATATAAATAAATAAGTAATAGAAAGAAATGGAAGCCCTATAAAAAATAAATAAATAAATAAATAAATAAATAAATAATAAACAAAAGAAAGAAATTGAAGCCCTTCTGATAAAGGGAATCCTCCATTTTGAGCTGAGTTTCACTCAGATTTGGGGGACTGTGACCTTCACACAGGTTTCCAACAGCCTTGATTCCTGAAACCATGGATCTTGGCTGTGAGAGGAACTGTACCAAATATTGGAAGCTGATTCAAAATACATACAGCCTAGGACCCTGCCCAGCTCTCCAGGTGGATGTCCCATAATTGGCTGTGTAAAAGTGTCTTCTAAAGGTCATTGTATTTTGTTATCAGTTCAGCACCTTCAGGGTAACAAGGACTATGGTATTAATGGTAATTAATACCATTATAATTAATGATCATTGGCCCACTGTCTCACTTCTCTGATGTGAAATGAGTTCCTTGGTCAGAAGCAATACTGTGTGGAATGCCATTGTGGTGAATGAGGCACTCAGTGTGTCCATGGATCATGGACTTGGCAGAAGCCATGTGTGCATGAAAGTCAAAATCATAAGCAGAATACCTGTCTATTCCAGGAAGAAGAAAGCTTTGTTCTTTGCCCAAGAGAAATGATCCGATGTAGTCAACCTGTCACCAAGTCACTGGCTGGTCAACCCAGGATATAGTTCCATATCTAGGGCTCAGTGTTGGTCTCTACTGCTGGTAGATCTGGAACTCATCAGCAGATGTGGCCATGTCAGGCTTGGTGAGAGGATGACTCTACTGCTGTATCCATGAATAAACCCTGCTGCGTCTACCATGGCCACTATGTTCATGGTCCCATTGGAAAGTGACAGATATAGCTGAGGACACAGCTGACTTCCCACAGAATAGATCACCCTAACTACTTGGTTACTGAGTGTATAGGAAGCTGAACTTACTTTTTGATCAGCATTTACATGGGACACTCGATTATTGATTATCATGACTATTGATCACTTTTGGCTATTGACTACCATTGGTTATTGGCCATTGATTAGTATTAATTATTGATTAACATGATGATTAATCATTATTACATCACTGTCATTCACCTGCCTCTGCCTCCTGAATGCTGGGATTAAAAGTGCACGCCATCAGGTACTGATCATTACTGGTTATCAATTAGTATTATTAATTATGGATTACCATTTATTGATTATTGATCAGCATTGATTATTGATCGTTATTCCATCACCAACTCCCCCTGCCTCTGCCTTCGTATTGATAATTATTGATTACTGTTTATTGATTATTGATTATAGATCAGCATTGATTATTGATCGTTATTCTATCACTGTCATCCCACTGCCTCTGCCTCCCAAGTACTGGGATTAAAGGCATGTGCCACCACTGCCTGGCTTCTTTGACCATTGTGAGAGATCTATCCACATACTTCTTCCTATTATGTCTTTCTCAACAATATTCTAATTGTTCTGTCTCCAAGACTCTGACAGTTAAGCCGTCCCACTGATTATAGCTGATGATTCAGTGAATGATCACACATTTCCAAACAAATGCATGAGCATGACTACTGTATGAAGCTCTGAACTGTGGTGATTTTCCTTTACTGGTGTCTTTCAGGATTGTCCAAGAAACATGTTTTCATGCTGCAGTTGTTCACTTTTGGATGGGGCCTGCATAACAGGCAGAACCTTCAGTAAAGCAGGAAGTAGTTATTTCTTCCTCAGTCATTTGATGATAGGACCTACACCAGAAAGCTCTAGGTGCATGTATAATACCATAAACATTGTACAGGAATAGAAACTATAGGCTTCTAGGCAACTCAGGTACCTAGCATTAGTGTCCAAATTGCCCTCTCCCCAGCAAAACCCAAGCCTAGCTTCACTCTCTAGGCTAATCCCAAATAAAACTAGAGTTTTCAAGTTACACCCTAAACAATACCAGGGTCTCCAGGTTATTCCCCCAACAAACCTGCACCTCAGGTTACAAGACCATGCCTAACAACCACTAATGCAGAGGGGAGGTGAAGTTAAGTTTATGATGTGACTCCCAGCACCAGCCAATTATGTTAAAGACCACAGCAGCTTTCCAATTAGATGCTTACACACATCCTCCCAATTGCAAGAGACATTTAAAATGGCGACATTCAATCAGGCTTTTCTTAATTCCCTGCCATGTTCTTGAATAGCCTAGGCCTGTGGCCAGAATTGGCTGTGGCTGTACCCCCCACTGCACAGCTCAAGCAGTCTGCTCAGGTGGTCAGAGACACCAGCCCTGCTACCCATGAGATGCCAGCATGGGAGATGGCTCTGCCAATGCTTAGGTTATCCAAAGGCTCTCTATGTTTGGTAATGCTCAATAACAAGATGCCTATACAATCAGAGATGTAACCCAATACCCAATCTAGATATACCAACTACCTTTGGCTGTTAGAGACACTCGTACTTCTGCTTCTATGTTCCCCACTCTCATGTCACCCTCCCCTAGCTCCTCCTCTTCCTCTCCTTACTCCTCCCACCTTAGCTACTCCTACAATTCCCCACTTGCTGCTTACAATAAATCCTTTCCACATAGACATATGGGGTTCCACCATCACCAAAAACAGTCTTGGCTGATGCTGGTGCATTGGGGATGGGGGCAAGCTAGGTCAAATAGAATAAAGACCCTCCTGTGATTTGCAGCAGATCGGCTCCTGTGTGTGTCTTTTTGGGGATCACTAACATTTCAGTGGCATGATGTTCAATTTCTACTAAGATGGAGTAGCAAGTGAAGGTATTTTTTTCCCAAGGAAAAATAGTTGGATAGAGTTGATGGTAGAGCCTTGCTCCATTATTCAAAATCTATGATTCACAATAAACACCTGCCAAAGGCTCCAAACAACATTCCTATCTAACCATGAAACTGGTCGCACAGCCTGCACAGCATCCTGGTCCTGTTACAGAGCCTTCTCCTGGTTTTGGCCCCCAACAGAAAGCTAGCAGCTTTCTGAGCTACTTGATACACTGTCTGGTGTAACACACACACAAGTGAGAAGTGTGCTGTCTCCAGAATCCTAATCAGCAGGTAGATGTTCTGCTTCTTTCTATGCAGTGGGATTGGCCAGGTGCACTGCCTTATCTTTCACCTTAGAATTATTATCTCTGAAAAACCTATGGCACTAGATTCCTCAGCATTTCACTAAATTAGAAGACTACTGCCTGGAAGTGGTGGCACACACCTTTAATCCCAGCACTTGGGAGGCAGAGGCAGGTAAATTTCTGAGTTTGAGCCAAGCCTGGTCTACAGAGTGAGTTCCAGAACAGCCAGGGCTACACAGAGAATCCCTGTCTCGAAAAACCAAAAAAGAAATAAAAAAGACTACTAAGTTTTGGTTGGATTTATTTTCTGTCCTCTGGCGCCGTTATGGGTTTGCAATTAGTATAATTTGGTTAACACCTCATATGCCCTAGGTCAGTTCTATATAATGTGCACTTTAGAGCACTAATATCATATTTTATGGAAGACACAGATGATCAAGATTCTTTCTAACTAAGTTAATGACACAGAAAATGATGAAATACAGATTCAAATAGAAAACCCAAAAGCTAAAGTAAACTTTATTTTCCCCACACAGAGAGTTATTTTAATATATTATTATTGATTCTACTTGTTTTCCCAATGCTGTTATACACAGCATTGTATTAATATTGTATTCACATAGTAATGTGAAAATATTAATTAGAAAGGTATATGTACATATGAATGGATGCATATAACAAATTTTTCCATCTTCTTTGGATGAACATAGTTGAGGTGGAAGTGAGACTGGGTTTAATTTAGCTTAGGCTAGCCTCAAATTCATTACATAGCTAAGCTGCGTCTTGGCCTTATGATCATCAAGCCTTGTCTGTTAGGTTCTGAGAATTTAGGCACGAGTAACCAGGGAGTAGCCCCTTCAGTTTCAGCTTAAACATCTAATAATGGGTTACTGGAACAATCCCTTCCTTTTATCTTCTTTAAAGAAAAGGTGTCTGAAAGCACAGCATGACATTTTCCAGAAAGAACGAGAGCCAGGAGTACAGAGTATCCTCTATCATCTCACTTTCCATTCCATTTCAATCACAGGACACAAACCATAATAACAGCCATTTTGTTGTGGTTAAATATTATTTGGGAGTTTCTTACCCCACTTATAGAGTTACCAAATAAAAGACACAAAAGACTTTGTATTTACCATAAGCAGTAAAGCAACAGAGCTGGGCAGATATCAACCCTCCATTCCTATTTTGTCTATTTCCCTGTTAATATCTGTGAGATATCACATGCCATGTTCTCCCTAGGCTGCTCATACTCCCAGGCCAGACCTACTGGCCATGCACTCACACTCCACCTACCCCATGGTGCCTTCTTCCTTCTTCCTTCTCTCTCTTTCATGGTCTCTTCCCCAGACACCTAACATGGGACCTGAAGCACCATCTACCTTTCTTCTCCCCAGCTTCAGGCTTTAGGCATTTTTATTAACCAATCATGGAAGACAGGAAAGAAATGTAGAAATGATTTAATTACAGTCCCAAAAATTATTGTACAAAGTTGAACCAGGCTTTATGGCCATGTGTCCAGAGTCTATGATCCTGTATTAGAGCACATCAAATATTATTTTTACTTTTTGTCTCAGGCTGAACATTTTAAACCTAGAAAATAATAGTCTTTAAACAGGGACACTTCATGATTCCCAGATTTTCTATCTTGGTTGACGTAGTGTAACTAGTGTAAACTGATTTAACATAAATTCAGTCTTTTTATTAAGATGCTTTGTTGTTGTTGTTGTTGGTTTCTTTTTTTTTTTTTTTTTTTTTGGTGACAGAGTTTCTTGGTGTAGCCTTGACTGTCCTGGAACTCTCTCTGTAAACCAGGCTGGCCTTGAACTCAGAAATCTGACTGCCTCTGCCTCCTAAGTGCTGGCATTAAAGGTGTGTGCCAACACTGCCCAGCCTTTATCCAGACTCTTGATTGCCTAGTGTGCAGACACAAGAAATTACCAATCAGGACATTTGCTGATCATCTAAAATTAATTAACTCAAAACTCCTTGCTGATATCAATCACTGTCAATTCAGGGAAGCTTTTACCCTCTTTTTCCATCCATTTTTTGTGCTGTGAGTAACCCTGCTTCAAAGCTGGTCATAAAACTTGATTCTTGCACAGGCCTCTCTTTATTTTAAGACCCAAAGAAACCAGAGAGGTTAGAGGAAACTCACTCAGTGTTTTATTTTTGTTTTGCACTGACCAGTCAAGGACCAGTCAGGCAGAGTTGCAAGACACTCTTTCCAGCACTGAGCAGCAGAGAAAAGATTGGATGCTCAAAACAGTTCTCAATCACATACAAAGAGGCAAGCCTCAACTACAGGCAACATTCCCATGAACAAAAATAAATAATCAGCAGAAGTTGAAATAAATGGAAAGAAATTCTTAATGACTTGAAATTGAAGGGGAATGAAAACAAGAGAATATAGCAGTGTTGTGTTTGAAATCAATAATTAACTTTTAAAATGAATAAACATATAATGAATTAGTCTTTCTTCTGTTTCTATTTTGTGGAAAAAACAAGGTGTATTGGTCTTAGCTCTTCTTTGAAGGTCTGGTAGAATTCTGCACTAATACTACCTATCCCTTGCCTTCTATTGGAATGGAGGTTTATAATGCCTGCTTTGATTTCCTAAGGGGTTATACTACAGTTTGGATAATTTACCTGATCTTGATTTAATTTTGGTTCATGGTATCTGTCTAGATATTTATCCATTTCTCTAGCTACATATTTTATCTAGATTCTACAGTTTGTAGAAAGAACTAATGATTTTCAAAAGTTTTCTCAGTTTCTCTTGTTATGTCTCCCTTTTCATTTCTGATTTTGTTAATTTGGATACTGTCTCTGTGCCCTCTGGTTAGTCTGGCTAAGGATTTTTCTATGTTGTTGATTTTGTCAAAGAACCAGCTCTTGGTTTTGTTGAGTCTCTGCACTGTTCTCTTTGTTTCTAATTGGTTGATTTCTGGTGAGTTTGATTATTTTCTACTGTCTATGTCTCTTAGGTGTGTTTGCTTCTTTTTGTTCTAAAGCTTTCTGGTGTGCTGTTAAGTTGCTTGTGTAGGATCTCTCTGGTATGTTTATGAGGGCACTTAGTGCTATGAATTTTTGTCCTACCACTGCTTTCATTGTGACTCATAAGTTTGGGCATGCTGTGTCTTCATTCTCATTAAATTCTAGAAAATCTTTTATTTCTTTATTTCTTCTGTGAGCAAGTTATCACTGTGTAGAAAGTTGTTCAGTATGTGGCTTTCTGATGTTTTTGTTATTATTGAAGTCCAGATTAGTTTGTAGTGATTTAATAGGATACATGAGAATATTTCAGTCTTCTTGTATCTGTTGAGTCTTGATTTGTGACAGATTACATGATCCACTTTTGAGAAGATACCATGAGGTGCTGGGGAAAAGAATATATATATATATATATATATATATATATATATATATATATATATATATATATATATATTTGGCTAAATGTTTATCTATTTTGTTGAATCTATCTATCTATCTATCTATCTATCTTTCTTTCTTTCTTTCTTTCTTTCTTTCTATCTATAAATATATATGTATTATTGTAGGGTGAAATGTTCCATATGGAAGAATCAGAAGAAGGACTTAAGGAGGTAAAGAGGATGGCAACCCCATAGGAAAAACAACAGTGTCAACTAACGTGGACACTACAGGGCTTCCAGAATCTAAGTCAAAAACCAAGAAGCATATAGGGGATGGTTCATGGCCCCAGGCATGTGTGCAGCAATGGACTCCCTTGTCTGCTCAAAATGGGAGAGGATGCACTTAACCCAGTAGAAACTTGGTGCCACAGGGAAAAGGGAAGCTGGTGGAGGTGAGGTCCTGGTGGGTGTGTGGGCAGGTGGGAGAGAAACCTCTCAGAGGCAGCAGGGAGAAAAATGGGAGGAAGACCTCAGGGAAGAGGGACCAGGAAAGGAGACAATTTGAAATGTAAAAAAAATAAAATTTAAATACCAAAGAAAAAAATAAACATAATTAAAAAATATGTCTACATTGAATTTGAAAAAGAGCAGATGGTTTTTGGGCAGAAAATGTGGTATTAATACAGTACACTTTGACCTGGCTGCTATGTACAATGTTAGCTTCTGTGATCTGTAACATGACACACAGAGCTACAGCCAATGAACTGTGTCTCAATCTTCTGGCCAGACTTAACTCTGAACATGCATTGGACATATCTCCAAAGTGGGAAATTCAATATTCCTTGGATTATGCTAGTGTTCCCAAATTATATACATATTAATTTAGTTTGTCTTCATTAACCTGACATAAATAAATACATGCAGGTGACCTCTCACTGGAGTCTGTAAATGTCAGAAGGGCTTGGACATATATGCTGCAGAAACTACAGATACCCAGATTATTATATGTAGGAAAACATTTAATCACTATTAATGGAAAAAATAAGATAGTCCATGTTAAAGTCAAATTTAAACAATATCTATCTACACATACAAACTTACACAAAGTTATATACAAAGAATCCAACCCTAGGAAGTTAACAATACACATGAAAACACAGGTAGTAAATAATCTTGTATTATCTTCAAAAGAAAATGAAAGCACACAAATACCCCAACACCAGCACAAGCAGCAGCAGCAACAACAACAACAAAATACAAGGAGTTAACAATCACTGTTCATTGACTCTCTCAGTATCAATGACCACAGTTCACCAATAAAAAGACAAAGGCTAACAGAATTGATGCTAATAAAAATCTAACTTCAATTGCATAGAAGAAATATAGCTCAACATCAAGAATAAGCATTAATTCAAGGTAAATGGATGTAAAAAGATACTCCAATCAGATGGCCCAAAGGAGCAAGCTGGTGTGGTCATTTTAAAATACAGCAAAATACATTTTAAACAAAATTAATCAAAAGAATTGAAGGAAAACACTACAAATTTCTTAAAGGAAAAAAATCACCAAAAATGACATTTCAAGTTTTAACATCTATGCCTTAAACTAATATTTGACGCTTGTCAAATTTTTGTTCTACAGAATGAATAACCTTGAGTAACTCAATGTGTGTTGGGTAAGATCATACAAATTATTTGTAGTCACAGATTACTTTTGTGCACTGACAACTACAGAGACAAGGTCCTGTTCTGTGGAATAGGAAAGGAAGAGAGAGTCTCAGACATTAAAGATGAATAGGACAAAACGGATACATTGGTCAAAACAATGTGAAATCAAAAAGTTTCCTGGCAATAAACAACCAGGAATTCTGCAACATATGAAAAGGGAAAAACTACAAATGACTGGAATAGAGGAAGAAGAATATCAGTCCAAAGCTCTAGAAAATATTTTCAATGAAACAGTAAAGGAAAATTTTCCTAAACCAAAGAAGATGCCTGTTAATGTACAAGAAGCATGCAAAACACCCAATATACTGGGAGAAAAAGTCCCTTTACCACATAATAATCAAACACTAAATGTAAAAAGTAAAGCAACATAAAAAACTGCAACAGAAAAAAATTAACAAAAACAAAACAAAAACAAGTAATGTATGAAAGCAGATCTATGAGGTTTATGCCTGTCTTTCTAATGTATTGTATAAAAGACAAAATGGTTTGGACATATGTGCTGAAGAGTCAGAGAAACCACCCATGATTCTACAAGAAAGCAACTGGTCCAAATGTCTTGGGCAGATTTAGAATCAGCCATGATAGTGACGTTACTCAGAGGTCACCTCCTGATCTAACACGTGAGGAGCATCACCAGGGACCTCACAGGTGGTAACATCTGGTTGATGCTTCCCATGCAGCCCCAGAGAGGACCCAGCACCCCAGCTCCCACTGCTCAGCCACCTGCCACTACCCATTGTGGGCAGTGACCCTGTGCTCACCATGACGAGATTTCAGAGCTTCCCAGAGGTCTCCACACAGCAGCCACAGCAGAGCTGAGAGCAGGGCACAGATGACCATTCAAGCCTGAACAGGAACATCAAACTTGCAGAATAATACCCGGAAGAACCCACCTCCTTGTCTGATTGGTAGGTCTGTCTGGAGGCCTTGATTGGCCAGTGAGTCTTACCACTCCTCAAGGTTAAAGTGTGCTTCTGGGCCAGGATCAGACCTTTTCCAGACCTCAGGAGTCATTTGCACTTCATTAGCTTTTGTTTCTGTCTTCAAAGAGGAACCTCACCCCACCCAGCCCTGGGGGAGAACCCAGCATTCCAGCTCTGGCTGTTCAGCTGCCTGCTCCTCCCCTCTGAGAGGGATGATCCTGCCCTTACCAGGAGATTCCAGAACGTACCTGGAATTCCAAACAAGGTGTCCCTAATGTCAGTGAAGGAATGGGCTTGCTATCAAGTTGAGAGGAAGCAGCTAAAAAGCGAATGCCTTCTGTTGTAGTAATTATTTCAATTATTTCAAAGCAGCCACTGGTTAAGCCAACTGGCTAACTGCAGAGTCTCTGTCCAGCTCAGCCACCATATTGCATGGCCAGCCAGAAACCAGCAGCCAGAAACACCAGCCCTGCCCCCCACTGGACACCAGCGTGGAAGATGGATCTGCCAATCTTCCACTCTGTATCTTCAAGGCTGGGCATTGCCCAGATCATCCCACCAACAACTTGGGCTCAGTACAAATGAGACTCTAATGCTTAGATTATCCAAAGGCTTATATATTTAGTAATGATCAATAACAAGATACCCTTACAATCAGAGGTGTAACCCAGTACCCAACCTAGATATACCAACTAACTGTGACTGCTACAGACAAGTGAACATCAGCCTCTGTGTTCCACTCTCAGTCTCCATCTCAACCTTAGTTTTTTCCCTTCCTTCTCCTCCTCCCTTTACTCCTCCCCTTCCTCTCCTTCCTCCTCCCACCTCAGCTCCTCCCACAACCTTCTCCTTCCATGTCATTATATAGGCTTGCAGTACAAGTCATAGATCAGATTAGAGCTGGGGCTTTTCAGCTCAAACATCTGGAGTAAAGCTGTGTCTTCCACTCTCAAGATTCAGATTAAAGTCACTTTTGGGTTTTAATGTAATAGAGTTAACAGTCAAAACAGCAATCTTAACTCTACCCCATGTCAACTTCACACAAAACCATATCTTCTTTGTCATGGTTAATTTCCAATTGAAAAAAAAAAACATGTCATAATAAAGCCTAAATGTTACTATTCCAGCCAAAAGAAAAACCATTATATGTGTACCAGGTTATAATTATGCCTAAAATGATTGAACTACCCCTTATACAAGGACGGATTCATAAAAATGTATACAGTTGACTTCTCACAGAATGGATCACCCTAACTACTTGGTTACTGAGTGTATACTCAGCTGAATTTACCTTTTAATCAGCATTTACATGGGACATAAGTATCTTTTCATTCTTTGACCATTTTGTGAAATCTATCCACATACTTCTTCCTTTTATGTCTTTCTCAACAATATTCTAATTATTCTGTCTCCAAGTCTCTGACAGTTAAGCCATCCCACTGTTTATAGCTGATGATTCAATGAATAATCACACATTTCCAAACAAATGCATGAGCATGACTACTGTATGAAGCTCTGAACTGTGGTGATTTCCCTTTACTGGTGTCTTTCAGGATTGTCCAAAAAACATGTTTTCATGCTGCAGTTGTTCACTTTTGGATGGGGCCTGCATAACAGGCAGAACCCTTAGTAAAGCAGGGCCTAGTTATTTCTTTCTTAGTCACTTGATGATAGGGCCTGTACCAGGAAGTCCTAGGTGCATGTATAATACCAGGGGCATTGTACAGGAATAGAAACTAGGCTTCTAGGCAAGTCTGGTACCTAGCATTAGTTTTCAAGTTGCCCCTCCCCAGCAAAACCCAAGCCTAGCTTCACTCTCTAGGCTAATCCCAAAGGAGGCTAGAGATTTCAAGTTACACCCTCAACAATACCAGGGTCTCCAATTTAATCCCCCAACAAACCTGCATCTAGGGTTACAAGACCATGCCTAACCACCACTAATGAGGAGGGGAGGTGAAGTTAAGTTTATGATGTGACTCCCAGCACCAGCCAATTATGGTAAAGGCCACAGCAGCTTTTCAATTAGATGCTTTCACACATCCTCCCAATTGCAAGAGACATTTAAAATGGTGGCATTCAATCAGGCTTTTCTTAATCCCCTGCCATGTTCTTGACTAGCCTAGGCCTGTGGCCAGGAGTGGCTGTTGCTGTACTCCCACAAGGCTCACCTCAAGCAGTCTGTTCAGGTGGTCAGAAACACCAAACCTGCCACCCATGAGATGCCAGTGTGGGAGATGGCTCTGCAAATCTCCCATGCTGTCTCCACAATGATTGGCTGAAGCTAGTCCATCCCACCATCCACATGAGCTCAGTAAAAGTGAGACTCTAATGCTTAGATCATCCAAAGGCTCTCTATGTTTGGTAATGTTCAGTAACAAGATGCCTATACAATCAGAGGGGTAACCCATTACCCAATCTAGATATACCAACTACCTTTGATTGCTAGAAACACATGGACTTCTGCTTCTATGTTTCCCCCTCTCTCCTCCATCTTCCCTTGCTCCTCCTCTTCCTTCTCCTCTTTTTCTACTTACTCCTCTTTCTCTCCTTACTCCTCCCAACTAAGCTCCTCCCACAACTCCCAACTTGCTGCTTACAAGAAAGCATTCCCTGACAGACACTTGGGGCTCCACCATCACCAAAACAGTCTTGGCTGATGCTGGTGCATTGGGGATGGGGGCAAGCTAGCTCAGATAGAATAAAGACCCTGCTGTGAGTTGCATCAAATCAGCTCCTATGTGTGTCTTTTTGGGGATCACTAACATTTTCCTGGCACATGTTCAATTTCTACTAAAATGGAATAGCAGATCAAGATATTTCTTTTCAAGGGAAGATAGATGGATAGAGTTGATGGTAGAGCCTTGTTCCAATATTCAAAATCTATGATTCACAATAAACACCTGCCAAAGGCTCCAAACAACATTCCTATCTAACCATGAAACTGGTAGCAGAGCTTGCACAGCAGCCTGGTCCTGTTACAGAGCTTTCTCCTGGTTTGGGCCCCCAACAGAAAGCTAGCAGCTTTCTGAGCTACTTGATATACTGTCTGGTGTAACACACACAAGTGAGGAGTGTGCTGTCTCCAAAATCCCAGTCATCCCAGTAAATGCATCTCTCTTTTCAGTGGGATTGGCCAGGTGCACTGACTTATCTTGCACCTTAGAATTAATGTCTCTGAAAACCCTATGACACTAGATTCCTCAGCATTTCACTAAATTAGAAGACTACTGCCTGGCAGTGGTGGTGCACACCTTTAATCTCAGCACTTGGGAGGCAGAGACAGGTAAATTTCTGAGTTTGAGGCCAGCCTGGTCTACAGAGTGAGTTCCAGGACAGCCAGGCTTACACAGAGAAACCCTGTCTCAAAAAAAAAACAAAAAAGAAAAAAAGAAGAGTACTTAAGTTTTGGTTGGATTTATTTTCTGTCCTCTGATGTCCTTATGCCCGGGTTTGCAGTGAGTCCAATTTGGTTGACATCTCATGTGCCCTAGGTCAGTTCTACATAATGTGCACTTTAGAGCACTAATATCATATTTTATGGAAGACACAGATGATCAAGATCCCTTCTAAGTTAATGTCACAGAAAATGATGAACTACAGATGCAAATAGAAAACCCAAAGGCTAAAGTAAACTTTATTTCCCCACACAGAGAGTTATTTTAATATATTATTATTGATTCTACTTGTTTTTCCAATGCTGTTATACACAGCATTGTATTAATATTGTTTTCATATATTAATATGAAAATATTAATTACAAAGGTATATGTATATATGAATGGAGGCATAAACATATTTTTCCATCTTTGGATAAACATATTTGAGTTGGAAGTGAGACTGGGCTTAATTTAGCTTAGGCTAGCCTTAAATTCATTATGTAGCTGAGCTATGTCTTGGTCTTATGATCATCTAGCCTTGTCTGTTGGGTTCTGAGATCTTAGGCATGGCGACCCCAGGGAGCAGCACCTCGTGTTTCAGCTTCAACATCTAATAATGGTTGCTGGAACAATCCTTTTCTTTCATCGTCTTTGAAGAAAAGGTGTCTGAAAACACAGTATGGCCTTTTCCAGAAAGAACAAGAGCCAGGAGTACTGAGTATCCTCTATCATCTTGCATTCCATTCCATTTCAATCACAGGACACAAACCATAATTACAGCCATGTGGTAAATATTATTTGGGAGTTTCTTACCCCACTTAAATCATAGATGTACCAAATAAAAGACCCAAAAGATTTTGTATTTACAATAAGCAGTAAAGCAACAGAGTTGGGCAGATATCAACCCCCTATTCCTATTTTGTCTATTTCCCTGTTAATATCTGTGAGATATCATGGGTCATGTTCTTCCTAGGCTGCTCATACTCCCAGGCCAGACCTATTGGCCATACACTCACAATCCACCTGTTCCATGATGCCTTCTTCCTTCTCTCTTCTCTCTCTCCTTCATGATCTTTTCCCCAGACACTAAGTTGGGAACCTGAAGCACCGTCTACCTTTCTTTTCCTCATCTACAGCCTTTAGGCATCTTTATTAAACAATGATGGAAGGCAGGAGAAACTATAGAAATGATGTAATTATAGTCCCAAAAATTATTGTACAAAGTTGAACCAGGCTTTATGGTCATGTATCCAGAGTCTACAATCCTGTATTGGAGCACATCATATACTATTTTTACTTTTTCTCTCAGGCTGAACATTTCAAACCAAGAAAATAATAGTCTTTTTAAACAGGGCCAGTTCATGATTCCCAGATTTCCTATTTTGGTTGAAATAATGCAACTAGTGTAAATTGATTTAACATAAGTTCAGTTTTTAAATCCAGATTCTTGATTGCCTAGGGTGCAGACAAATGTAATTACCAATCAGGATACTTATTGATCATCTAAAAATAATTACCTCACAACTCCTTGCTAATATCAACTACTGTCAATTCAGGGAAGCTTTTACCCTCTTTTTCCATCCATTTTTTTTTTTTTTGCTGTGACTAACCCTGCTTCAAAGTTGGTCATAGGACTTGATTCTTGCACAGGCCTCTCTTTATTTTAAGACCCAAAGAAACCAGAGAGGTTGGAGGAAACTAACTCAGTGTATTATTTTTGTTTTGCACTATCCAGTCAAGGACCAGTCAGGCAGAGTTGCAAGACACTCTTTCCAGCACTGAGCAGCAGAGAAAGGATTGGGTGCTCAAAGCAATTCTCAATCACATACAAAGAGGCAAGCCTCAGCTACAGGCATCATTCCTATGAACAAAAATAAAAAATCAGCAGGAGTTGAAACAAATGGAAAGAAATTTTTTATGACTTGAAATTGAAGGGGAATGAAAACAAGAGAGTATAGCAGTGTTGCATTTGAAACCAATATTTAACTTTTAAAACAACTAAACATAGAATGAATTAGGTAGTCTTCCTTCTGTTTCTATTTTGTGGAAAAGTCCAAGGTGTATTGGTCTTAGCTCTTCTTTGAAGGTCTGGTAGAATTCTGCACTAAAGCTACCTATCCCTTGCCTTCTATTGGAAAGGAGGTTTATAAAGCCTGTATTGATTTCCTAAGGGGTTATACTACAGTTTGGATAATTTACCTGATCTTGATTTAAGTTTGGTTTATGGTATCTGTCTAGATAATTATCCATTTCTCTAGCTTCATATTTTATCTAGATTCTCCAGTTTGTAGAAAGAACTAATGATTTTCAAAAGTTTTCTCAGTTTCTCTTGCTATGTCTCCCCTTTCATTTCTGATTTTGTTAATTTGGATACTGTCTCTGTGCCCTCTGGTTAGTCTGGCTAAGAATTTTTCTATATTGTTAATTTTGTCAAAGAACCAGCCTCTGTGCACTGTTCTTGTTGTTTGTAATTGGTTCATTTCTGCCCTGAGTTTGATTATTTCCTACTGTTTATGTCTCTTAGGTGTGTTTGCTTCTTTTTGTTCTAAAGCTTTCTGGTGTGCCGTTAAGTTGCTTGTGTAGGATCTCTATGGTATGTTTATGAGGGCACTTAGTGCTATGAATTTTTTTCTTACTACTGCTTTCATTGTGTCTCATAAGTTTGTGTATGCTGTGTCTTCATTCTCATTGAATTCTAAAAAGTCTTTTATTTCTTTATTTCTTCCCTGAGCAAGTTATCATTGTGTAGAAAGTTGTTCAGTATGTGGCTTTCTAATGTTTTTCTTATTATTGAAGTCTAGATTAGTCTGTAGAGATTTGATAGGATGCATGAGAATATTTCAGTCTTCTTGTATCTGTCGAGCCTTGATTTGTGACATATTAAAAGATCCATTTTGGAGAAGATGCTGGGGAAAAGAATATATATATATTAGTTTGGCTAAATGTTTATTTATCTTGTTGATTTTACCTATCTACCTACCTATCTATCTATCTATCTATCTATCTATCCATATATATGTATTATTGTAGGGTGAAATGTTCCATATGGAAGAGTCAGAAAGACTTAAGGACGTAAAGAGGATGACAACCCATAGAAAGAACAGTGTCAACTAACCTGGACACTACCGGGCTTCCAGAGTCTAAGTCAAAAATCAAGAATCATACAGGTGATGGTTCATGGCCCCGGGCATGTGTGTAGCAGAGGACTGCCTTGTCTGCTCAAAATGGGAGAGGATGCACTTAACCCAGTAGAAACTTGATGCCCCAGGAAAAAGGGAAGCTGGTGGAGGTGAGGTCCTGGTTGCTGGGTGGCTGGGAGAGAAACCTCTCAGAGGCAGCAGGAAGAAGATGGGGAGAAGACCTCAGGGAAGAGGGACCAGGAAAGGGGGACAACTTTGAAATGTGAAAAGAAAAATTAAAATTTAATTTAAAAAGAAAAAAAGAAACATAATTCAAAAAAAATATACATCTACATGGAGTTTGAAAAGGAGCAGATGGTTTCCTGGAAGGGAAAGTGGCATTAATACAGTACTCTTTGACCAGGCTACTATGTGCAATGTTAGCTTCTGTGATCTGTAACATGACACACACAGCTACAGCCAATGGCCTGTGTCTCAATCATCTGACCTGACTTAACACTGAAAGTGCATTGGCCATATCACCAAAGTTGAAAAATCAATATTCCTTGGATTTTGCTAAAGTTCCCAAATTATATACTTATCAATCTACTTTGTCTTCATTCACCTGACATGAATAAATACATGCTGGCAAATTATAAAATTATTACCCTGTCACCACCATTTTTTTTTTTTTTTTTTTGTTGTTTTTTTTTTTTTTTTTTTTTTTTTTTTTTTGGTAATGGTGACTCCAGTGTTAGTGATTGGAAGCAATCTTATTAAAACCATCATCTCAACAAAAGAAACTTATTTAAAAAGTGGTTCACTTGCTTCCTTGTCCAATTTAAGGAGAAAAAAAAAAAAACAACCATGGAATTAATCAAACATTGGGTTAAATGTGAGCTGAAAACTTCATTCAATCTATCATGGAGCCTATGGTGGGTCCCACCATAAATTTCATTGTCTGGACAGAAACTATTGTATATCCAGTACATTGGCATAAAATGTACCTTTTCACTTCTAGAAGTGATAGCCACATTCCATTCCATGATGTTGGTACTTGATTCTGTAATAAGGACTAACATTTATTACCCTCTGGTTGATGAGTGTGAGCCCATTTATGTTGCCAAAGAGGGTATTAAATATTCCGATATAGCTGAAGTACAAGAAAAAGGCTTTAAAACCAACTGTGTGAAGATAATAGAGGCCCTTAAAGTGAAAATGACTAAATCACTTAAAGAAATACAGGAAAACACAAACAATTGGAGGATATCAATAAATACCTCAAAGACAGCCAGGAAAACATAAACATAAAAGTGGAGAAAACCAACCAATCTCATAAATAAAGCCAAAAAACAAACCAAACGAAGAGTAGAAGGAAACAAAACTGTTTAATAGCTAAAAATGGAAATAGAAACAATAACGAAAACAAAAAATGAGGGAAGATGGAAACAAAACCTTAGGGCTGCAAAGAGGAACTACAGAGGAAAGATTCACAAACAGAATACAGAGATGGAAGACAAATCTCATGCCTTGAAGATACAATAGAAGGGATGGAAATATCACACAAAGTAAATGTTAAATCTAAAACTTCCTGACATAAAATATCTAGAAAATCCAGGACATTATGAAAGGATAAAACATAAGGATACTAGGGCTAGAAGAAGAAGAATATTAGATCAAATTCTCAGAAAATATTGATGACAAAATCTTAGAAGAAATATTTCCTAACATAAAGGGAAAGGTGCGTATCACAGTAAAAGAAACATCAAAACACCAAAGAGAATGGACCCTAAAATGAAGTCTCTTTCCTGTATAATAATTAAAACATCCAGTACAAAGAAAGAATACTAAAAGCTGCCAAGGTCAAAAGCCAAGAAATATATAAATGAAGATCTATTGAAATTGCAGATGCCCTCTCACTGGTGTCTGTAAATGTCAGCAGGGCTTGGACATATATGCTGCAGAAACTACAGATGCCCAGATTATTATATGTAGAAAAACATTTAATTGCTATTAATGGAAAAATCAGATAGTCCATGATAAAGTGAAATTTAAGCAATATCTATCTACACATACAAACTTACACAAAGTTATATACAAAAAATCCAACCCAAGGAAGTTATCAATACACATGAAAACACAGGTAGTAAATAATCTTGTATTATCTTCAAAAGAAAGGAAAGCACACAAATACCCCAACATCAGCACCACCAGCAGCAGCAGCAACAACAACAACAAAATACAATGAGTTAACAACCACCATTCATTTACTCTTTAAGTATCAATGACCACAGTTCACCAATAAAAAGACAAAGGCTAACAGAATAGATGCTAATAAATATCTAACTTCAATTGCATAGAAAAAATATAGCTCAACATCAAGAATGGGCATTAATTCAAGGTAAATGGATGTAAAAAGATAGTCCAAGCAGATGGACGAAAGAAGCAAGCTATTGTAGTCATTTTAAAATATAGCAAAAAAAATAAACAATATTAATCAAAGGAATTGGAGAAAAACACTACAAATTTCATAAAGGAAAAAAAAATCACCAAAAATGACATTTCAAGTTTCAATACCTACACCTTAAAAACATGGTCACCAACCTTTGTAAAAGAAAGTGTTTTAAAGTTAAAATCACATAATAACACTCATTCACTTATATTCCAAGATTTCCTTTTGTTTTGTTTTGTTTTTTGTTTTTTTTTTTTTTTTGAGACAGGGTTTCTCTGTGTAGCTCTGGCATTCCTGGAACTCACTCTGTAGACCAGGCTAGCCTCAAACTCAGAAATCCACCTGCCTCTGCCACCCAAGTGATGGGATTAAAGGCATGCACCACCACTGCCCAGCCATATTCCAAGATTTCAATACCACATTCTCACCAGTAGACAAATTCTCCAGACCAAAAACAAAACAAGAACACCAAAAGACAACAACAACACAAAACCAGAAAAATATTCCACCTAACTGACAACATGAACATAAGTCCACCTGATACTTAGAGAACATTCTATTGAAATACAGGAGAATATTCCTTCTGCTCAGCACCTCATGAAACTTACTTGTAAACTGAATACATATTCAGACACACTGCCAACCTCGATACATACAAGAAAATTGAAATAACACCATGAATCCTATCAGACCACCATGGATTACAGCTGGATATCAACAAAACCTGAAAGAACACAAAGCTTACAAACTCATGGAAGCTGAACACCTCACAATGAATGAAAAATTGCTTAAGATGAACATAGAGAAAAAAATTGGAGACTTTCAAAAATTCAATGCAAATGAATATGCAACATGTAGAATCTTATGGAACACAAAGAAAATGAGTGTGGTGATAAGAAGGAACTTCATAGCACAAAATGCCTACATAAAAAACCTGGAGAGCTCTCATACTGGCAATTTAGCAGCATGCTTTACATTCTATAGCAGAAAGAAGTAAGCAATGAAAAACTAGATTAGATATCAGTTAATTATCAACTTGGGGGCTGAAATCAACAAAATAGAAAGAGAAGAATGCAAAGATTTAATGAAACATCGAGTTGGTCCTTTGAGTCTTTTATTAGACAAGATAGTGAAACCCTTATGAAAAGATGGAGAATATCCAAATTAATTAAATCTAAAATGAAAATGGGGACAAAATAACAGACAATGAAGAAATCTAAACAATGGTAATGACAGTTTTAAAAAGCCTCAACTCCATTGAACTGGAATTTCTAATAATAATGTAAAATTTTCCTCAATAGGCTCCTCTTACCAAAGTTAAATCAAACAAAGGGAAACAATTCAAACTGCCTAAACATCTAGAAAAAGAGAAGTCATTACAAGTCTGCCACCAAAAAGAGCCCAGGGCCATGAATTTTTTTTTTTTTTTTGGTTTTTTTTTTTTTTTTTTCGAGACAGGGTTTCTCTGTGCAGCCCTAGCTGTCCTGTAACTCACTCTGTAGACCAGACTGGCCTAGAACTCAGAAATCCGCCTGTCTCTGCCTCCCAAGTGCTGGGATTAAAGGCGTGCACCACCACTTCCCAGCCAGGGCCATGAATTTTAGGGTAAAATCCTACCAGACTTTCAAAGAGGAGTTCATGAGATACTCCTCGACGTATTCAACAATATAGAAATAGAAGAAACCTTAGCCAATTTGTTTTGTGAACTCATGGTTGCTCAACTATCCAGTCAATATAAAGACTCAGTAACAAATGAGAATTGTAGACCAATTTTTCTTTAAAACCAAATATGTAAAAATATTTAATAAAACAAAAATAAAATAAAATAGAAACCACGTCAAAAGATCATTCACCATGATCAATGAGGTAGGCTTCATTCAAGAGGTACAGGGATGGTTCAACATAATGTGATTGAAGTGTAAGAAAAAAAGTTGTAATCTCTTAGATGATGAAAAATTCTCTGACAATATTTAACCCCACTGTATGATAGAGTTCTTGGAGTGATTAAGGATACAAGGAACATAGGTAAATGTAATAATGTCACTTTACTGCACACATATAGCCAACATTAAATTATGGAGAGAAATTCTAATTAATTACACTAATTCACAAATAAGAGAAGGTGATCCATTCTCTCCATATCTATTCAAAATACTATCTAAAATTTTAAGTTAACTAGTCCTATATTGAAATTACAACTTAATGTTAACTAGTCCTTTACTGCAATTTACAATGTAATGTTAACTAGTCCTATATTGCACTTTACAATGTTAAATAACTTAACATTAAATTGTAAATTTAAGGAGGAAGTAAAATTATCTTAATCTGCAGATGATATGATAGTAAGCACAAGTGAACTAAAACTTCCCAAAGACAATTCCCAGAGCTGATAAACACTTTCAGCAAAGTTGTTGGATACACGATTAACTAAAAAAAAAGAACAACCAGTGGCCTTCCTATGTACAAATGAGTTTACCAGTATAAACAAAATAGAGAGACATCGTAAAGTCTGAAATGATTGTCAATTTTTTTCCACATAATGAATAACCTTGAGTAACTCAATGTGTGTTGGGTAAGATCATACAAATTATTTGTAGTCAGAGATGACTTTTGATATTATTGAAGGTGCTCAAAGACTATTGTAATATACAAACTCTTTAATAGATTCATTACTTACTAAAGAGTTTAGTCTTCTATAAAGATATCAGAAAGTACACAACTTTAACACATTGACCACGTTTATGGGGTTTTTCTTGAATTATGACTTTATCTCATATTTTCTAGGATGACTGCCACATGCAAAGGCTTTACCACATTGCTTATTCATAGCATTTCTCTCCAGGATGTGTTCTTCTATGTTCATAGATGACTTTATTGTGAAAAGGTTTTATCTCATTGATTACATTTATAAGTTATGTCTTCAATGTGTTCTGTTACATATTCAAATATGCCTATAACATACAAATGTTGCAAAGAAACAAGAGAAACTTGCCCTAAGGACTGCCTTTTTGTCACCACCCTTCATTTAATCATAAACTGAAACTAAGTTTAAATTCCAGGTCATAGGGGACCTGTGTACTTAACAATATCTGACCAGCTTTCATCACTCATGTTTTATTACCCAAAGCAAAACAACTGTCCCTAACCATGATTTCTATTATTCCTGTTTTATTCCTCAAAATATAATACATGTTTCTAACCACAAAAGAACGAATGGCTGTGATAGTGTTGACCAAACAACCTACATTCTGTATCATTTGACATAGAATAATAATAGAAAAAAAGTGATTGGGAGAAAAATGTCACTGTAACTTGGCAAAAGGACTATGTGGTTTTGACTTTTGGATGCTATATAATTTTCTGGTTCAGGGTGGGGGTGAGGCCAGGGTATTGCAGCTGGGCTTCTGAGTGTAATTTTGTGGCCCTGATTTATCAATAGTGACTTGATTACAATAAATTCTTATCATTTGCCTTGTCCTGTGATTGAGTTGTGTTGGATCTCAGTGGACAACATGATATAATGGCTTTAGCACAGTATGTAACCACTGTCCAGTATGAATAGTTTCATAATGATGAAGACGACAGAGGTGTGCAAAGGCTTCATTATACTAAACATGTCCATTAGGACTCTGTGGGTGTGTCCTGAGTCACAGAGGACATGTTTAAGATTGAGGGGGCATGTCCTGATTCACAGTGTGTGTGCTTAAAACTCAGAGGGTGTGTCCTGAGACACAGGGGGGCAAGCTCTAGTATAGAGGGAATAAGGGAGGGAATGACTTAAGCACTTGCTAAGTCCCTGAGAGCAAGCCATTGAAATTGCCTGTGCCCTGACAACTACACAAGTAATGTTCACCCAGAAAACAGGACAGGAAGAGAGACTCTCAGGCATTAAAGATGAATAGGACCAGCTGGGTGGTGGTGGCACAGGCCTTTAATCCAAGCACTTGGGAGGCAGAGGCTGGTGGATTTCTCAGTTTGAGGCCATCCTGGTCTACAGAGTGAGTTCCAGGACAGCCAGGGCTACACAAAGAAACCCTATCTTGAAAAACCAAAAAAAAAAAAGTCTTCCATTCTTGCCCGTGAGGATGCCAGACCCGAATGCCCGTCGACATGCCTTGGAAATTTGAGGAAATCAAGGACTTTTTGCTCACAGCTCAGCTGAAAAATGCCAAATCCATCAAGATCAAGAAGAACAAGGATAACGTGAAGTTCTAGGTCCGCTGCAGCAGGTACCTTTACACCCTGGTCATCACAGACAAGGAGAAGGCAGAGAAACTGAAGCAGTCCCTACCCCCCAGGTTTGCCAGTGAAGGAGCTGAAATGAACCAGACCTGCATATGACTATTAAAAGCCCTGAAAAAAAGAAAACCCAAAAAAATGTATAGAGGGCATGTCCTGAGTCACAGAGGGAGTGCTTAAGACTCATGGGGGCATGCCCTGTGATACAGGGAGCCTGTTTAAAACTCTGTCCAGAGTCACAGAGGGCATGCTTAAGACTCAGGGGGCCTGTCCTGAGATGCAGAAAGCATGATTAGGACCCTGCAGGCATTTTTAAGACTGAGGGTGTATGTCCTGAGGCACAGGGGGCATGCTTAGACTCTAGCACACATTCTTTCATGATAATGAAGACTGGAGAATTGTGCAAAAACCTGACCATATTAAATACACACACAGGGTTTCTAAGTGTTTCCATTGCTATGAAGAGAAATCATGAACAAGTCAACTCCTATAAAAGCAGCAGTTTAATTGGGACTGGCTTACAGCTTCAGAGATTTAGTCCTTTTTCATCATAGCAGGAAGCAAGGCAGGCATGAAAGAAAACATGATGCTGGCAAAGAAGCTGAGAGTTTTGCTTCTTGATCCAAAGGCAGCCAGGAAGAGACTGTCTGCCAGGGAGCTAGTAGGTGGGTCCATTCTGCACTGGGTGGAACTTCAAAGCCCACCCCCATAGTGATGCACTTCCTCCAACAAGGCCACATCTCATAATAACTTCCTCCCACTCCCTGAGCCAAGCATATTTATACTACCACATTCCACTGCCTGGCCCCCCTATGATTGTACAAACACATGATTTTATGGGGACCATATTTAAAAATAGCATAATACAAGATATGTGAGGTTTAAAGTAAAAAGTCCCCATAATCTATAGAACTCTCATAAATGTTAAAAGTCCAAAGTTCAAAGTCTCTTCTGAGAGTCATCCAATCATGTAACCATAATCCCCTATACTTTGAAAAAAATAGCACATAATATACATCCAAATTCACAGGATATACTTCACCATTCCTAATCACCAATGTGAGGAAATACTGGGCCAAAAGAAGACCAAAAGCCAGCAAGGAAATCTCCAAACTCTGCATCCCCATGTCTGATGTCAAAGTGTTCTTCAGATCTCCAACTCCTTCCTGCCCTGCTCACTGCAGCACAATTCTTTCTCTTTGGCTGATTATATTTCCTAAAAGTAGTTTTCCTGAGAAGGTATCCCATAGCTTGGGAATCTAAAACTCTTGGGGTCTCCAAAGTAATTTCAAAATTACAGCTTTTTGTTCCAGTATCTGGGATCCGCAGATGATCTTCTGTCCTCCTCAAAAGAAGCTGGGTCTCTCTCCAGCTCTTCCCTCTATAGAACACTAGGTTCTGCTTGACTCCACTCAACTGCTGCTGCTGCTCTTTCTGCTCATCCTGTGGGACTGACATCTTCAACATTCTGGGTTCTTCTGTGACAAACAGTCTTCACTGCATTCCTCTCATGCTCCCTTCATGGTGCCAAGCCTCAGCTGCACTGTATGAAACATTCAAGCCTTAAAACCAGTGCAACCTGGGTGAGTCTTACACAGGACTGAGTCAAGCTGCACCACAAGGTAAACCTTGGCTACCTCTGGAATACAACTTCTTTCTCCTGTTTGAAAACACCAGAATATTTCGCCTCAGTGATGCTCGTTTCTTCTTCATCCTCACTAATTTTCTAACTACAGGCAACCAGCATCAATTGTCTCAGTCATCCCTTCTTTTCTTGCCTCTAAAGCCAGAGCCACATGCACAAGGCTGCTAAGTTCTGCTTGCTGGAGCTGGAACATGGCTCCTTCTATTACATCATCACGAGCTTTATAGGTTTCAACAACCTTATTGCCTAAGCTCAGCTGTGCTTGAACTTGCTCTGTAGATGAACCTTGAACTCAGATCTGCATGGCTCTGTCTCCTGAACACTGGATAATATATGTGTAACACTTTGCCTGTACCTAAGCTTTTCTTTACCTAAAACTTGTTATGTTTTAGGAACACTTGAACAAGGAAGATTTGAATCAGAAATCTGCCTGACTCTGATCTCCTGGAATTTAATGCATGTACCACCATGCCTAGACTTAAGTATATCCTTGTAGATTTCAAATTGAAAACCCAGAATAGTAATCACAATCCATCAATTGTCAATTTCACACATACTGATAAATCTTGTGTCCACATGAAAACAGCTACGTATTAATAATGCCTAACATGATACAGTTCTCCTTTGTCCAACTTCATATCCATAAGTTTAGGTGGATGGAATCTTGCCCTAATGTCACCGTACCTTTAATTCCATTTAATACCATTGATCACAGAATTTAGCTTCATTCAAATTCATGGTTCGAGTTTCTCTTTTGACCTAACATTTTATATTTATTTTCTTTCTAAGATTACTATGCTTGCTCAAAACAATCATCATGAGACTAAACACAGGCCAAAGGCTTTTCTGGCTTCACTGTAACTTCCTTTGTCAGTGCAATGAACATCAACCTCTTTACCTCATCTTCAAGGACACTCTACAGACAAGGGCAAAAGGCAGCAACATTCTTCAGCAAAACATCATAAAACTATATACAAAGTTCAAATCACCCTTAGTACATATGTGTTCCATATTCCTACTAGGATGGCCCAGTCAGTTCCACTTAATGCATATACAGATCCAAAGTCTAAAAATCCACATTGCTCCATAAAACAAAACAAAAAATAACACATTCAGGCCTATTATAGCAATGCTTAAGTCTGGGTACCAACTTCTGTCTTAGATAGAATTTCCATTGCTAAGAAGAGATATTGTAACCAAGGCAACTGTGTTAAAGGCAAATATTTAATTGGGCCTGGCTTACACTTTCAAATGTTTAGTCCATCACCATCATAGCAGGAAGAATGTCAGCATGCAGGCAGCCATGATGCTGGAGAAGGAGCTGAGAGTTCTGCATCCTCATGAGAAGGCATCCAGGAAGAGACTGTCTTCCAGCCAAATGGTAGGAGGGTCACTTTTGTACTGGCCTGAGCTCCAAAGGCCACCACCCTAGGAATTCAATTCCTTCAAAAAGGTAACATCTCCCACAAGGCACATCTCTTAATATTGCCACTCCTTAGGGTCAAGCATATTCAAATCACCACCGTTTATTTCTAAAATACTTTCTGCTATCTTTATAAAAAACTAAAGTCTTTAGTAAGTAATCAATCTATTAAGGCCTTTGTGTATCACAATAGTCTTTGAGCACCTTCAATAATATCAAAAGTAGTCTGTGACTGCCAATAAATTATATGATCTTACCCAACACACTGACACTGAGTTTTTCAAGGTTACTTATTATGAGAAAAAAATGTGACAAGCATCAACAATCATTTCAAACTTTACAGAGATATTCACAGGCTTTACCACATTCATTACATTTGTTAAGGTTTCTCTAAAGCATGTGTTCCTTTAAGTGTTTGGAGAGTACAGTGACATGCGAAGGGTTTATCACATTGACTACATTCATAAGGTTTCACTCTGCACATTTTTCTTTGTGTATTCAGAGATGACTGTGTCCTGGAAAGGCTTTACCTCACTCATGACATTCAGATTCTCTCCAGTATGTGTTCTTTTATGTGTTGGATGGTGACCATGCTGTGCAAGGGCTTAACACCTTGATTACCTTGAGTGACTCTCATGAATGTGTTCTATTATGTAGTCACAGATAAAAGTGAATTGCCAAGGTTTGACCACAGTGATTACGTTAATGAGGGTTCTCTCCACTGTGCTTTCTGTTGTGTTAATATTCAAGCAGATTTCTCTCTTGCATGTAATCATTCCTGTCACTGCAGATGACTGAACTTGCAAATGGTTTACCACATTGATTGCATTGATAAGGTTTCTCTCCTGTACGTGTTTTTTTATAATAATTGTGATTCTAAGGTTCTGAAAAGTCTTTACCACATTGATTACATTCATGAAGTGTCTTTCCAGTATGAAATTATTAATGTTTTCCAGACTAGTGGAACATGCAAATGTTTTAGCACATTGATTATATTCATAGTTTTTCTCCAATATGGGTTCTTGCATGTTTTAGGAGGAAAAAACTTCATGGAAAGGCTTTACCACGTTGATTACATTCATGAGGTTTCGCTCCAGTATGTGTTCTTTTATGACTTTGGAGACCACTGTGCCATGAAAAGGCATTACCACATTGATTACATTCATAAGGTTTCTCTCCAGTATGTGTTCTTTTATGATATTGGAGACCACTGTGTTGTGAAAAGGCTTTACCACATTGATTACATTCATAAGGTTTCTCTCCAGTATGTATTCTTTTATGAGATTGGAGATGACTTTGTTGTGTAAAGCCTTTACTACATTGATTACATTCATAAGGTTTCTCTCCAGTATGTGTTCTTTTATGTCTTCGGAGAGTACTGTGACATGAAAAGGCTTTACCACATTGATTACATTCATAAGGTTTCTCTCCAGTATGTATTCTTTTATGAGATTGGAGATTACTGTGACATGAAAAGGATTTACCACATTGGTTACATTCATAAGGTTTTTCTCCAGTATGTGTTCTTTTATGGATTTGGAGATGACTTTGTTGTGTAAAGCCTTTACTACATTGATTACATTCATAAGGTTTCTCTCCAGTATGTGTTCTTTTATGTCTTTGGAGAGTACTGTGACAGGAAAAGGCTGTACCACATTGATTACATTCATAAGGTTTTTCTCCAGTATGTTTTCTTTTATGGATTTGGAGATTACTTTGTTGTGTAAAGCCTTTACCACATTGATTACATTCATAAGGTATCTCTCCAGTATGTGTTCTTTTATGGATTTGAAGATTACTTTGTTGTGTAAAGCCTTTACTACATTGATTACATTCATAAGGTTTCTCTCCAGTACGTGGTTTTTTATGATATTTGAGATCACTGTGGTCTGAAAAGGTTTTACCACATTGATTACATTTATAAAATTTCTCTCCAGTATGTGTTCTTTTATGAGATTGGAGATGACTGTGACATGAAAAGGCTTTACCACATTGATTACATTCATGTGGTTTCTGTCCAGTATGACTTCTTTCATGCCTGCAACAATAATGGGCACATATGAAAACTTTACCACATTCATAGCCTGATCACTCATTTTACAAATATTTATAAATTTTACAGTTGGTCTACTAATAAAGAACACTCAGATCTTAAGGTTTTATCAATTTGATGTTCATGGTTGTACTTTCTCACTGTGGGTTGCTTTACCTCTTTGAAAATACCTGTGATGGTAAGAGCATTTATTACATGGCTCACATTTACAGAATCCTTTTTCTATATGAGATTTCTATATGATGTTTTTAACATGTCATAAGAAATATGGGATAACTCAGAGCATTAAAACAATGATTGCATTCTTAGTTTTTCCTGTAGTGTGCATCACACAAGAGCAGCACTGTGAACCAGGATGAACAAAAGAATTTACAAACTTCTAGTACCCATAGAGATTTTCTGCAGTGTGACTTTGGGGATGTTCCCAGTAAAGTCAGGAAACCAATTAATTGCAAATGGCTATCATATTCAGAAAGTCTACCAAAGGCAGAATACTACATGTCTTCTCATTGTTCTGAAGGAGATAGATGTATGTTGTTTCTTTTAGTATCTCTATGGTCACATGGTTTCATCCATTCTGACAATTGATACACCCATTAAAAAAGAATAACAAATGAAAGGTTTCCACATTGAATTTACATGCATTGACTTTTTGTTCATTGCAGACATGATTAATGTTTCTCCACAACAACATTCTTGACTCTCATAAACTGACAAAACACTAAACTTAAAAGTTTCACTACAAGTATATGAGTATCACCAACTTTATCATGGAGTATTTGCTTATTAGAAGGTTATGGATACATGTTTATCACTATTCAATGTGTAACATCTAAATATTATGAGACTATACAAATTGGTAGTTCCACAACATAGCTCTAATGGAGATACAAATCAAATAAAGGAATCGCTTAAGGCATTGTTTCCTTCTCTTCTTTCTTACAGAATTGCCTTGCAAACACCAATCACATAACTGATATTAAGGTACATAATTTTGGGTGAATTTATAATCACAGCTACAATAAAAGGACTGATATTTTACACACTTGCTTTCCATTAGAGCTTCCAGATCATATTAAACTTTCCTCACAGGCATATTTGTATCAGCTTATACATTAAAATTACCTTTCATGACTTCTAGAAGTTTGACATTGTTCTTCAGTATGATGGCCTTCCAAATTATAGCCTAAAACACGGTACCAGAAAATGAAAGACATGGGATTGGAATTAGGCAACATTCAAGTTACTCTGAATTTTCACAGCAATGAACCTGATTTATTCAACTCAATATTACTTGTTCTCTATTGAAATAAGATATGATCATCAGTAACCCAGAAACATTTTTCCCTTATATTGAGAAGCAAAAATAAATTCACAGTCTTACCTATAGCAGTGAGGTTCCAGTAGGTCTCAAGCATCACATCTTTGTAGAGATTCTTCTGAGAAAGATCCAGCAAATTCCACTCTTCTGCAGTGAAGTCCACATGCACATCGTCGAAACTCACTGCTTCCTAAAATATCACATACATGTGTACAACACAAAGCCTGATACTGACATCACTACAAAGTAAATTATGCTTCCTAGACAATATAATCATATAATTCAGGTGATTCCTCCACTTATTTTCTAACACACAAATTATAATATAATCACCATGTCAGTTTAGAAAAAACTTGAAATATAAGGTTCACCTGTGTCACTTCTGAACCCTTTGAATAGGATATAGCTTTGAAACACAAATGGCAACTGAGAGGGATATGCAGGGGGAAACAGATCAACTGTACTGAGCACACATCTGAAAAGCTGTATGAACAATTACTAACTACAAATGTGATGGGCAAGCTGTGTGTATTTGTTCATGTCTTTAATCATAAAGGTACAGGTATGTCATTGAGCTGGATGCCAGCAAGGGCCATGCAATGAGTTTTAGGACAGCAAAAGTTAAATGTTAGGAACCTCACTCTGCTACAAAAATAAACCAGGGAAAAATGATAGAATGAACTCACAGTTCATTACTGAAGTTTCTGCAAAGAATTATAAATTCACTGTAGTTCTGTATTTATCTTACATAAACATAAAGTGAACCAGTTCAAACAGCAACATTAATTAAATTATACTAGAAGGGAATGCATGTTTAAACAGTTAAAAATAGATAGATGAAAATATTGGTAATATATATGTTGATCAGAAATAACATAGTTCAAGAGATATATTGAAAGGTCTTGCTAGTCTTCCACATAATGGTGGTCAATTTCAAGCATACACATGTGGACCAACACCTGTCCATTTCTTCAGCATCAGGAGTTCTGAGGCCATCTTCTGACAACAGTAAAGATAAGACACACATGATATTCATATTCATGTACTCAGCCATAATACACTTATTTATTCAAAAATTTCACATCAAACATAAGAGTTAGTCAGAACGTCATACACCTGCAATTCAATGAATCTGAAGCATCAGATAATATTGATGACATGAGCAGAAGCCATCCGGAGAAATAGAATATAATCTATATATTAGGCTAAATTTCAAAATTAAATATGTGGATGAAGACCAGCACAAAATCATGTGCTTATTGAACAAAAACATATCAGGGAGCTTATGTGGTTTCTATATCTACAATCAAGACAGAAAGGGCTACACTGAAAAATTTGGTCTAGAAAAACAAATCAGAATGAATTATGTTAAAAATATAAAACCACCAGGTTTGCAAAATAGCATAGCATTGAACAGCAAATGTGTGCACAGTATCTTATGTGATTGAGGGACAGAGTCCAAATGGGGAATGTATGCGAGCATGAGAAGAAAGCTGAAGGATCAGATTCAACCACAACACTGGAGACACCCAGAACAAAAATTTATCCTGTCTAAAAAAATGCAGAAGGAAAGCTGGAGCAGAGACTGAAGGAGCGGACAATGAAAACTCACTCAATTGGAGACAAACATGGACAAGTTTGAATTTATGACATTATTAAGGATAATCTATGATGCTCCCACACAGGATTCTTGCATAATTGTCCATTGAGAGGCTCCACCCAGAAGCTGACTGAAGCAGAATCAGAGATCCACAGTCAAAAATTGCATGTATCTTGGTAACTCTGATGGAAAAGTTGGGGAAAGGATTGAAGGCCCTCAAGAGGACAGGAACTCCATAGAAAGACCAGCAGACTCAACTAACCTTGACCCTTGGGGACATTAGGAAACTGAGACAAAAATAATAACACACACAGGCTGGACAAAGGACTGATGGGCTGTAAGTAGCAGATGTGCAGCTCAGTCTTCATGATGGTGCTCCAACACCTGTAGCAAGAGCTGTCCCTAAAGCTGCTGTCTATCATTGGAATATGTTCCCATAACTGGGCTGCCACATCTGGCCTCAGTGGAGAGGATGCATCTCACCCAATAGAGACTTGATACACCATCATGGATACCCACGGTCCCACACCCTCTCAAAGGACAAACAGAAGATACAGGAGGAACTCTGTGAAGGCAGGTGACCTAGAGTAGGAACTCCACTAAGTTCAGAGCCATTTTACTTATAACAACTTGAAACTGGAGAGAATCCAGATGCTGCTCAACCAAAATGTGAGAACCATAGAAAATGTGATTCATTTACAAAATAAAACATTATTTAGTTATCAAATACAATGACATCATAAATTTTGTGGGCAAATACAACTAGATATTATTATCTCAGTGAGGTAACCCAGATCTAAAAGCACATGCATGTGTGTACTCAATTACAAGTTAATAATAATCATAAAATACAGGAAACCCACACTACATTTCATAGACACAAAAAACTAAACAACAAGGAAGGCCGAAATGAGCACAGTTTACTCTCACTCAGAAGGGGGAGTAAAGCTATCATAGGAGGCAGATGGAAGAAAGAGAACTGAATGAGAGAACAGATAAGAAGGGGGAATCGGGGAGAACCAGCAACAGGTGTGGCGAGAAACAAGAGAAGGCCAGGGGGGAAAATGAATCAAAATCTGCAGCTGGCTGGGGGTGAGGAGGTACATTTAAAATGTGCCAGAGACCAAAAATAGGTACCAAGGATTCTAAGGTTGATCTTAGCTGAGATGCATACCAGTGAGATATGGATGCTGAAGAGGCCACATCCTGCAGTCAGGTAGGACCCTTAATGGAGAGTTAAAGACCCCAACCAATCCAAAAATCTTTCTACCCAAAATTTGTCCTGTCCACAAGAATACAATCTACAACATAGATTCTGTACAGCAGCCAAATAACCCTTTGATACCATTTGGTTGTTGTTCTAACTTGCTACTCTGCTGCTGTGATTGAATCCTCTAAGCAAAAGCATCTCAGGTAATAAATGGTTATTGTACATGGTTCTGTCAGATCACAGTCCATCATTTTGGGAGCTTAGATTAGAAACTGAAAGCAAAAAGCATGGACAATTAACTCAGCCATTCTGGATTTCTGACGGGGTTGTATGATATATGGTCTCATAGCCAATCCTGGCTATTTACTTTGAGAGAAAATTTTTGAGTGGATGGTTTTCAGCTGACACTCATTCTAAAGCCAAGGAAACATCCAGGTTCAGAATTAAGAGTTTTAGTTAGGATAGATTACAGAGGTTCTGGTTAGTCAACAAAATGATGGACTGGGTATTTGGACTATCTTGTACCTCACTTGTACAAATTGGCATAATTATGCTCTAATTGTATTTTGAGGGAAATTTTTATTTTAACAGGAAGGGTGATATGTAAGAAGAACTAAGGTCGGAAGGTGTACCAAGAGGAAGAGAAGGAGTAAGGAGAGGAGGAGAAAAAGGAAAGGAGAAGCTAGGTGATGAGAGAGAGAAAGAGAGAGAAAAGGGGGGGCATGGAGGCAAATGTTCACGTGTCTCCACCAGTCAAAGATAGTTTATATATCTAGGTTGGGTATTGGGTTACACTTCTGATTCAGCATTAACAAAATTATAATGCCTTTAGTTAATATTTTTAAAAAGAGTATAAAAGGAAAAAGGAAAAAGGGGCATGGGATAGGTGTTTTATTGGGGGTGGGGGGGTGGGGAAAAGGGATGGCATCTGAAATGTAAGTAAAATATACCATAAAAAAAGCATGGACAAACACTGTCTCCTGTCTTGCTCTCTTGCATGGTCAATGTCTCATGCTCAGCATGCTCTCTCATCCAGCTCAGGACCACTCACTTGCTTTGGGATATTGCAATACTCAGTGGAAGAGCCTTCCTAATCAATCATCAACACTATCTTTCACAGACATAGCACCCAGTCCTTCTGATGAGGGCAGGCCCTCAACTGTGGCTCCTTCAGATGACTGTAGCTCTGAAATGCTGAGAACTGAAAACAACAATAACACAGACACAATAATAAATGAGGAACTTGTTATAACAAAACCCCAAAAATTTAACCATATCAATTACAGGATCCCCTGCCACCACAAGAGGGAGTTGGAGCTGTGGCTGAGCCAGGACAAAATAGGGAGGGCACCTGGCTCAGAGCAGGGAAGGATACACTGGAATGGGAAGCTCAGAGCCTGTGCTGACCTGGGGTGAGCATCTTTAACCCTGGGTTCTCAGGCCAGTGCTACCAAAGAGGAGGCTAAAACAGCTGAAAGGTGGACAGAAAAGCAGATTGTCTCACACAACACAAACGATCACCACAAAGGACAGGATCTCTGGTCCAAGGAAGATATGCTAAATTTGTGACAATCAATGAAGAACAACCTCCCATCTTATGACAGCTCCAAGTTCAAAACTACAGAGTCACAGATGAACTGGGCAGAGGGTAGTTCAGGAGGTGGGAAATGAGGTCTTTGTCTTTCTACCCTGCAAAACAAGGTAGGCAGAGCCTGATTTTGCCCTGGATGCTGTCTTTAAGAGCTCTCTGTCATGGACTAGTCAATGGGCCTAGGTTCTGTTGTTAAGAAGGATTTAACCCAAGGTGTGGGGCTGGTAACTAAATCAATTAGGGTGGAGTCTGTCTCATTTCCTCAGGGAGAGAATGACAAAGTGCCACACACAATACAGACAGCCACAAGGGGGCAGTAAAAGCTACCCAGAAGATTCCTCCACTTGGACAAAGGAGAAAATGAAGACAAGATGGCAACTGTGAGCCCTGTAGCAGGGCTCCAAGTTTGCTCTAACGTTCTCAGAAATTAAGACCAGAAAAACAATGTCTACTATACCAGGCTCTGGAACATCTTTGAAGCACTTCGGGCTCAGACTTTCCAGTGTATCCACTGTAGCAGGGTTCCACGTTGAATTTAGTCATCTCCCTACACAGATACTCAAGAAAAATCTGAAAACCAAGGCACACACACACAATTCTGGAAGAAAAGCCACTGACACAGAAACAATGGTGGATATTAAAAATTGGCCTTTCAATCCTTAACTTGGGAGTCCTGAGGGTCTTGGGATTCCAGTCAATGCACTAAAATGTTATGTCCAAGTTAGAGAGACCCCAATGACCAACAAGGAGCCTATTGTAATGCAAACACATGGAGGTCTTTATTATGAGCTCTGTAATAAGGATTCTCACCAGTCAGCCTCACATAAGCTCGAATCTGAGAGACCAAGTCTAGGGGTGCTGGGTATTTATTGCAGTTATAGAAAGATTGGGACATTAACATACAGGTCAGCAGCTTAATATTTTAAAAACTACATGACTGGCATAATCTGCAGGAACCAATCAAGGGGGCAAAATCAACTGTCAACCATGATGGGTAGGCTAACTTTTTCTCTGTAAGGTGTATTAGTTATCGATATGTAGCTTAACCCTGCAGTTGTACCTTGACTGGCTGTTGACAAGAGGGGCTTGTCATAGGATATTTGCTCAAGTGGACTTTGTGCACTCTCAGAAACAGAATTGATTGTGCCTTACAAACTCATCTTTGTGCCTGAGGTCCTGATTATTGAAAGATGCTCCTGTTCAACCACAAGCCATGCATTTCAGTAGAAAAGGTAATTTGTCCAAAGACCTATCTGTTACTGCAAATCCTAATATCAGTTACACTTACTTTGAGACAGAATACCAGTGGAAGTTGCCTCTCCCCCTGTGAATGCCTCTTATAGGTAAAATAGACAATTCCCACCTGCCTTTTCTTTCCTGCCTCATCCCTGTGTCTCAGCCCCACTTGTGCAAACAGTAACTGTTCAACCACATGCTATACCTGCCAAGACACAAGGTAAGGGTTCTGTAAATCTACCGCACTATTTGTTATCCCAGTTGCAATGATCACAGTTTCCCCTAGCACTGTACTAAACACCAGAGGCAGCTTTACCTCTGTCCTAACTATGTCTGCCTGTGGATGCTAAGATCATCTCTTCCTGCCCAACTCTTCTCCCTGCTGCCAACATTTGCAAGCATTCCCTCTTGAGCATACCCACCAAACATGTCAGTAAAGGAGGTAACACTCAGGCAACTTTCTCTGTAAATCCAGACATCAAACAGCAACCCAGGAACAAAACTCCCACCCAAGCAAGGCAAATCCAGAAATCAGTACTGAGATAATAATCACTTCAAACTCGGAGGCCTAGACACCAGCATAGAAATATAATAAATAACAGCCAGAAAAAAATAGGTCATCAAAAGCGCCAACCTATCCTAACACAGCAGGTCCTGAGAAATTAAAACATGCAACAGATATGGTAAAAAAGAGGTTGTTTGGGAGCAGGGATATGAGTGAGAATCTGAGGAAGGCAATGAGGCACAAAAGAGGACCTGCAGAGAGACAGCAGACAGACAGACAGGGAGCAGAGAGAGAACACTGAAAGTAAACAAAGAGAATAGAGAGAAGACATGAACTGAGACAGGGAACAAACAGAGAGAGCTGTGTAGCTTGTGGTTCGTGTATATAAAGCACACCTGACAACAGCAGCAGGTGATGGAGGCAGTGAATGACTTAAGCAGTTGCTAAGTCCCTGAGAGCAGAGCATTGAAATTGCCTGTGCACTGACAACTACAGAGACAAGGTTCACCCACAGAACGGGAAAGGAAGAGAGGGTCTCAGATATTAAGGATGAATAGGACAAAATGAATACATTGGGTAAAAAAATGTGGATTCTAAAAGTTTCCTAACCCTCAACAACTAGAAATTCATCAACATATGTGAAGGGAAAACTAGCCGGGCAGTGGTGGCGCACGCCTTTAATCCCAGCACTTGGGAGGCAGAGGCAGGCGGATTTCTGAGTTCAAGGCCAGCCTGGTCTACAGAGTGTGTTCCAGGGCAGCCAAGGCTACACAGAGAAACCCTGACTCGAAAAACCAAAAAAAAAAAAAAAAAAAAAAAGAGAGAGAGAGAGAGAAGGGAAAACTACAGATGATTGAAATAGAGGAAGAAGAATATCAGCCCAAAGATCTAGAAAATATTTTCAATGAGATAATAATGAAATTTTCCTAAAGAACATGCATGTTAATGTACAAGAAGCATCCAAAACACCTAAGAGATTGGAGGGGAAAAAGTCCCTTTACCTCATAATAATCAAACACTAAACATAAAAAGTAAAGCAACATAAAGAACTGCAACGGAAAAAAATTAACAAAACCTAAACGAAAGAAAAACAAGTAATGTATGAAAGTAGATCTCTTAGATTTATGCCTGTCTTCTTAAAAACAGGTTTTGTTTGTTTGTCTGTTTGTTTGTTTTCGAGACAGGGTTTCTCTGTGTAGCCCTGGCTGTCCTGGAACTCACTCTGTAGACCAGGCTGGCCTCGAACCCAGAAATCCGCCTGCCTGTGCCTCCACAATGCTGGGATTAAAGGCGTGTTTCATCACTGCCCAGCTATACCTGTCTTCTTAATGTATTCTATAAAAGACAAAAGAATTTGGACAAATGTACTGCAGAGTCAGAGAAACCACCCGTGTTTCTACAGGAAAGCAACTGGTCCGAATGTTTTGGGCAGATTCAGAATCATCCATGATAGTGACATTACTCAGAGTTCACCTCCTGATTTAACACGTGAGGGGCATCACCAGGGACCTCACAGGTGGTCACACCTGGCTGATGCTTCCCATGCAGCCCCAGAGAGGACCCAGCACCCCAGCTCCCACTGCTCAGCCGCCTGCCCCTACCCATTGTGGGCAGTGATCCTGTGCTCACCATGACTCGATTTCAGAGCTTCCTGAGGTCCCCACACAGCACCTGACAGTAGAATTTAGAGCAGGGCACAGATGACCATTCAAGCCTGCACATGCACAGTGAACTTGCAAAATGGCACCCGGAAGAACCTGCCTCCTTGTCTGATTGGCAGGTCTGCCTGGAAGCCTCAATTGGCCAGTAAGTCTTACCACTCCTCAAGGTTAAAGTGTGCTTCCAGACCAGGGTCAGACATTTTCCAGAGCTCAGGAGGGGGTTGGACTCCATTAAGCTTTGTTTCTGTCTTCAAAGAGGAATCTCACCCCACCCAGCCCTGGGGGAGAACCCAGCATTGCAGCTCTGGCTGTTCAGCTGCCTGCTCCTCCCCTCTGAGAGCAATGATCCTGCACTTACCAGGACTTGACTCCAGAGCTTACCTGAGCTTTCCTCAGAGCATTTGCCTTCTTCTTCCTGTAATCACGGTGAACAGCTTCCTTAGCCCAGTACTCAAGGTGCAGTGGAAGTATCAATCTGACCCACAAGTTGAAGGATGCCCTGGTTATTTCTTTCTTTCTTTCTTTCTTGTTTTCTTTCTTTCTTTCTTTCTTTTTTTTTTTTTTTTTTTGGTTTTTCGAGACAGGGTTTCTCTGTGTAGCCCTTTCGGTCCTGGAACTCACTCTGTAGACCAGGCTGGCCTTGAACTCAGAAATTTTCCTGCCTCTGCCTCCCAAGTGCTGGGATTAAAGGTGTGTGCTACCACTGCCCAGCCACCCTAGTTATTTCTTACCATTGTCTAAACTCCACCCAAGTTACTTGGCAACAGAAAGGTATGCTTCTCCCCATGGTTACCTGGCAACAGCCTGGTAGGCCTGACCCACAATAAAAGTGGCTGCTTTCTCTTCCTCTATCTTTTGATATCTTGCCCATTTGGTATCCTTTCTCTTGCCCACTTGAGCTCTTCCCTTCCCCCTCTCTCTGCACATGCTCATGCCCAGCCTCTACTTCTCTACTCTCTGCCTCTCTCTGCCTTTCTCTGTCTCTACTACCCTCTTAACTCTCCCCCCCATGCCCTGAATAAAGTATATTCTATACTATACTGTCTTCTGGTGGGTTGCTCCTGGGGAAGAGCTGTCTCAGCATGAGGAATGGTCCCTTGGGGTGGGGGAGAGAAATATCTCAACAGGAGGCACGAGCCTGCTGAAACATCCCCTTCATCCACACTTCCCCACACACTCATAGAACATATTCCATCTCTCTTTAAAGAGAGCTAACTATGGGGAGGAGCATACCTGGCTGTCACCAGGTAACTGTGAGGTAGAGTTTTAGACAGAATGCTAACACCATTAATATTAAAGTGGGGTTTTAGAAATCAAGCTTCATACTGGGCTCAAGGAACCTATATCTCTGGTTCACCAGATGATAGGTATCAATCAACCCTGGAGAAAATCTAGAATCATAAGGGAAACACAGTTGAGCACTACTGTCAGCCAGAACATCTTCATCTGTAGCAATGTGAAGAAAAACCAGAGTTGGATTAGTACAGGTTCTGTAGATAAATATAGCTCAAATCATAGAGATAATGAATCTTTGTATAGAGAAAGGTTATGTAATAGAATGTCCCAATAAAAGCTGTGGGACAAGGTAAATTAAAAAAATCAAGGACTGCTTGACTTCATGTTGCAGGATATTACAGCTGATATTCAGTGAATACCAGAATTTTGAAGAACTAAGTACTTACTAATACCAGTTTCAAAATGCAAATAAACTAACAAATCATCTTTGTTTTGTAAAAAGAAGTAGGGCCAATACAAAAAAAGCAAAAAAAAAAAAAAAAAAAAAAAAAAAAAAAAAAAAAAACTGCCCTGTTCAATGTCCTTTATATATGTACGTTGTCAAAAGAATCTGTAGCCCAGATTAAAGGTTTATCTGAACATCTCAAAAGAACAATATTAATGAAGGGTTTCTCACTTCAAAAGTTGTAATTAAGACATATGCCCCACAGCAATCAGGATTTGAGTTAGGGTTAGGGGATTATACATTTATGGTTAGGATTAGTATAAGTGTTTTTAGAATTCAGTTTAGGAGGTTAGGAAATTCAGAGGTGAGGATTAGGATAGGGTTAGGCTCAGGGTTAAGGTTAAGGTGGCCACCATTATTCTTGATGGTCCTACTGAGTCAATATTATCCCTATTACACAAAGAAGAAATATCAGACCTACAAGGTATTCATTTTATATCTTAATAGTTTCCTTTATTCTTATTCTGATAGCTTCTCTCTTACTTATAGAAAGCTTTCTCAAAAGAACCTAAAAGTTTTTCTAGCCATTTGCCTCCAAAACTAGCATACTAACAAAGGAAGCAAAGACTTTGATATTCACAGAACCCCAGAGATAACCAAAGATTAAGATTCTGAGAGTCACAGAGCCTGCAGCCAACAAAGAACATTTATGTTACCCTATCCTGTGTTTCACCATCAGTTATTTCTGCAGTTAATTTTCCTCTGAGATAAAATGTGCTTCAGTACTCTTCTGCTCTAGACATGTCTGGTTTACTTTATTCCCATCCTAAAAATTTACTTACTAAAGATTTCTCAGTGAAGTTTTCACTTTAAAATGAAAATTCTGATACAGGAATCCCAGACAAGCAATAGACACAAAGTCATGGCTTATAAATTTTGACTTTTTATTAATTACATGTAGAATATACACATGAGACATGGTTTGTTATTCACATTATGTACTTAATAGCAAATGAATCACAAGTAAATTAAACTTGTTAACGTGATCCTAGTTCATTTTGTTCCTAATGAAAATAAACTTAAAAATTGATTTGAAAGGACAAAAATATATTTAATTCTTATATCTATACAGGTAGAATAAATATAAACTGATAATATGGGTCTGAATCTTTCCTTGGAAGAGGTAACATGTTTTAAAGATTTTACTACTCCTAGACCAGAAGATGTTATTAATATTAGATATTCTCCTCACTCAAATAAGACTAACACATCTATGTTTTTAACTATGATATATACATATTTTAAATTGTATGCAGCCATAAACATGTTAATAATTTAAAAGACATTTATATCTAGTAAAACCTCTTTAAATCAGATAAATATACAAAGATAGACAGATCCAGCACCAGGCTTATCTTATCTTCTAAATTAAACCACAGCCATTTTCATACCTTCAGCTTTGTTGAATTAAAATAATCACAACAGGTCTTTTTAAATGTTACTGAACCTCTATCAAAAAAATGTCCTGGCTGGCCAGAATTTGTACAACTTGGAAAAGTAATAACTATTTAGGTAATATAAAGTTGTCTCCAGATGTACTGAGTAAAGTATTTTTAATGTGACTGATTGCAGGATGTCTACAGTCTCAGAAGAAACACTTTGTCAATTTTTTGTATGTAAAACCAATTATTTCACCATAATCCTAGGGTGAACTATGATAATTTTGAAATGAGGTGCCACTGAGAACTTAGAAAGAGGGGGTATAACTTGCTTATTTTCCACCCCTGAATAAATATTCTCACAATAGATTGTGAATTTTTTTGTTAACCCTATTGTATGTTATGGTATTAATATTTATAAAATATTAGAATGATCTAAAGATGCAAATGGTTTCAATTAAAAAGTTATGTATAGAATACGATGGAAATTTCCCAAATGAGAAGAAAAGAAAGCATACACAGCCTTTGGAAGTTCTGAAGGAATAAATGAGGTATTTAAGGCACTTAGATCATAAAAAATTGGGGAAATACATATGGGATAAAGTATCTGTCTTCAGATCAACATTTATGATAAACTGGCTATAATATAAGTTTTATCCTATCCTGTGTCCAGTCTACATTGAGGAGAGTCAGAATACAGGGATGATTCCCTCAGAGCTTCTATGGGAAGTCAGACTCAGCCCAAGCAAGGATATTGAGTAATGTTCACTAAGAGAGAAATAGTACAAAGAAAAGCTTGAAGATACAGAGATTCCTCAGAATATCAAGTGATAACCGAGACATGAAATTTCAACAGACCTTAACAGGTTAACAGAAGTTGATTTTGCTAAACAAACGTGTAATCTTAAGCAGGCATATGTAAAGTATGATCACTTTCAAAATGCAGTGTGTCCCTTTAGCAAGTGATGGGACAAGAGTCCTCAAAAATTATGTTTGATTTTGTGAAATGTGATTTAGAAAATAAATTCTCACTCTTGATTCTCTTTGTCATATATAAATGATTCTCAATATTCCAGATGAAAGAAAAGCCCTTTGCTTATTTCAGCATGCCAGGGTCTGCATACAGCTGAGGAAAACTGAACAACCTTATTAAATACTGAGGTCAAGTCTAAAAGCTATATTTACCAAATATAGAACACCATCTCAGTATCAAAGAGAACTTCTCACTAATAGACTGTGTCCTTCACTATAGTAACCAAGCCTGCTCCCTGATTTAAATGTGATGTAGGAGCAGCAGGTACAGGTTCTTTATGAAGGGTTCTGAGGAAGCAAACAGCTGGCTCAAGTTATATCCTTTTGTGAAGGGTTATGGAATATTGTCCAACTCATAACAGATGCACATTTCTCCTTATAAAACATAGCCCATATTAATAATGATGCTAGGAGTATTTCCTCAAAATTTAATTCTTCATATATTACACTAGATTGTAATAGAAGAGAATCGGTGGTTGAATATGAACTTGTAATGGGTTGTCCAAAATTCCTCAATATTTTTTCACTGAACTGCTGGCCTTATGTAGCTGCCTGCAACCACGAATCAACTAAGTTCACCTGAAAGGGGGCTGGAAATGAAAAGGGACGGAGGGTGAGAAGAGATGAAGCCAAGACAAAGTTCTCCGATCAAGGCTCTAATCTTTAATGTTCAGCTCTCAATTTAAATGGGGAGGCCCAACGCAAAACCCCTCCTGGTTTCAGCTGAAGATGGGTGGGATAATCTATAATCCATTCCTGGTCATGGCCTGAGATATCTCAAGGCAAGTCCAGGGGCAGTTCTGCTTCTATGTTCTGTGAAGCTAAGGTGGGTAACTCCACCTAGATCCTATCACTTGGTCTGTTGTGGTAAACAAGGTCTCTCAGGCCTGCTCAAGCCTGGGGGAAAAGCACAGCCTTACAAGAAGGCCAAAAGTATCAGTCTTCTAACACCCAATACAAAGCATGACGTTGGTTTTTAGGTGGTACTCTTGCCTATTTTCTTCCTATAATAAGCATAATGCTGCCCTAATTATGTTCTTAACTATATCCTGAATAGAAATTATGATGGTCCTATCAGTCTGGCTTTTGTGTATTGTGGATGTTATCTGACTCTCCTAACAGAACCTTCCATGTGTTCTCCCTTCCTTGACTGTTTTATTTGATAATCTTTGTCATCTCTTTTGTTTTATTTTGTCCCCTTAGAAGGATTCTTCTCTGAGGCACCATAACTGCTGCTCTTTCTATATCACCCCTTTGGTCAGTTTAACAATGTAGAAGGATCCATTGTACAAACACCAAAAAGGACAGATATCCTCTCAAAGGTGACTGCAGTGCCAGCCCACTCATATTCATCTTGTCCAGCATCACCAGTGATGGTTTCATGGAAAGACAGGAGAATTTTTGAGAAACCTGAAGAATGGAAAGGCTAAACACAGGAATGTAAAACACATTGACATTTTTTCCTACTGGGCCACTAAGGGTGGTAGCTTTGGTGTGGGTCTTCTTTATTCTTGGGTGGTTGTTAGCTACCAAACAGTGAGGACAAAGGGAGCAGCCACAGCAATCTGGCTTGAGATGGCTGTATTATAAAATTAACTCTGGAGACCAGCACAGTGAGTCAGTTCTACTTTATTGTTCCAGAAATAAGGTATATGAGGGCATTTATGGGTACAGGTGGAAAGGATTTATTGGTCATAATAGTATACATAATTATCATGTGGGCAGGGAAGCCAGAATGGAACTTGTGTGCTTGAGTTTAAGTAGCTCCACACAGGGACATTCTTTTGATAAGGACAGCCACCTGTGTTCAGGGATATGGTCTAGAAAATTTGAAACAGAGATATGGAATCCCTTAAATAAATAAATAAATAAATAAATAAATAAATAAATTATAAATAAAAAAAGAAATGTAAGACCTTCTGATAAAGGGAGCCCTGCATTTTGAGCTGAGTTCCACTGAGACTTGTGGCATACGAACTTCACACAGGTTTCCAAAACCTTGATTCCTGAAACCATGGATCTTGGCTGTGAGAGAAATTGTATCAAATACTGGAAGCTGATTCAAAATACATACAGCCTAAGACCCTGCCCAGATCTCCAGGTGGTGTCCCATAATTGGCTTGTAAAAGTGTCTTCTAAAGGTCATTCTATTTTGCTATCAGTTTAGCACCTTCAGGGTTACAAGGACTATGGTATTAATGGTAATTAATACCATTAGAATCCATGATCATTGGCCCACTGTCTCACTTCTCTGCTGTGAAATGAGTTCCTTGGTCAGAAGCAATACTGTGTGGAATGCGATTGTGGTGAATGAGGCACTCAGTATGTCCATGGTTCGTTGATTTGGCAGAAGCAATATGTGCATGAAAGTCAAAATCATAAGCAGAATACCTATCTATTCCAGGAAGAAGAAAGCTTTGTTCTTTGCCCAAGAGAAATGATCCAATGTGAGAGGACGACTCTACTGTTGTAGTGGTTCTATATATCTAGTCCTATATTGAAATTTACAACTTAATGTTAAGTAGTCCTAGATTGCAATTTCCCATTCCAAGTTAAATATTCCTATATTGAAATTTACAATTTCCTGTTAACTAGTCCTAGATTGCAATTTTCAATGTAATGTTAACTAGTCCTAGATTGCAATTTACAATTCCAAGTTGACTAATTCTATCCTGCAATTTACGACTCGATATTGATGAGTCCTAGATTGCAATTTCCAATTCCATGTTAACTAGTCTTATATTGAAATTTACAATTCCATGTTAACTAGTTTTAGATTGCAATTTATCAATTTAATGTTAACTAGTCCTATAATGAAAATTTTAATTTAATGTTAACTAGTCCTAGATTGAAATTTACAATTTAATGTTAACTAGTCCTAGATTGAAATTTACAATTCCATGATAATTAGTGCCATATTGAAATTTACAATTCCATGTTAACTAGTCCTAGATTGCAATTTTCAATTTTATGTGAACTAGTCCTATATTGAAAATTCCATTTATTATTAAGTAGTCCTATATTGAAATCTACATTTTAATATGAACTACTCCTGTTTTGAAAATTTCAATTTAATGTTAACTAGTCTTATATCAAAATTTTCAATTTAACATTAAGTAGTCCTATATCCAAATTTCCAATTATTTTTATCTAGTCCTATATTGAATTTTCCAATTTTATGTGAACTAATCCTGTATTGAAATTTGTAATTGAATATTAACTAGTCCAATACTGAAAATTCCAATTTAATATTAACTAGTCCCATAATAAAATTTACAATGTAATTTTAAATAGTCCTACATTGAAATATCCAATTTAGTGTTAACTAGTACTATATTAAAATATAATATTCTTTGATATTTCCAATTTAATATTAACTAATTCTATATTGAAATTTACAATTTAATACTAGGTAAGACTATATTTAAATTTACAATTTAATGTTAACTAATCCTACACTAAAATCGCCAATTCTTTTGTAACTCATCCTATGTTTAAATTTCTAATTATTTTTAAGTAGTCCTATATTGAAATTTACAATTTAATATTAACTAGGCCTATACTGAAAGTTCCAAGTATTTTTAACTAGCCATATGTGGAAATTTCTAATTAACATTAACTAGTCCTATATTGAAATTTCCAATTAAATTTGAACTAGTCCTATATTGAAATTTCCAATTATTTTTAACTAGTCATATATTGAAATTTCCAATTTAATTTGAATTAATCCTATATTGAAATTTCCTATTCAATATTAACTAGTCCTTTATTGAAATTTATATTTTAGGGGGCTGGAGAGATAGCTCATTGTTTAAGAACACTGACTGCTCTTCCAAAGTTCCTGAGTTCAATATTAGCCCAAAAGCTCAGAATACCTGATAGAGTTCACAGACAACATGAAACTCAAGAATAAAGACAAAGGGAGCAGTGGTGGTGCACACCTTTAATCTCAACACTTGGGAGGCAAAGGCAGGAGGATTTCTGAGTTCAAGACTAGCCTGGTCTACAGAGTGAGTTCCAGGACAGCCTGGGCTACACAGAGAAAGGCTGTCTCAAAAAAAAAAGCAAAAAAAAAAAAAAAAAAAAAAAAAAAAAAAAAAAACAAAGAGAGAGAGAGAGAGAATAAGGAAGACAAAAGTGTGGTTTGAGTGGTTCTTCTTAGAAGAGGGAACAAAATACTCATGGGAGCAAATACCAAGACAAAGTGTGGAGCAGAGACTGAAGGAAAGGCCACCCAGAGACTGCTGCACCTGGGGATCTATCCTATATACAGTCAACAAACACAGACAATATTGTGAATACCAAGAAGTGCATGCTGACAGGAGCATGGTACAGCTGTCTCCTGAGAGGCTCTGCCAGAGCCTGACAAATACAGAGGCAGATACCTGCAGCCAACCATTGAATTGAGCATGGGGTCCCCAATGGAGGAGTTAGAGAAAGGACTGAAGGAGCTGAAGGGGTTTGCAACCCCAGAGGAAGAGCAACAATATCAACCAACCAGACCCCCCAGGGCTCCCAGGGACTAAACCACCAACTGAACTGTACACATGGAGAGAACCATGGTTCTATCTGTATATGTAGCAGAAGATAGACTGTTGGGCATCAATAGGAGGAGAGGCCCTCGGTCTTGTGAAGGCTCAAAGTCAGTGTCTTGCTCAGAAGCAGGCTTTCCTGCTGCTTAATAAGAAAACAAAATCTCATCCTGGGAATTATGTGATTTTTCTTTAGCACTGGAGATTTTCTTGGCCTTCTTCTACCAGAGACTTTCCAGATCCATGTGTGACCTCTGCAGCTGGGCTACAAATGTGTATTTAATAATTTTTTAAATCCCAAGGAATTAGAATGAAATAACACATTACAGACCACACCTGTTGTGTAGACTGTTTGTCATAGCTTGTGCTTTTGATTAAAGTGCACAAGAAATCCAGTTTTGATAAAGAAAATGATGAAATATAGATGCAAAAGAGAAAACCCAAAAGCTAAAGTAAATTTAAATTCACCCACAGCAATTAATTTAATATTTTATTATTAACTCTTCTTGTTTTCCAATGCATTTATTCACATCTAAAAACATTAAGTAGAAAGGGATATGTACAGATGTGTGTACTCGCATGACACCTTTTCTAACCAGTTTCAATGAAAATATTTGAGAAGGAAGTAAGACAGGATTTAATTTAACTTAGGCTTGGCTCAAATTCATTATATAGATGAGATGGGTCTTGGTCTTATGATCTTCCTGACTTGTCTGTTGGGTTCTGAGATTAAAGGCATGCATCACCACAGGGAGCAGCATGTTTTCTTTCAACTTCCATGTCTAATAATTGGTTACTGGAACAACCTTTCCCTTTCATCTTCCTTAAAGGAAAGGTGTCTGAAAGCACAGTATGACCTTTTCTAGAAAGAACCTGAGCCAGGACTACTGAGTATCCTCTATCATCTTACTCTCCATTCCATTTCAATCATTGGACACAAATCATAATTACAGCCATCTTGTTGTGGTAAATATTATTTGGGGATTTCTAATCCTAACCATAATCCTAACCCTTAACCTGATCTATCTACATAAACAAACCTACACAAAGTGTAGAAGGAAGAATCCAACCCAAGATTAATGATAGACATGAAAACACAGGTAGTAAATAATCTTGTTATCTGCAAAAGAAGGGAAAGCACACACACACACACACCCCAACAACATGACCGCAACCAGCTGCGGCTGTAACAATAACAGCAACAAGAACAACAAAATATCAGAAGATAACAATCACCACTCATTGACTTTCTCAATATCAATGACCTCAGATGACTATAAAAAGACACAGGCTAACAGAGTGGATGCTAACACAAACTTATCCTTCTATTGCATGTAAGAAATACAGCTTGGGGTGGAGAGGATGGCTCAGTGGTTAAGAGCACTGACTGCTCTTCCATAGGTCTTGAGTTCTATTCCCAGCAACCACATGGTGGCTCACAACCATCTGTAATGGGGTCTGATGCCCTCTTCTTGTGTGTCTGAAGAGAGCAATGGTATACTCATATACATAAAATAAATAAATAAATAAATCATTAAAAAACAATAATAACTGTAAAAGGAAAGAAAGAAAGAAAAAGATAGCTCAACATCAAGGATAAACATTACTTTAGTGTTGTAAAAAGATATTCCAAGCCAATGGTCCAAAGAAGCAAGCTGGTGTAACTATTTTAAAATAGTTTTTAAAAAATCAAAAAAATTGGAGAAAGATACAACATACTCATCAAAGAGAAAAAATTACCATAAATGACATTTCAATTTTTAACATCTATGCCTCAAACACATGGTCACATACCTTCGTAAAAAAAGAGTTTTAAAGTAAAAATCACATGATAACCTTCATACATTATACTGGCAAATTTCAATACTCCATTCTCACCAATGGATAAATTCTCCAGATCAAAATTAAACAGCTAACTGATAGCATGAACATGAATCCAGCTGAAATTCGGTGAACATTCTACCAAAATATAAGAGAATATATTTCCTGCTTAGAACTTCATGAAACTCACTTGTAAACTGAAAACATATTTAGACACATTGTAGGTCTCAATACATAAAGAAAGACAAGCTACCCACAATGTATCTTATCAGACCACCATGGATTACAGCTGGATATCAACAAAACCAGAAAGAACACAAAGCTTACAAACTCATGGAAACTGAACACCTCACTACTGAGTGAAAACTAGGTTAAGACAGAAATAAAGGAAGAAATTAGAGACCTTATAGAAGTCAATGCAAATGAATATGCAAAACGCACAATCTTATGGAATACAAAGAAAATGAAACTGACTCTAAGATGAAAGCTCATAGCACAAAATCCCCACATGAATAAATTGGAGAGCTCTCACACTGGCAATTTAAGAGCATTCTCTAAAATCTAGAATGGAAAGAAGTGAGTGAGCGATGAAGGAAAGAAGTTGACATCAAGATATTGTCAAATTGGGATCAAAATCCATAAAATAGAAAGAGAAGAATACAAAGAATTAATGAAACATGGGGTTGGTTCTTTGAACCTTTTATTAGACAAAATAAAAACACTTATTAAAAGATAGAGAATATCAAAATTAATGAAATCTAAAATAAAAAGGGTGAGAAAATAACAGACAATGAAGAAAGCCAGAGAATGGAAGAGACATAGCTTTAAAATGCCTCTACAACACCAAATTAGAAATTGTAAAAGAAAAGGCTAATCTCAATTTGTTCCACTTACCAAAGTTAAATCAAACTAAGGTAAATAACTTAAAGACACCTAAACACCTAGAAAAAGAGAAGTCATTACAAGTGTGCCAACAAATAGAGGCCAGGGCCATGAGTTTCAGAGTAGAATCCTACCAGATGTCCAAAGAGAAGTTCATGAGAATACTCCTCAAACTATTCAACAATATAGAAAGAGAAGAAACCTTAGCTGATTTTATTTTGTGAGCCCATGGCTACTCAAATATCCAATCAATATAAAGACTCAGCTACAAAAAAGAATTACAAACCATTTTCCCTTAAAACCACAGATGCAAAAATATTTAATACAATGAGTTAAATAAAATAGAAATCATTTTAAAAGATCATCCTCAATGATCAATGAGGCAGGCTCCATTAAAGAGATACAGGAATGCCTTAATATAATGTGCTTAATGTGTAAGAAAATAAAATAAGTGGTCATCTCATTGGATGATCAATAATTTTCTGACAATATTTAATCCCACTTTATGATGAAGTTCTTGGAGTGATTAAGGATACAAGGAACACACCTAAACATAATGTCACTTTACTGCAAACCTATAGCCAACATTAAATAGAGAGACAACAATTAAAATAGAGAGACATGCATATTAATTCCACTAATTCACAAACAAGAAGAGGTGATCCATTCTCTCCATATCTATTTAAAATACTCTCTAAAAGTTTAGCAAGAGCAATAAAACTGAAGAAGATAAAGGTAATAAAGATTAGAAAGGAGGAAGTAAAATTATCAGGGTTTTTCTTTTGTTTTGTTTTGTTTTGTTTTGTTTTGTTTTGTTTTGTTTTTCGAGACGGGGGTTTCTGTGTGTAGCCCTGGCTGTCCTGGAACCAGCAACAGGTGTGGAGAGAGACAAAAAAAAGCCAGAGGGGGAAAATGAATCAAAATCTGCAACTGGCTGGGGGTGGGTACATTTAGCATGCGCCAGAGATCACAAATTGGAGGGTACCAAGGAGTCTAAGGTTGATCTTAGCTGAGATGTATAGCAGTTAGATATGAAAGCCAAAAAGGCAGTCAGGCAGAACCCTCAGAGGAAAGTTAAAGACACCAATGATTCCAAAAATCTTTCTACCCAAAATTTGTACTGTTCACAAGAATACAATCTACAACATAGATTCTGTACAACAGCAAAATAACATTGTTGTTGTTGGTGGTGTTGTTCTAACTTGCTACCCTGCTGCTGTGATTGAATCTTCTAAGAAAAAGCATCTCAGGCAATAAATGTTTGTTGTACATGGTTCTGTCAGATCACAGGCCATCATTTTGAAGCTTAGATTAGAAAATGAAGGCAAAAAGCATGGACAAACACTGTCTCCTGGCTTGCTCTCTTGCTTGCTCACTGTCTCATGCTCAGCCTGCTCTCTCATCCAGCCCAGGACCAATTGCTTAGGGATATTGCCACCCTCAGTGGAAGAGCCTTCCTAATCAATCATCAACACTATCTCTTACAGACATAGCAACCAGCCATTCTGATGAGGGCACGCCCTCAATTGACGTTACTTCAGATGACTGTAGCTCTGAAATGCTGAGAATTTAAGACAACTATGACACAGACACAATAATAAATGAGGAAGTTGTAACAACCAAAAACCAATGAGTTAACCATATCAATTACAGGAAACTCTGACAACACAAGAGGGAATTGGATTTGTGGCTGAGCAAGGACAAAATAGGGAGGGCACCTGGCTCAGAGCAGGGAAGGATACACTGGAATGGGGAGGTCAGAGGCTGTGCTGACCTGGGTGAGTTTCTTTAACCCTCAGTTCCCAGGCCAGTGCTACCAAAGAGGAGGCTAAAACAGCTGGAAGGTGGACAGAAAAGCAGATTGTCCCTCACAACTGGAAATGGCCACCAATAAGACAAGACCTCTTGTCCAAGGAAGATATGCTAATTTTTTGAATGTTGATGAAGAATGAACTTCCATCTGATGACAGCTCCAATTGCAAAACTAGAGTCACATATGACCTAGGCAGAGGGTAGTTCTGGAGGTGGAAAATGAGGTCTTTGTCTTTCTACCCTTTAAAATAAGGTAAACAGAGCCTGATTTTTGCCGTGGATGCTGTCTCTAAGAGCTCTCTATCATGGACTAGTCAATGGGTCTAGGTCCTGTTGTTAAGAAGGATTTAACCCAAGGTGTGGGGCTAGTAACTAAATAGACTAGGGTGGAATCTGTCTCATTTCCTCAGTGAGAGAATGACAAAGTGCCACACACAAAATAGACAGCCACAAGGGGGCAGTAGAGGCTACCCAGCAGATTCCTCCACTTGGACAGAGGAGAAAATGAAGACAGGATGGCAGCTGTGAGCCCTGAAGCAGGGCTCCAAGTCTGCTCTAACCTTCCCAGAAATTAAGACCAGAGAAACACCATCCACTATACCAGGCTCTGGAACATCTTCAAAGCACTTCGGGGCTATGACTCTCCAGCGTATCCACTGTAGCAGGGTTCCAGGTTCAATTTAGTCATCTCCCTCCACAAATACTCAAGACAAATCTGAAAACCAAGGCACACAGACTCATATCTGGCAGACAATCCCCTGACACAGAAACAATGGTGGATATTAAAAACCGGCCTTTCAATCCTTAAGTTGGGAGTCCTGGGTTCTTGGGGTTCTAGTCAATGCACTAAGATGTTATGTCCAAGTCAGAGAGACCCCAATGACCAACAAGGAGCCTATAGCAATGCAAACACATGGAGGTTTTTATTATGAGCTCTGTAATAAGGATTCTTGCTAATCAGCCTCACGTGAGATCGAATCTGAGAGACCAAGTCTAGGGGTGCTGTGTATTTATTGCATTTACAGCAAGATTGGGTCATTAACATACAGGTCTGCAGCTTAATATTTTTTAAACTACATGACTGGCATAATCTGAAGGAACCAATCAAAGGGACAAAATCAACTGACAACCATGATGGGTAGACTAACTTTTTCTTTGTAAGGTGTATTAGTTATCAATATGTAGCTTAACCCTGCAGTTGTACATTGACTGGCTGTTGACAAGAGAGGCTTGTCATAGGATGTTTGCTCAAGTGGACTTTGTGCACTCTCAGAAACAGAATTGATTTGGCTTTACAAACTCATCTTTGTGCCTTTGGTCCTTATTATTGAAACATGCTCCTGTTCAAGCACAAGCCATGCATTTCAGTAGAAAAGGTACTTTGTCCAAAGACCTACCTCACTAACTGTTACTGCACTGTCTGAAACTGTTTTCCTGAGCAGGTACCCCACAGCTCTGGAATCTCAAAATATTAGGGTTTCAAAGGTAACTTCAATATTATAGTTTCTTATTCTAGTATCTGGGATCCACACAAGAGATTGGGTCACTTCATCAGCTCTTCCCTCTGTAGTACACTAGGTTCTGCTTAACCCCACTTTACTGCTGCTGCTGTTCTTTCTGCTCATCCCATGGGACTGGCATCTTCAATATGCTGGGTTCTTCCCCTGCAACTGAGATTCACTGTGTTCCTCTTGTACACTCCCTTCACCATGCCAAGCCTTAACTGCTCTGCATGACAGATTCATTTATGCCTTTAAAACCAGTACCACCTGGGTGATTCTCACACATGATCAACTCCAGGTGCACAACAAGGGACAACCTTGGCTATCTCTGGAACACAGCTTCTTTGTCCTCTTAGAAAACACTCACCAGAAGATTTCACCTCAGTGATGCTGGTTTCTTCTTCATCCCCACTAATTTTTTTTAACTACAGCCAACCATCGTCAATTGTCTCAGTCATCCCTTCTATTCTTTCCTCCCAGAGCCACATGGACAAAGCTGCTGAGTTCCTCTGCTTGCTTGGGCTGGAACATGGCCCCTTCTATTACATCATCACCAGCTTTATATTTTTCAACAAGTTCACTGCCTAAGTTTGCTGTGCTTGAACTTGCTCTGTAGATGAACCTTGAACTCAGATCTACATGGCTCTGTCTCATGAATGCTGGGTAATACATGTATAACACTTTGAGTGTATCTAAGCTTTTCTTTAGCTAAAACTTGTTCTGTACCAGGATGATTGAATCAGAGATCTGCTTGATGCTCATCTCCTGGGATTTAAGGCATGTACCTCCATGCTTGTACTTAAGTACTTTATTTTAGATCTTAAAATGAAAGCCCAGAATAGTAATCACAGTCCATCGATGGTCAGTTTCACACACACTGGTGACCCTTGTGTCCTCATGTAAATGATAACCAGGTGAAAATTGAAAGATATAAAAATTTATAAAGGGTATGGGAAATTTTTATGACCCCTAGAGCTGAGCCAAGCATGTATGCCAGCCGGTTCACTAGCTCCAAGTTCTAGGAACCAGTTGACCACAAAGAAAGCAGAACTAAAATCACAGGTCAGCTGGGTCGTTCCTGGAACTGGCTGACCACAAAGTAGATGGTTGAGCAAGATTACATTCTTGAGAAAAATATGTACAGGATGTTTCCCACATGACCGACTGAATAATGGGTTGGGACTTTTCACTATTTTTATGATGTTCTTCCTTGATTTCCCATTCACCACCGTGGTTTGTGGTTTTTCCATTTAAATTCCCTTCTCCCCCTGGCCTGGATATCAACACCCCTCATTATGAATCTTGACCTCAGCCCGGCTGATTCCTGAAATAAAGCCTCTTTCTGTTTGCTGGCCTCCATCTCCCAAGACTAGAGTGAGGGTCTCCCCTTCTGGGGGTCTTTCAATAATAATGCACAACACAATACAGTTCTCCTTTATACAAGTCTGGGGGCATGTCCATAGGTCCTCCAGCCAGTAATTGGAGGCAGCTCCAGTCATCCCCCAGCCTCAGATTCACAGGGGCCTCCACACGGTCACTGGTAGCCCGGAACATCTGCTTCCACCCGCCTGACACTGTACCTGGAAGCTCCGGTCATCTCCCCATTCTTTGGCAGCGGCTATTGGATCGCGTCCCACAGTTTGTGATTTCAGAAGAAGCCCACTGATGCCATCCGCACCCCTGTGCTCCTCCTGGATCACCACAACAGTGGCAGCATAGGTCTCTGGGCTGGAGGTGAAGGCAATCAGCTCCAAGGGGATCTCCAAACACATGATGTGTGCGCCGGCCCCAAGCCTTCATGGGAAATGTAGTCTCTGGCTGGACGCCATGTTGCTTTTTCCTCACGACATTATGGAATATGTAGTTTGAAGGCCGGCCACCATCTTGGATTGAGTTTGCTAGGCATATGCAGTTAGTTCTCCGACAGCCATCTTGGCACTAGTTCTTATGGGAAATGTAGTCTCAGGCTGGCCACCATCTCTGTGTAGCCCTGGCTGACCTGGAACACACTGTGTAGACTAGGCAGGCCTTGAACTTAGAAATCTGCCTGCCTCTGCCTCCCAAGTGCTGGGATTAAAGGCATGCACCATCAATTATTTATCATTATTGGCTATTGATTACAATTGATTATTGATTATTGGTTAGCATTGACTGCTGAAGTGTAGGTTACCCCAAAAGTAGTTATGGGCCCAGGCTGACCTCAAGCTCACTGACCTCAAGCTCTCCTGTCTTCTCCTCCAAAGCATTGGAGTATTGGAATTCAGGCACCACCACACCTGGCCCCAAAGAGTAATTGTTATTATTATTATTATTATTATTATTATTATTATTATTATTATTATTATTTTGGTTTTTTGAGACAGGGTTTCTCTTTGTATCCCTGGCTGTCCTTGAACTCACTCTGTAGACCAGGCTGGCCTCGAACTCAGAAATCCACCTGCCTCTGCCTCCCAAGTGCTGGGATTAAAGGTGTGTGCCACCACCAACATGCTGAAATAAGTACTTACTAATACCAGTTTTAAAACATAAATAAACAAACGAATCACCTTTGTTTTGTAAAAAAAAAAAAAAAGTAGGGCAAGTACAAAAAACAAAACACCACCCTATTCGAAGTCCTTTATATACGTAGGTTGTCAAAAGAATCTATAGCCCAGATTAAAGGTGGATCTGAACATCTCAAAAGAAGAAGATTAATAAAGGGTTTCTCACTTCAAAAGTTGTAATTAAGAAATATGCCCCACAGCAAGCAGGGTTTGAGTTAGGGTTAGGGGATTAGACAGTCATGGTTAGGATTAGGATAAGTGTTCTTAGAATTAGGTTTAGGAGGTTAGGAAATTAAGAGGTGAGGGTTAGGATTGGGTTAGGCTCGGGGTTAAGGTTATGGTGGCCACCATTATTCTTGATGGCCCCACTGAGTCAATATTATCCCTATTACACAAAGAAGAAATATCAGGCCTACAAGGTATTCATTTCATATCTTAATGGTTTCTTTTATTCTTATTCTGATAGCTTCTCTCTTACTTAGAGAAAGGCTTCTCAAATAACCTAAAGTTTGTCCAGCCATTTGCCTCCAAAACTAGCATACGAACAAAGGAAGAAAAGACTTCAATATTCACAGAACCCAACAGATAATCAAAGGATAAGTTGCCAAGAGCCACACAGCCTGCTGCCAGCAAAGAACATTTATGCTACCCTATGCTGGGTCTCACTGTCAGCTATTTCTGCAGTTAATTTTCCTCTGAGATAAAATGTGCTTCAGTATTCTTCTGCTCTAGACATGTCTGGTTTACTTTATTCCCATCCTAAAAATATGCTTACTAAAGATTTCTATGTGAAGCTTTCACTTGACAATGAAAATTCTGAAAAAGGAATCCCAGACAATCAAAAGACAAAAAGTCATGGCTTATAAATTTTGACTTTTTATTAATTACATGTAGAATATACACATGAGATATGGTTTCTTATTCACATGATGTACTTAATAGCAAATGAATTACAAGTAAATTAAACTTGTTAACTTGATCCTAGTTCATTTTGTTCCTAAAGAAAATAAACTTAAAAATTGATATGAAAGTACAAAAATATATTTAATCAATTTATCCACACAGGTACAATAAATATAAACTTATAATATGGGTCTGAATCTTTCTTTGGAATAGGTAACATGTTTTAAAGAGTTCACTACTCCAAGACCAGAAGATGTTATTAATACTGGACATTGTCCTTACTGATACAAGAATAAAACATCTATGTTTTTAATTATGATATACACATACTTTAAATTTTATGCAGGCATAAACATGTTAATAATTTAAAAGATATTTATGTCTAGTAAAACCTCTTTAAAAACAGATAAATATACAAAGATAGGCAGATCCAGCACAGGGCTTATCTTATCTTCTAAATTAAACCACAACCATTTTCATACCTTCAGCTTTGTTGAATTAAAATAATCACAGCAGGGCTTTTTAATTGTTACTAAGCCTCTATCAAAACAAAACAAAACAAAACAAAACAAAACAAAACAAAACAAAAACCCATGGCATGGCTGGCCAGTATTTGTACAACTTGGAAAGGGAATAACTGTGTACGTAATGTAAATTTGTCTCCAGATATACTGAGTAAAGTATTTTTATTTTTTTTTATTTTTTTATTTTTTATTTTTATTTATTTATTTATTTATTTTTGGTTTTTCGAGACAGGGTTTCTCTGTGTATCCCTGACTGTCCTGGAACTCATTATGTAGACCAGGCTGGCCTCGAACTCAGAAATCCGCCTGCCTCTGCCTCCCAAGTGCTGGGATTAAAGGCATGCGCCACCACCTCAGTATTTTTAATGTGACTGATTGCAGGATGTCTACAGTCTCATAAGGAACAATTTGTCAGTTTTCTGTATGTAAAACCACTTATCTCATTGTTATCATAGGGTGAACTATGATAATTTTTAAATTCGGTGCCAATGAGAACTTAGAAAGAGGAGATATAAATTGCTTACTTCCCACTCCTGAATAAATATTTTCACAAAAGATTGTGAATTTTTTCTGTTAAGCCTATTGTACCTTATGGTGTTAACATTTATAAAATGTTAAATTACCTAAATGGCTTTAATAAAAGAGTTATATATAGATTACGATGGAAATTTTCCAAATGAGAAGAAAAGAAAGCATACAAAGCCGATGGAAGTATTTTAGGCACTTAGATCATAAATGTTTAGGGAAAAACTTATGGGATTAAAGTATTTGTCTTCAGATCAACATTTATGAAAAACTGTGTATAATCTAAGTTTTGTTCTATCCTATGTCCAGTCTACATTGAGGAGAGTCAGAATACAGGGATGATTCTCTCAGAGCTTCTATGGGAAGTCACACTCAGTCCAAGCAAGGATATGGAGTAATGTTCACAAAGAGGGAAAATAGGACAAAGAAAACCTTGAATATACAGAGATTCTTCAGAAGATCAAGTGATGACCTAGACAAGAAATTTCAATAGACCTTAACAGAAGATCAACAGAAGTTGATTTTGCTAAATGTGGAATTTTAAGCCGGCATGTATGACTATGATCACTTTCAAAATGCAGTGTGACTCTTTAGCAAGTGAAGGGACAAGAGTCCTCAAAAATTATGTTTGATCTTGTGACATGTTACTTAGAAAATAAATTCTTACTCCTGATTCTCTTTGTCATATATAGATGCATCTCAATATCCCAGATGAAAGAAAAGTCCCTGGAATACTTCAGCATGGCAGGGTCTATATACAGCTGAGAAAAACTAACAAGCTTATTAAATACTGAGGTCAAATCTAAAACCTATACTCAGCAAATATGAAAGACCATCTCAGTATGAAAGAGAACTTCTCAATAATAGATTGTGTTCGTTGTTACACTAACTATGCATGCTTCCTGATTTAAATGATCACAGGAGTTTCTACCATCAAATGCACAGATTTATAGAATTATTCAAATATCCTGTCTCATGCTATTGAACTTCAACTCTCTTTTCTTATAATGCAGCAGATACATGTGCTTCATGTGCACAGGGAATCCAGAATGCAACTTGTGTGCTAAGTTTAAGCAGCTCTGCAAAAAGATATTTATTAGATAAGGACAGCCACCTGTGTTCAGGGACATAATCCAGACAAAGTCAGGCAGAGAAATGGAAGCCCTGCTGATAAAGGGAGCCCTGCATTTTGAGCTGAGTTCCACTGAGCCTTGTGGCCTGCAACATTCACACAGGTTTTCCAAAACCTTGATTCCTGAAATCATGGATCTTGGCTGTGAGAGAAACTGTATCAAATACTGGAAGATGAGTCAAAATACATACAGCCTAGGACCCTGCCCAGCTCTCCAGGTGGCTGTCCCATAACCAGCTGTGTAAAAATGTCTTCTAAAGGTCATTCTATTTTACTATTAGTTCAGCAGCTTTATGGCAACAAGGAATATGGTATTAATGGTAATCAATACCATTAGAATCCATGACCATTGTCCCACTGTCTCACTTCTCTGCTGTGAAATGAGTTCCTTGGTCAGAAGCAATACTGTGTGGAATGCGGTTGTGGTGAATAAGGCACTCAGTATGTCCATGGATCATGGATTTGGCAGAAGCAATATGTGCATGAAAGTCAAAATCATAAGCAGAATATGTATCTATTCCAGGAAGGAGAAAGCTTTGTCCTTTGCCCAAGAGAAAAGATCTGATGTAGTCAACCTGCCACCAAGTCACTGGCTGGTCAACCCAGGATACAGTTCCATATCTAGGGCTCAGTGTTGGTCTCTACTGCTGGTAGATCTGGAAATCACCAGCAGATGTGGCCATGTCAGGCTTGGTGAGAGGACGACGCTACTGTTGTATCCATGAATAAACCCCACTGCGTCCACCATGGACACTATGTTCATGGTCCCATTGGAAAATGACAGATATAGCTGAGGACACAGCTGACTTCCCACAGAATATATCACTCTAACTACTTGGTTACTGAGTGTATACTCAGCTAAACTTAACTTTTGATCAGCATTTACATGGGACACTATCAATTACTGATTATCATGACTATTGATCACTTTTGGTTATTGACTAGTATTGATTATTGGCCATTGATTAGTATTGATTATTTATTAACAGGATGATCAATCGTTACTCCATCACTGTCACTCACCTGCCTCTGCCTCCTGAATGCTGGGATTAAAAGTGTGCACCATCAGTTATTGAACGTTATTGGTTATCAATTAGAATTAATAATTATGGATTACCATTTATTGATTATTGATCAGCATTGATTATTGACAGTTATTTCATCACCAACCTCCTTCTGCATCTGCCTCGGTATTGATAATTATTGATTATCTTTTATTGATTATTGATTATAGATCAGCATTGATTATTGATAGTTATTCTATCGCCATCATTCCCCTGCCTCTGCCTCCCAAGTACTGGGATTAAAGGCGTGTTCCACCACTGCCCGGCTTCTTTGACCATTGTGAGAGATCTATCCACATACTTCTTCCTTTTATATCTTTCTCAACAATATTCTAATCGTTCCGTCTCCAAGTCTCTGAGAGTTAAGCCGTCCCACTGTTTATAGCTGATGATTCAATGAATAATCACACATTTCCCAACAAATGCATGAGCATGACCACTGCATGAAGCTCTGAACTGTGGTGATTTCCCTTTACTGCTGTCTTTCAGGATTGTCCAAGAAACATGTTTTCATGCTGCAGTCGTTCACTTTTGAATGGGGCCTGCATAACAGGCAGAACCCTTAGTAAAGCAGGACCTAGTTATTTCTTCCTTAGTCATTTGATGATAGGGCCTGTACCAGGAAGTCCTAGGTGCATGTATAATACCAGGGGCATTGTACAGGAATAGACACTACAGGCTTCTAGGCAACTCAGGTACCTAGCATTAGTTTCCAAGTTGCCCCCTCCCCAGCAAAACCCAAGCCTATCTCTACTCTCTAGGCTAATCCCAAACAATACTAGAGTTTTCAAGGTACACCCTCAACAATACCAGGGTCTCCAGGTTATTCCCCCAACAAACCTGCCCCTAGGGTTACAAGACAATGCCTAACAACCACTAATGCAGAGGGGAGGTGAAGTTAAGTTTATGATGTGACTCCCAGCACCAGACAATTATGTTAAAGGCCACAGCAGCTTTCCAATTAGATGCTTGCACACATACTTTCTACTTGCTGCTTACAATTAAACTTTTCCCTGATAGATATTTGAGGCTCCACCATGACCAAAAAAGTCTTGGCTGATGCTGGTGCATTGGGGATGGAGGCAAGCTAGCTCAAATAGAAGAAAGACCCTGCTGGGTGTTGCATCAGATCAGCTCCTGTGTGTTTTCATTTTGGGGATCACTAACATTTCCCTGGCATGGCATGTTCAATTTCTACTAACATGGAATAGCAGGCCAAGACAGTTCTTTTCAAGGGAGGATAGTTGGATAGAGTTGCTGGTAGAGCCTTGCCTCAATATTCAAAATCTATGATTCACAATAAACAGCTGTCAAAGGCTCCAAACAACATTCTTTGCAGCACTGAGCAGAAAAGAAAGGATTGGGTGCTCAAAGTAATTTTCAATTACATACAGAGGCAAGCCTCAGATACAGGCAACATTCCTATAAAAAGAAATAAATAATAAGAAGGAGTTTGAAAAAGTGGAAAAATTCTTTTAAAAAGATTTATTTTATTTTGAGTACACTGTTGATGTCTTCAGACACACCAGAAGAGGGCATTGGATCCCATTACAGATGGTTGTGAGCCACCATGTGGTTGCTGGGAATTGAACTCAGGACCTCTGGAAGAGCAGTCAATGCTCTTAACCACTGAACAATCTCTCCAGCCTGGAAAGAAATTCTTAATGACTTGGGATTGAAGGCAAATGAGAACCAAAAAGAGAGTATAGCAGTATTGCATTTGAAATCAATAATTGACTTTTAAAACAAATATATGTAGAATGAATTAGGTAGCATTCCTTCTGTTTCTATTTTGTGGAATTGTCCAAGGTGTATTGGTCTTAGCTCTTCTTTGAAGGTCTGGTAGAATGCTGCACTAAAACTACCTAGTCCTTGCCTTCTGTTGGACATGAGGTTTATAATGCCTGTTTTGATTTCCTAAGGGGTTATACTATAGTTTAGATAATTTACCTTATCTTGATTTAGCTTAAGTGTATGGTATCTGTCTAGATAATTATCCTTTTCTCTGGCTACACATTTCATCTAGATTTTCCAGTTTATAGAAAGAACTAATGATTTTTAAAAATTTCCTCAGTTTCTCCTGTTAGGCCTCCCTTTTCACCTCTGATTTTGTTAATTTGGATACTGTCTCTGTGCTCTCTGGTTAGTCTGGCTAATGGCTTTTCTATCTTATTGATTTTGTCAAAGAACCAGCTCTTGGTTTTTTTGAGTCTGTGCACTGTCCTCTTTGTTTGTAATTGGTTCATTTCTGCCCTGAGTTTGATTATTTCCTTAAATAATCAAAAGGTCTATGTCTCTTAGGTGTGTTTACTTCTGTTTGTTCTAAAGCTTTCTTGTGTGCTCTGAAGTTTCTCCTGTAGGATCTCTCTGATATATTTATGAGGGCACTTAGTGCTATGAACTTTTCTCTTACCACTGATTTTATTTTACTGTGTCGCATGTTTGGGTATGTTGTGTTTTCATTCTCATTGACTTCTAGAAAGTATTTTATTTTTTATTTCTTCCCTGAGCAAGTTATCATTGTGTAGAATGTTGTTCAGTATGTGGCTTTCTGATGTTTTTGTTATTATTGAAGTCCAGGTTATTCTGTACTGATTTCATAAGATGCATGAGAATACTTCAGTCTTCTTGTATCTGATGAGGCTTGATTTGTGACAGATTTTTTTGTCGATTTTTTGAGACTTTGATTTTCTGTGTAGCCTTGACTGTCCTGCAACTCACTCTGTAGACCAGGCTGGCCTGGAACTCAGAAATCCACCTGCCTCTGCCTCCCAAGTCCTGGGATTAAAGGAGTGTGTCACCACTGCCCGAAGATTTGTGGTAGATTACATGGTCAATTTTGGAGAAGATGACATGAGATGCTGCAGAGAAGATATATATATAATTGTATGTCTCCCTTTTCATTTATGATTTTGGTAATTAGGATATTGTCAATGTGTCCTTTTATTACTTTGGCTAAAAGTTTTCCTATCTTGTTGATTTTCTTTATCTATTCTCTCTCTCTCTCTCTCTCTCTCTCTCTCTCTCTCTCTCTCTGTCTCTCTCTCTCTCTCAGGTGAAATGTTTCATATGTAAGAGTCAGAGGAAAAATTTAATGAGGTGAAAAGGATGGCAACCCCATAGGAAGAATAACAGTGTCAACTAACCTGGACACTTTAGGGATTCCAGAGTCTAAGCCAAAAACCAGGAAGCATATAGGGGATGGTTCATTGCCCCAGGCATGTGTGCAGCAGAGGACTGCCTTGTCTGGCCACAATGGGAGAGGATGTACTTAACCCTGTAGAAGCTTGATGCCCCAGGGAAAAGGGAAGCTGGTGGAGATGAGGTGTTGGTGGGTGGGCAGGTGTGAGAGAAACCTCTCAGAGGCAGCAGGGAGGAAGATGGGGAGAAGACCTCAGGGAAGAGGGACCAGAAAGGGAGGCAACTTTGGAATGTAAAAAAAAATTTTAAAATTTAACTAAAAAGAAAAAATAGAAATAGAATTGAAAAAATATATATCTACATTGAGTTTGAAAAAGAGCAGATGGCTTCCTGGCAGAGAAAGTGGCATTAATTCACTACTCTTTGACCTGGCTGCTATGTGCAATGTTAGCTTCTGTGATCTGTAACATGACACACACAGTTACAGCCAATGACCTGTGTCTCAATCATCTGACCTGACTTAACACTGAAAGTGCATTGGACAGATCTCCAAAGTTGGAAATTCAACATTTTGTCGATTATGCTAAAGTTCCAAAATTATACCTATTAATCTAGTTTGTCTTCATTCACCTGATCTGAATAAATACACACTGGCAAATTAAAAAATTAATCCCCTGTCACCACAAGTTTTTTTTTTTTAAATTTGGTAATGGTGATTCCAGTGTTAATGATTGGAAGTGACATTATTAAAACCATCATCACAACAAACGTAACTTATTTTAAAAAGTGCTTCACTTGCCTCTCTGTCCAATTTAAGGAGAAAAAAACAATCATGGCATTAATCAAACATTGGGTTAAATGTTAGCTGAATACTTCATGGAATCTATCATCATAAACCCTATGGTGGGTCCCACCATAAATTTCATTGTGTGAACACAAACTACTTTATATTAAGTACATTGACATAAAATGGACCTTTTCTCTTCCAGAAATTATAGCCACATTCCATTCCATGATGTTTGTACTTGATCATGTAATAAGGACTAACATATATCACCCACAAGTTAATGAGTGTGAGCCCATTTATATTGCCAAAGAAGGTCTTAGATAATCCAACAACACAGCTGAAGTACAAGAAAAAGGCTTTGAAACCAACTGCATGAAGATGATGAAGGCCCTTAAAGTAGAAATGACTATTTAACTTAAAGAAATTCAGAAAAACACAAACAGTTGGAGTAAATCAATAAATACTTCAAAGACAGCAGAAAAACACAAACAAAAAAGTGGAAGAAACCAATCAATCTTATAAATAAAGGCAAGAGCTGGGCAGTGGTGGCACACACCTTTAATCCAAGCACTTGGGAGGCAGAGGTAGGTGGATTTTTGAGTTTGAGGCCATCCTGGTCTACAGAGTGAGTACCAGGATAACCTGGGCTATACAAAGAAACCCTGTTTCAAAACAAATGAAAATAAATAAATAAAGCCAAGAAAAACAAACCAAGATTAGAAGGAAATAGAAACAATAACAAAATCACAAACTGAGGGAATGATGGAAACAAACCTTTAAGACTGCAAAGAAGAACTACGGAGGCAAGATTCACAAACAGAATACAGAGATGAATGACAAATCTCAAGCAATGAAGATACAATAGAAGGTATGGAAATATCACACAAAGAAAATGTTAAACATAAAACTTCCTGACATAAAATATCCAGAATATCTAGGACACTGTGAAAGGATAAAATATAAGGATACTAGGACTAGAGGAAAAACAATATTAGATCAAATTCTCAGAAAATAATGATAACAAAATCTTAGAAGAAAAATTTCCAAAATAAGGAGGGAGGTGCCTATCAAAGTAAAAGAATCATGAAAACACCTAACAGAATGGACCCTAAAATGAAGTCTCTTTCGTGTACAATAATCAAAACATCCAGCACAAAGAAAAAATACTAAAAGCTACAAAGATCAAAAGCCAATAAACATATAAATGAGGATATTTTAAATTTGCAGATGATCTTCAAGGAAATTAACTATACACATGAAAATATAGGTCGTAAATAATCTTGTATTATCTGCAAAAGAAAGGAAAACACACAATTACCCCAACACCAGCACCACCACCAGCAGCAGCAACAACAAAATACAAGGAGTTAACAATCACTGTTCATTGACTCTCTCAGTATCAATGATCACAGTTCACCAGTAAAAAGACAAAGGCTAACCAAATAGATGCTAGTAAAATCTATCCTTCAATTGCATACAAAAACTATAGCTCAACATTGAGAATAGCATCAATTCCAGGTAATGAAACGTAAAAAGATTTTCCAAGCAGATGGACCAAAGGAGCAAGCTGATGTAGTCACTTTAAAATATAGCAAAATCAATTTTGAACAAAATTAATCAAATGAATTGGAGAAAGACACTACAAATTCCTCAAGTTCAAAGTATGTTTTGAGTTTTATACAATCATGTAACTGTAATCCCCTACATCATCAAAGACAAATAGCATATCATATCCATCCAAATTCACAGGACGTACTTCACTATCCTTAAATGCCATTGTGAGGAAATACTGGGCTAAAAGAAGACCAAAAGCCAACAAGGAAATCTCCAAACTGCATCTTCATGTCTGATCTCAAAGCATTCTTCAGATCTCCAACTCCTTCCTGCTTTGCTCACTACAACACAATTCTTTCTCTTTGGCTGGTTTTATTCCCTAAAACTGTTTACCTGAGCAGGTACCCCACAGCTCTGGAATCTCAAAGTATTAGGGCTTCAAAGGTAACTTCAATATTACAGCTTCTTGTTCCAGTATCTGGGATCCACTCAGGATCATCTGCGCTCCTCAAAAGAGATCTGCTCACTTCTGCTGCTCGTCCATCTATTCCACTCTAGGTTCTACTTGACTCCACTTTACTGCTGCTGCTGTTCTTTCTGCTCATCCCATGGGACTGACATCTTCAATACACTGGGTTCTTCTGCTGTAACTAAGAATCACTGCATTGCTCTCCTACACTCTCTTCACAGGGCCAAGTCTTAGCTGCTGTGCATGACAGATTCATTTATGCCTCTGAAACCAATACCACCTGGGTGATTCTCACACATGATCAACTCCAGGTGAACAACAAGGTACAAACTTAGCTACCTCTGGAACACAGCTTCTTTGTCCTCTCAGACAACACTTCTGAGAAGATTTCACCTTAGTGATGCTGGTTTCTTCATCACCACTAATATTTTAACTATGGCTAACCAGCATCAATTGTCTCAGTCAGTCCTTCTATTCTTTCCTCTAAAAGCAGAGTCACATGGACAAAACTTCTGAGTTCCTCTGCTTGCTGGGGCCCAAACATGGCCCCTTCTATTATATCATCACCAGGTTTCTATTTTGCAACAACTTCACTGCCTAAGCTTGGCTGTCCTTGAACTCACTCTGTAGATAAAACTTGAACTCAGATCTGCATTGCTCTGTCTCCTGAATGCTTGAATATAATGTGTGCAACACTTTGCCCATACCTAAGCTTTTCATTACCTAAAACTTGTTCTGTACCAGGATGACTTGAATCAGAAATCTGCTTGACTCTGATCTCCTGGGATTTAAGGCACAACCACCATACCTGGACCTAAGTATATCCTATATCCTTTTAGATTTTAAATTGAAAACCCAGTATAGTAACCACAATCTGTCCATTGTCATTTTGACACATACTTGTACCTTCTTATGTGCACATAAAAACAATAACCAGTTAATAATAATGCCTAATATTATACAGTTCTTATGCATAGAACATCACATCTATATATTTAGGTGGATGGAATCTTGCCATAATATCACCATTTCTTTAATACCATTGTGTATCTTTGATCATAAAATTTAGCTTCATTCAACTTCCTGGTGAGATTTTCTCTTTGAGCCTAACATTTTATATTTTTCCTTTTTAAGATTACTAAGCATGATCAAAACAAACACCCTGAGAGAAAACACAGGCCAAAGACTATGCGTGGCTTTCCTGAGATTTCCTTCTCAATGCAATTAACAAAGTAAACCTCTTTACCTTAAGATGAGAGCAAAAGACAGTAACATTCTTCATCAAAACATTATAAAAATTATATACAAAATGCAAATCACCCTTAGCGCATATGTGTTGTACTAGGACCCCCCATGAAGTTCCACTTAATGCATGTACAAATCCAAAGTCTAAAAACCCACATTGCTTCCAACAAAAGCATGGTCAGGCCTACCAATAAGAATACTTAAGCCTGGGGTACCAACTTCTGTCTTAGAATTTCCATTGCTAAGAAGAGACACTGTGACCAAGGCAACTGTTTTAAAGGCAAATAGTTAATTCAGTCTGTTTTACACTTTCAAGTGTTTAGTTCATGACCAACATAGCAGGAAGAATGTCAGCATGCAGGCAGCCATGATGCTGGAGAAAGAGCTGAGAGTTTTGCTTCTCATTTTCATGAGAAGGCATCTAGGAAGAGACTGTCTTCCAGCCAGGTGGTAGGAGAGTCTTTGTACTGGCCGGAGCTCCAAAGACCACCACCCTAGGAGTTCACTTTCTTCAAAACAGTAATATCTACTCCCACAAGGCCAAACATACTAATATTGTCACTTCTTAGGGACAAGCATATTTAAATCACCACAGTATATTCCTACTTTAAATTCTTTCTTACATTTAAATATGAATAGGACATGTAGACGCTTTACCACATTGATTACTTTCAGAAGGTTTCTCTCTAGTATGTGTTGATGTTTCTATTCAGAGAATACTGTGGCATGTAAAGGATTTTCCAAATTGAGTACATTCACAAGAATTCTGTGCAATTTGTGGTCTTTTATCTCTTTGGAGACTACAGTGATAGGCTTTTCCACATTTGTCACATTCATAAGGTTTCTCTGAAAAGTAAGTTACTTGAAGTATTTGGAGAGTACAATGTCATGCAAAGACTTTACCTCATTCATGGCATTCATGCAGTTTCTCTACATTATGTGTTCTTTTATGTATCTGGTGATGCCTGTGACATGCAAGGGCTTAGCACCTTGATGACACTGAGTCACTCTCTTGAATGTGTTCCATTATATAGTCGCAGATAAAACTGAATTGTCAGTTTTTCCACAGTGATTACATTAATGAGGCTTCTCTCCAGTGTGATTTCTTTGTGTGTGTGTAAAGAATTCTGACATGCAAAGTCTTTACCACATTGTGAATATTCAAGCAGGTTTCTCTCTGGTATGTGACCCCTCCTGTCATTGCAGATGACTGTGACTTGCAAATGCTTTACAACACTGATTATATTCATGAGGCTTCTATCCAGTACATGTTTTTTTTATAATAATGGAGATGCTAAAGTTCTGAAAAGTCTTTACCATGTTGATCACATTCATGAGGTTTCTTCAAATGTGGGATCTTTTATGTTTTTGAGATTAGTGGGACATGCAAAGGCTTTAGCTCAAAGATTACATTCATAGTTCTGTCCAATACAGGTTCTTTTATGTTTTGGAAAAAATCTTTATAGAAAGACTTTTACCACTATAAAGTCCTCACAAAAGGGAGGAACTCCCCCCACCCAAGCCTCAGGAATTCATGGTCACCCAATAACTCACAAGACACAGAAGTTGATGTAATCAGCAAGAGGTATATTTTGACCAACATGCTGAGGTCAAGACCCAGAACCCATGCAGGGGCAGTGGGGTTTGACCCCGAGCTTTGGAGGCACAGGGAATTTAAAGGCAAAACCACAAGGAAAAAACCATGATCCAGGGGGAGTCAAGGGGGGTTATTGGAAAGCACCTGTGGAAAGTCCCAGCATATTATTCAGTTTGTGACAGGGTCTAAGTAACAGTCAGGGAGGATATTCTGTATAGACTATTCTCAACAGCCTATTCATACTCAACCATCTTGTGGTCAGCCAAATTTCTGAAACACAGAGTTCACGAATGAGCTGACCTGTATTCTTGGTTCTGCTCAGCATGTGAGAAATTTTTGAAAAATTTTAACACTTTCACCACAATGATTACATTCATATGTTTCTTTCCAATATGGGTTGTTTTATGGTTTTGGAGACAAAAATTTTCTAAAAAGGCTTTTACCATATTAATTACATTCACACAGTTTCTCTCCAGTATGTGAACATTTATGTCTTTGGAGAATTTTCAATTATAAATGATTTTTTCCACATTGATTACATATCTAAGAATTTTCTCTGGTATGGATTTTTAATGATATTGCAGATGACCCAGTTGTGTAAAGCCTTTACCATACTGATTACATTCATAAGGTTTCTCTCTAGTATGGGTTTTTTATTATATGGGAGATAACTGGAACTTGTAAAGTCTTTGCCACATTGATTACATTCATAAGGTTTCTACCCAGTATGTGTTCTTTTATGACTTTGGAGATTACTGTGTTGTGAAAAGGCTTTACCACATTGATTACATTCATAAGGTTTCTCTCTAGTATGTGTTCTTTTATGACATTGGAGACTACTGTGACATGAAAAGGCTTTACCACATTGATTACAATCATAAGGTTTCTCTCCAGTATGTGTTCTTTTATGTCTTTGGAGATTACTGTGATCTGAAAAGGCTTTACCACATTGATTACATTCATGAGGCTTCTCTCCAAGATGTGTACTTTTATGACTTTGGAGATGACTGTGACATGAAAAGGCTTTACCACATTGATTACATTCACAAGGTTTCTCTCCAGTATGTGTTCTTTTATGATATTGGAGACTACTGTGTTGTGAAAAGGCTTTACCACATTGATTACAATCATAAGGTTTCTCTCCAGTATGTGTTCTTTTATGTCTTTGGAGATTACTGTGATCTGAAAAGGCTTTACCACATTGATTACATTCACGAGGCTTCTCTCCAAGATGTGTTCTTTTATGACTTTGGAGATTACTGTGTTGTGAAAAGGCTTTACCACATTGATTACATTCATAAGGTTTCTCTCCAGTATGTGTTCTTTTATGAATTTGGAGACTACTGTGACATGAAAAGGCTTTACCACATTGATTACATTCATGAGGCTTCTCTCCAAGATGTGTTCTTTTATGACTTTGGAGATTACTGTGTTGTGAAAAGGCTTTACCACATTGATTACATTCATAAGGTTTCTCTCCAGTATGTGTTCTTTTATGAATTTGGAGACTACTGTGACATGAAAAGGCTTTACCACATTGATTACATTCATGAGGCTTCTCTCCAGTATGTGTTCTTTTATGTCTTTGGAGATAACTGTGATATGAAAAGGCTTTACCACATTGGTTATATTCATAAGGTTTCTCTCCAGTATGACTTCTTTCATGCCTGCAACAGTAATGGGCACATGTGTAAGCTTTACCACATTTATTAGCCTGATCAATCATTTTATCCATATGAATAAATTTTACAGTTGGTCTCATAATAAAGAACACTCAGATTTTATGCTTTTTATCACCTTGATGTTCACTGTTGTACTTGAAAATACCTGTGATAGTAAGAGTATTTACTACATGGCTCACATTTATAACATCCTTTTTCTATATGAGATTTCTACATGATGCATTCATAGGTCAGAATAAAATGGAACAACTAAGAGCATTAAAACTCTGATTGCATACTTAGTTTTTCCTGTAGTGTGCATCGCACCACAACAGCACTGTGAAACAGGATGAACAGAAGAACTGCAAACTTCTAGTACCCATAAAGATTTTCTGCAGTGTGAATTTGGGTAAAGTCAGAAAACCAATTAATTGTAAACACCTATCATATTCAGAAAGTCTACCAACGGCAGAATACTACATATCTTCTCATTGTTGTGAAATAGACAGAGGTTGTTTTTTTTTAGTATCCCTATGCTCACATGGTTTCATCCATTCTGACAACTGATACTGCCATTAAAAAAGCAGAACAAATGGAATGTTTCCACATTGAATTCATATGCATTGACTTTTTGTTCATTGTAGACGTGATTAATGTTTCTCCAAAATAACATTCTCGATTCTCATAAACTGACAAAACAATAAAATTAAAAATTTCAGTATAAGAATACGAGTGTCACCAACTTTATCATGGACTATTTGATTATTAGAAGGTTATGGATACATGTTTGTCACTATTCAATGTGCAACATCTAAATATTATGAGACTATACAAATTGGTAGTTCCACAACATAGCTCTAATGGAGATACAAATCAATTAAAGGAATCTCTTAAGACATTGTTTCCTTCTCTTCTTGCTTACAGAAATGCCTTGCAAACACCAATCAGATAACTGACATGGAGGTACATAGTTTTGGGAGAATATTATAATCGTAGCTACAATAAAATGACTCATATTTTACAAACCTGCTATCCTTTAGAGCATCCAGATCATATTAAAATTTCCTCACAGGCATATTTGTATTCGACTAAACATTAAAATTACCTTTCATGGCTGGGCGGTGGTGGTGCACAACTTTAATCCCAGCACTTGGGAGGCAGAGGCAGGAAGATTTCTGAGTTCGAGGCCAGCTGGTCTACAGAGTGAGTCCCAGGACAGCCAGGGCTACACAGAGAAACCCTGTCTTGAAACCCCCCAAAAATACCTTTCATGACGTCTAGAAGTTTGATGTTGTTCTTCAGTATGATGGACTTCCAAATTATAGCCTAAAACCAAGGTACAAGAAAATCAATGATATGGTATTGGAATTAGGCAAAATTCAAGTTACTCTGAATTTTCACAGCAATGAACCTGATTTATTCAACTCAATATTACTTGTTCTCTATTGAAATAAGAGATGATCATCAGTAACCCAGAAACATTTTCACTTATTTGAGAAGCAAAAAAAAAAAAAAAAAAAATCAGTCTTACCAATAGCAGTGAGGTTCCAGTAGGTCTCCAGCATCACATCTTTGTAGAGATTTTTCTGGGAAGGATCCAGCAAATTCCACTCTTCTGCAGTGAAGTTCACATGCACATCATCAAAACTCACTGCTTCCTAAAATATCACATATATATGTACAACACAATGCATGATACTGACATCAATACAAAGTAAAGTTATGCTTCCTAGACAATATAATCAAATAATTCAGGTGATTCCTTCACTTATTTGCTGACACATGATTTATAATATAATCACCATGTTAGTTTAGAAGAAACTTGAAAAATTGACACTTGAACCCTTGAAACAGGGTTCACCTGTGTCACTCCTGAACCCTTAGAATACGATATAGCCTTGCAACACAAATGGCAATTGAAAGGGATATGCAGGGGGAAACAGATCAACTGTACTGAGCATACATCTGAAAAGCTGGATGAAAAATTACTAACTACAAAAGTGATCGGCAAGCTGTGTGTATTTGCTCATGTCTTTAATTGCAGAGGTACAGGCAGGTGGATATCACTGAGCTGGATGCCAGCACAGTCTATGCAATGAGTTTCAGGACAGCAAAAGTTACATGTTAAGAACCTAACTCTGCTACAAAAATAAAGCAGGAAACAAAAATGACAGAATGAACTCACAGTTCTTTAATGAAGTTACTGCAAAGAATTATGCATTCACTGCAGTACTGTATTCATCTTGCAAAAACATGCAGTGAACCAGTTTAAACAGCAACATTAATTAAATTTTACTAGAAAGGAATGTATGTTTAAACAGTTAAAAATAGACAAGTGAAAGTATTAGTAATGTATATGTTGATCAGAAATAAAGAACATAGTTCAGGAGATATAGCTTAGGAGTTGAAAGCTCTTGCTGGTCTTCCACATAATGGTGGTCAATTTCTGACATACACATGTGGACCAACACCTGTCCATTTCTTCATGATCATAAATTCTGAGGCCATATTCTGACAACAGTAAAGTTGAGGCACACATTCATAGTCATGCACACATGTATAACACACTTATTTATCCAAAATTTCAGAAGAAACACAAGAGTTAGGCAGAACATCATACACCTGCAATTCAATGACTCTGAAGAATCAGATAATATTAATGATGTGAGCAGAAGCCATCTGGAGGAATAGAATATAATCTATATATTTTGCTGAATTTCAAAATGAAAGATGTAGACTAAGAGCAGCACAAAATCATGTGCCTACTTAACAAAAATATGTCAGGTGGCTTATGTGGTTTCTATATCTACAATTAGAACAGGAAGTGCTTCACAGGGAAATTTGGTCTAGAAAAACAAAAACGGAATGAATAAAGTTAAAATATAAAACCACCAGGTTTGCAAAATAGCATAGCATTGAACAGCAAATGTGTGCACAGTATCTTATGTGATTGAGGGACAGAGTCCAAATGGGGAATGTATGGGAGCATGAGAAAAAAGCTGAAGGATCAGATTCAACCACAACACTGGAGACACCCAGAACAATATTTATCCAGTGTAAAAAAAATGCAGAGATAAAGCTGGAGCAGAGACTGAAGGTGTGGACAATGAAAACTCATTCAATTGGAGACCAACATGGACAAGCTTGAATCTATGACATTATTAAGGATACTCTCTGATGCTCCCACACAGAAGCATTGCATAATTGTCCATTGAGAGGCTCCATCCAGCAGCTGACTGAAGTAGAAGCAGAGATCCACAGTCAAACATTGCATGCACCTTGGTAACTCTGATGGAAAAGTTGGGGGAAGGATTGAGTGCCCTGAACAGGATAGGAACTCCACAGGAAGACCAGCAGACTCAATTAACCTTGACCCTTGCGGCCATTAAGAAACTTAGACAAAAACAATAACACACACAGGTGGACAAAGGACCGATGGCCTGTAAGTAGCAGATGTGCAGCTCAGTCTTCATAATGGTCCTACAACACCTGTAGCAGGATCAGTCCCTAAAGCTGCTATCTATCATTGGAATCTGTTCCCATACTGGACTGCCACATCTGGCCTCAGTGGAGAGGATGCACCTACCCCAATAGAGACTTGATACACCATCATGGATACCCAGGGGCCAACACCCTCTCAAGGGACAAACAGAAGATACAGTAGGAACTCTGTGAAGGCAGGTGACCTAGAGTAGGGACTTCTAAGTTCAGAGCCATTTTACTTATAACAACTTGAAACTGGAAATAATACAGATGCTGCTCAACCAAAATGTGAACATAGAAAATGTGGTTCGTTTACAAAATGAAACATTATTTAGTTATCAAATACAATGACATCATGAATTTTGCGGGCAAATGGATACAACTAGAAATTATTATCTCAGTGAGGTAACCCAGATCTAAAAGCACATGCATGTTTGTACTCACAAGTGAATAATAAGCATAAGATACAGGAAACCCACACTACACTTCATAGACACAAAGAAACTAAACAACAAGGAAGGCCAAAATGAGTACAGTTTAATCTCACTCAGAAGGGGGAGTAAAGCTATCATAGGAGGCAGATGGAAGAGAGAGAACTGCACGGGAGAACAGATAAGAAAGGGGAAATTGGGGAGAACCAGCAACAGGTGTGGTGAGAGACAAGAGAGGGCCAGAGGGGAAAATGAATCAAAATCTGCAGCTGGCTGGGTGTAGGGGTACATTTAGGATGTGCCAGAGACCAAAAATAGGTACCAAGGTGTCTAAGGTTGATCTTAGCTGAGATGTATAGCAGTTAGATATGGATGCTGATGAGGCCAAACAAAACAAAACTAAACAAACAAAAAACAAAAAAACCAAAACAATCAACAAAAACTAAACAAAACAAAAGCAAGTAATGTATGAGAGTAGATCTGTTAGATTTATGCCTGACTTCTTAAAAACAGGTTTTGTTGGTTTGTTTGTTTGTTTGTTTGTTTGTTTTTGAGATCGGGTTTCTCTGTGTAGCCCTGGCTGTTCTGAAACTCACTCTGTATACCAGGCTGGCCTTGAACTCAGAAATCCCCCTGCCTCTGCCTTCCAAGTGCTGGGATTAAAGGCATGAGTCACCACTGCCCAGCTATACCTGTCTTCTTAATGTATACTATAAAAGACAAAAGGATTTGGCCCTATGTGCTGCAGAGTCAGAGAAACCACCCGTGTTTCTACAGGAAAGCAACTGGTCCAAATGCTTTGGGCAGATTCAGAATCAGCCATGATAGTGAAGTTACTCAGAGGTCACCTCCTGATCTAACACATGAGGGACATCACCAGGGACCTCACAGGTGGTCACATCTTGCTGATGCTTCCCATGCAGCCCCAGAGAGGACCCAGCACCCCAGCTCCCACTGCTCAGCCACCTGCCCCTGCCCATTGTGGGCAGTGACCCTGTGCTCACCATGACGAGATTCCAGGGCCTCACTGAGGTCTCCACACAGCACCCACAGCAGAGCTGAGAGAAGGGCACAGATGACCATTCAAGCCTGCACAGCAAACAGGAACTTGAAGAATGGCACCTGGAAGAATCCACCTCCTTTTCTGATTGGCAGGTTTTCCTGGAATCCTCGATTGGCCAGTGAGTGTTACTACTCCTCAAGGTTAAAGTGTGCTTCCAGACCAAGGTCAGACCTTTTCCAGAGCTCAGTAGTGGTTTGCACTTCATTAGCATTTGTTTCTGTCTTCTAAGAGGAATCTCACCCCACCCAGCCCTGGGGGAGAACCCAGCATTCCAGCTCTGGCTGTTCAGCTGCCTGCTCCTCCCCTCTGAGAGCAATGATCCTGCACCTACCAGGACCTGACTCCAGACCTTACCTGAGCTTTCCTCACAGCACTTGCCTTCTTCTTCCTGTATCAAGGTGAACAGATTCCATAGCCCAGTACTCAGTGTGCAGTGGAGGTATCAATCTGACCCACAGGAGGAAGAATGTCGTGGTTATTTCTTAGTATTCTCTCTAAACTTTACCCCAGTTACTTGTCAACAGCTAGGTATTCTCCTTTCTACAATTACGTGGCAATAGCCACATAGATCTGACCCACTATAAAGGTGGCTGCTTGCCCCTTCCTCTCTCTGTTGATATCTTGATTTCTTCTTGCCCTCTTAGGTTCATTAATTCCCCAGTCTCTCCCATTCCCTTCCCCCCCTCTCTCCACATGCTTATGCCTGGCCTCTACTTCTCTACTTTCTGCCTCTCTCTGCCTTTCTCTGCCTCTTAACTCCCCTCCCCATGTCCTAAATAATCTATATTCTATACTGTACTTTCTGTGGCTGGTCCCTCAGGGAGAAGAGATACCTCAGCCTGAGGCATGAGTCTGCTGAGACATCCCTTTACTCCATACCTCCCCTCCATACACATAGAACACATTCAGTCTCTCTTAAATCTGTGGGGGGCTGGATACCTGGCTGTCATCAGATAACTGTGAGGTAGAGTTTTAGACAGAATGCTAACACCATTAACACTAAAGAGAAGTTTTAGGAAACAAGAGACTTATTTTGTGGCTTCATGCTGGGCTCAGGGAAACTGCAGTTCCCTTTCAAGAGATGACAGGTATCAATCAACCATAAAGAAAGCCAGAACCATAAGGGAAACACAGTTGAGCAATATTGGTAGCCAGCACATCTTCATTAGTGGAAAAGTAGAGAAAAACAACAGTTCTATTAGTACACATTCTGTAGATAAACATAGCTCAAATTATAGAGAGAATGAATCTTTGTATATAGAAAGATTATTTAATAGAATGTCTCAGTAAAGGCTGTTGGACAAGGTAAATTAGAAAATCAAGGACTGGTTGATTTTATGCTGCAGGATATTAGACCTGATTTCAGTGTATACCAGAATTTGGAAGAGATAAGTGCTTACTAATACCAGTTTTAAAACACAAATAAACAAACAAATCACCTTTTTTAAAAAAAAAAGGTAGGGCAAGTACAAAAAACAAAACACCACCCTGTTCAATGTCCTTTATATATGTGGGTTGTCAAAAGAATCTGTAGCCCAGATTAAACGTGGATCTGAACATATCAAAAGAGCAAGATTAATAAAGGTTTTTCACTTCAGAAGTTGTAATTAAGAAATATGCCCCACAGCAAGCAGGATTTGAGTTAGGGTTAGGGTATTAAACAGTTATGGTTTGAATTAGGATAAGGGTTTCTAGAATGAGGTTTAGGACATTAGGAAATTCAGAGGTAAGGGTTAGGAGAGAGTTAGGCTCAGGGTTAAGGTTAAGGTGGCCACCATTATTCTTGATGGTCCTACTGAGTCAATATTATCCCTATTACACAAAGAAGAAATATCAGGCCTACAAGGTATTCATTTCATATCTTATTTTTTTTTTTTTTTTGTTTTTTGAGACAGGGTTTCTCTGTATAGCCTTGGTTGTCCTGGAACTCACTCAGTAGACCAGGCTGGCCTTGAACTCAGAAATCCAACTGCCTCTGCCTCCCAAGTGCTGGTATTAAAGGCGTGCGCCACCACTGCCCGGCTCATTTCATATCTTGATGTTTTGTTTTATTCTTATTCTGATCGCTTCTCTCTTACTTAGAGAAAGGCTTCTCAAAATAACCTAAAGTTTTTCCAGCCATTTGCCTCCAAAACTAGCATACTAACAAAGGAAGCAAAGACTGATATTCACAGAACCCCACAGATAATCAAAGGATAAGTTGCCAAGAGCCACACAAAATGCTGCCAGCAAAGAACATTCATGCTACCCTATGCTGGGTCTCACTGTCAGCTATTGCTGCAGTTAATTTTCCTCTGAGATAAAATGCCCTCAGTACTCTTCTGCTCTAAACATGTCTGGTTTACTTTCTGCCCAACCTAAAAATATGCTTACTAAAGATTTCTTTTTTTTTTTTTGTTTTTGTTTTTTCGAGACAGGGTTTCTTCGTGTAGTCCTGGCTGTCCTGGAACTCACTCTGTTTACCAGGCTGGCCTCGAACTCAGAAATCCACCTGCCTCTGCCTCCCAAGTGCTGGGATTAAAGGCGTGCGCCACCACCACCCGGCTTACTAAAGATTTCTATGTGAAGTTTTCACTTGACAATGAAAATTCCGAAACAGAAATCCCAGATAAGCAATAGACACAAAGTCATGCCTTATAAATTTTCACTTTTTATTAATTACATGTAGAATATACACCTGAGACATGGTTTGTTATTCATATCATGTACTTAATAGCAAATGAATTACAATTAAATTAAACTTAACATGATCCTAGTTCATTTTGTTCCTAACGAAAATAAACTTAAATATTGATATGAAAGATCAAAAATATATTAAGTCAATATATCCACACAGGGACAATAAATATAAAATGATAATATGGGTCTGATTCTTTCCTTGGAATAGGTAACATGTTTTAAAGAGTTTACTACTCCTAGATCAGAAGATGTTATTAATACTGGACATTGTCCTCACTCATACAAGACAAACACTTCTATGACTTTAATTATGATATATACATATTTTAAATTTTATGCTGGCATAAACATGTTAATAATTTAAAAGATATCTATATGCAGTAAATCTTCTTTAAAAACAGATAAATATACAAAGATAGGCAGATACTGCACAGGGCTTATCTTCTAAATTAAACCACAGCCATTTTCATACCTTCAGCTTTGTTAAATTAAAATAATCACACCAGGGCTTTTTAAATGTTACTAAACCTCTATGCAAAAAAAAAAAAAAACCATGACATGACATGGCTGGCCAGTATTTGTACAACTTGGAAGGGGAATAACTATTTAGGTAATGTAAATTTGTCTCCATATGTACTGAGTAAAGTATTTTTAATGTGACTGATTTTAGGATGTCTACAGTCTCAGAAAAAATATTTTATCAATTTTTTTGTATGGAAAATGAATTATTTCACTGTTATCCTAGGGTGAACTATGATAATTTTGAAATACGGTGCAACTGAGAAATTAGAAAGAGGGGATATAGATTGCTTATTTCCCATCCCTGAATATATATTCTCACAATAGATTTCGTTTTTTTTTTTTTTTGTTAAGCCCATTGCATGCTATGGTATTAACATTTATAAAATGTTAGAATGATCTAAACATGTAAATGGTTTCAATAAGAGAGTTATATATAGATTACGGTGGAAATTTCCCAAATGCGAAGAAAAGAAAGGATACAAAGCTGTTGGAAGTTCTGAAGGAATAAATGAGGTATTTAAGTCACTTAGGACATAAAAGTTTTGGGAAATACCTATGGGATTAAAGTATCTGTCTTCAGATCAACATTTATGACAAACTGGTGGTAATCTAAGTTTTATTCTATCCTGTGTCCAGTCTACATTGAGGAGAGTCAAAATACAGGGATGATTCCCTCAGAGCTTCTATGGGCAGTCACACTTAGCCCAAGCAAGGCTTTCAAGTAATGTTCACTAAGAGGGAAAATAGTACAAAGAAAAGCTTGAAGATACAGAGATTCTTCAAAAGATCAAGTGATAACCTAGACATGAAATTTTAACAGACCTTTAAAGAAGGTCAACAGAAGTTGATTTTGCTAAATGTGTAATCTTAAGCAGGCATATGTAAAGCATGATCACTTCCAGAATGCAGTGTGTCTCTTTAGCAAGTGAAGGGACAAGAGTCCTCAAAAATTACGTTTGATCCTGTGAAATGTTATTTAGAAAATATGTTCCCACTCTTGATTCACTTTGTCATATATAGATGCATCTAAATATCCGAGATGAAAGAAAAGCCCTTTGCTTACTTCAGCTTGGCAGGGTCTACATACAACTGAGGAAAACTGAACAGCCTTATTAAATACTGAGGCCAAATCTAAAATCCATATTTACCAAAATAGAACACCATCTCATGATCAAAGAGTAGTTCTCACTAATAGACTGTGTCCTTCACTACACTAACCATGAATGCTCCCTGATTTAAATGTGATGTAGGAGCAGCAGGTACCTGCTCTTCATGCAGGGTTCTGATGAAGCAAACGGCTCAAGTTGTATCCTTTTGTGAAGGGCTATGGAATATTGTCCAACTCATAATAGATGCACATTTCACCTTGTAAAACATAACCCATGTTAAAAATGATGCTAGGAGTATTTCTTCAAAATTTAATTCTTCATACACTACAAGAGTGTAATAGAAGAGAATTAGTAGTTGAATCTAACTTAATAAGGGGTTGTCCAAAATTCCTCAATTTTTTTTATAAAATTACTGACCTTACAAGAAGGCCAAAAAAAAAAAAAAAATCAGTCTTCTAACACCCAATACAAAGCATGACATTGGTTTTTAGGTGGTACTCTTGCCTATTTTCTTCCTATAATAAGTGTAATGCTGCCCTAATTATGTTCTTAACAACATCCTGAATGGAAATATAATGGTCCTAACAGTCTGGCTTTTGTGTATTATGAATGTTACCTGAATCACATAACAGAATCCTTCCATGTGTGCTGCCTTCCAGCACTGTCTTATTTGGAGAGTCTTTGTCATCTCTTTTGTTTGAATTTGTCCCCTTAGAAGGACTCTTCTCTGAGGTACCATAACTGCTGCTCTTTCTATATCACCCCTTTGGTGAGTTTAACAGCGTAGAAGGATCCATTGTACAAACACCAAAAAGGACAGATATCCTCTCAAAGGTGACTACAGTGCCAGCCCACTCATATTCATTTTGTCACAACATCACCAGTGATGGATTCATGGAAAGACAGGAGAAGTTGTGAGAAACCTCAAGTATGGGAAAGGCTAAATACAGGAATGTAAGACACATTGACATACATTCATTTCTTCAAATGAGGTAAGGAAGGTAGCTCAGGTATTTGTGGTGGTTGTACAAACTGGAGGATCTGAGTTACATAAAATGGACCCTTGAAAAAAACCTAAGATGCTGACTGGAACTAATGTTTTGTGTGAGTTATGGATTACATGTAGATCCATTGAGAAAGCTTGGGAATGAGGGAATCTGTCGTGCATATCACCCTTTGTGACTTTGATATATCTATTTCTTTAACATGCCTGGATCTATCATATTGTGTATACAAAGACTATAAAAATTTCCAGCACCAGTGTCATCAAATGCACACACACACACACACACACACACACACACACACACACACACCACTCAGAGAGACACATAAACAAACACACCCACACAGACAAACACCCTGACACATGCACAGATACACACACACACAAATGAACACAACACTCAGACAGACACACACACACATAAACACACACACACAAACACACAAGCACACACACTGACACACAGACACTGCTCAACATGCACACATGCAAACATGGAATGAACACAGATACCCACACAACTCAAAAACACAAAGACACACAGAAATAAAAGATCCTACATCACGAGGAACTTCACTGTATTCTGCATTTATCTAATTTCCACTGAAACTGGCATGAGATGTTCTCTCATTTTGTAAGTTGAAGTTTACAGAGAAGCACCAATTTGGTTCACATCAGGAAAAGTAGAGAAATTTTATGCTAAAAATCACAAAGTTTAGGATATTTGAAAACTACAATCATTATACAATATTCAATGTGATCCTAGGCAGAAGAAGAAGAAGAAGAAGAAGAAGAAGAAGAAGAAGAAGAAGAAGAAGAAGAAGAAGAAGAAGAAGAAGAAGAAGAAGAAGAAGAAGTGGAGGAGGAGGAGGAGGAGGAGGAGGAGGAGGAGGAGGAGGAGGAGGAGGAAGAGTAGGAGGAGAAGGAAGAGGAGGAAGAGGAGGAGGGAGAAGAGGAGGGAGAGGAAGAGGAAGAAGAGGAGGAAGAGAACTACAGAGAAGCCTTCTGACAAGAGTTATCATTTGATGCCTGGAAAGGCCTATGTGCTGTTCTCACTCCATGCAATTAGTGATGAACTGTGATCCAGGATGATTTCAAACTCATTGTGTCCTGCCTGAATATGTGCTTAAATGTTTTTCTTTCTGCTCTAGCTCCTGGGTGCTGGGGTTATAAGCATGGGCAGTAAGTCTAATTGTACAATACTTGTGAATCAGACCAGGTCTTTGCTCACATTAAACAAAAACTCTACAAATTATCATACCTATCTATCTATCTATCTATCTATCTATCTATGTATATGTATATATACATATATACATTGATATATATATACATATATACATTGATATATATATCAATTGATATATATCAATTGATCAATATACATATATATATATATATACATTTATATATATATATATATATATATATATATATATATATATATATATATATATATATATATCAATTGATATATATCATTGGTTTTTCGAGACAGGGTTTCTCTGTGTAGCCCTGGCTGTCCTGGAACTAACTCTGTAGACCAGGCTGGCCTCAAACTCAGAAATCTGCCTGCCTCTGCCTCCCAAGTGCTGGGATTAAAGGTGTGTGCCACCACTGCCCAGCTTATCAATATGTTTTTAAATTAAATAAGAGTTCAAGAGAACAGAGTTCATGGAAGAGAAGTCCCCATGATAAAAACTACACAGGCAAGGTGGATAACAATGAACACTTTTTTACAGAACATAACAATTAAAATAACATTTATTTTAAAAGAAAAATTAATAATATGTGGTTGTTCAGCTTGCTGAATGTCTTTGTACCACATGCATACAATTCCCACAGAGGCCAGAAGCAGGCATCAGATTCTCCAGAATTTGAGTTAAAGAGGTTGTAGCTGTAATGTGCATCCTCTGAGACTGTAACAAATTTTCTTAATGGAGAACACATCTTTCCTGCCCACACTACACTTGACTTTTGTCCTTCCAACCAAGTGTTCTGGATCACTCCCAATCAAAGAGAAAACTCTGCAAACCTGTAGTGCCAGCTACATGAGGTAGGCATGCTAATTGTCTTACACTGCCACACATCCATGGAAGACTCTTGTGAGTTCAGGATCCAGCCACAGGATCACTGATCATCAGTTTGCAACAAATTTGTCACCTCACATCTAGGATAACAATGCATATTAGGCCCATCAGATGACATATACATTTGAAAAGACCTTCTTGGTTGTGAAGGGGTGCGGGTAGTTGTGGCTGGGAATGCTGAGGGCTCCTCCAGGCAGGAAGTTAGGCATAGTGGCTGCAGCTCTAGGGCATCATTAAAGGCCTTGTCCTTCTTCCTCATGTCGAGGCCACAATGACACGAGAAAGTCCTTGGGTTTTTACAGGCTTTAATGTCATGGCAGATGGTGGTTGGATTTGGATGTGCAATCCCATAAAACCCAGGGCAGACCTGAGTTAAATAGGGAGGGAGAAGGGGGGAAGAAGCTGAGGAAGAATGCTTAATTGGCTCCACCCTCTGGCCTTCAGGCATACCATTAGTATGTAAATCTCTCTAGGACCTGAAGCTTTTTCCTCAGATAACCATAGACCTCTCTGAGGGTGGGGCTGTGGAGGGATGAAGCTAAATGAAAAGAACCAGGGCAAGGGAGCAGAGCTGAATGCCCACCTTCAAGTAAGGGTCTGGAGTTCCAGGCTTATGCTCGCCCAAGCACCCAGCTGCTTCTCACAGCCCATCGCCACACAAAGGTGAGTAAGAGAATGGTGAACATGCAGAAAACAATGTTGGAAGGAACTTTACTACTAGCTGGAGAGAATAGAGCCTACCTCAGGGTTTACATTTATCTGGTGGAGAGTGAGGCTCTGCAAGGCTAAGAATGGAGAGGGTTAGTTAGTGCTGCACTTTAACTGCTGGAGATCTCACAGCACACTGAGGAAGTGTTTCCTCCATTGCTTTATTCTTGTGAAGATCCCTAGAAAGAATCTGATTTCTGAGACTGGCAGTGAATCACTGAGTCAATGTGTGGGACAAGAAACCTTATGGGTCACCAGACTGGTGCTGTAAAATCAAGGATTAAAAGAATCTCCTGTCACCTGATCTTCATGTGAGTAGGGGTGCCAGGTCTCAGCCTACAGAAGCTAAAATATCTGGTTTCCCATTCCTCACTTAATATTGAATCTCTCTATCTGAGGTCCTCATAAAATTGTATTATTTGTGTTACATTTTTCCACTTTTGCTATTGACTTTCTTTTCCAATAGCTGTAACAGCCCAGCATCAAAGCATCACCTGAACAAAAGCTTAAGGGAAGGTGGCCACTTTGAATTTGTATCTGAGCTGAGATGGTTCTGGTGGCCAAACTGCTCTAAAAGTATTCAGTGCTTGCCTAGTATATTAGTCAGAGTTCTATAGAATACCAAACTAATTGAATAAATGTCTCTTTATTAAAGGGTATTATTTAGAAAGACTTAGGGCTGTGATGGCCTAGCTAATTCAACAATAACTAGCTATAAAGGCCAAGTGCAAGGATCCAGTAGTTGCTCAGTTCACAAGGCTTGATGTCTCAGCTTAGAAGTTTAGAACAAGCTGGAACTCCAAGTAAGGTTGCCCTAATGTCAGTGAAGGAATGGACTTGCTATCAAGGTGAGAGCAAGCAGCTAAAGAGCAAACACCTTCCATTGTAGCAATTATTTTAAAAAAAGCAGCCACTGGTTAAGCCAACTGTCTAAACTGCAGAGTCTCTGTCCAGCTCAGCCTCCATATTGCATGGCCAGCCAGAAACCGGCAGCCAGAAACACCAGCCCTGCCACCCACAGGACACCAGCGTGTGAGATGGCTCAGCCAATTTTCCACTCTGTCACTGCAAGGCTGGACATTGCCCAGACCATCCTGCCAACCACACGGGCTCAGTACAAATGAGCCTCTAATGCTTAAATTATCCAAAGGCTTATATATTTAGTAATGATCAATAACAAGATGCCATTACAATCAGAGGTGTAACCCAGTACCCAACCTAGATGTAACAACTACCTTTGACTGTTACAGACAAGTGAACATCAGCCTCCATGTCCCACTCTCTCATTGTTTGTCTCACCCTTAGCTCCTCCTCTTCCTTCTCCTCCTCCCTTTACTCCTCCTCTTCCTCTCCTTACTCCTCTCACCTCAGCTTCTCCTACAACCTTCTCCTTCCATGTCATTATATAGGCTTGCAGTACAAGTCATGGATCAGATTAGAGCTGGGGCTTTTCAGCTCAAACATCTAGATTAAAGCTGTGTCTTCCACTATCAAGATTCAGATTAAGGTCATTTTGGGGGTTTTAGTAAATTCCAGATGTAATAGAGTTAACAATCAAGACAGCAATCTCAACTCTAAACCATGCCAACTTCACACACAATCATAACTTCTTATGACATGCATAATTTCCAAATTAAAAAAAAACATGTCATAATAATGCCTAAAAGTTACTATTCCAGCCAAAAGAAAAACCAATATATGTGTACCAGGTCATAATTATGCCTAAAATAATTGAGCTACCCCTTGTACAAGAACAGATACACAAAAATGTACACAGCTGACTTCCCACAGAATAGATCACCCTAACTACTTGGTTACTGAATGTTTGCTCAGCTGAACTTACTTTTTGATCAGCATTAACATGGGACATCAGTATCGTTACATCCTTTGCCCATTGTGAGAGATCTATCCACATACTTCTTCCTTTCATGTCTTTCTCATCAATATTCTAATCGTTCAGTTTCCAAGTCTCTGACAGTTAAGCCATCCCACTGTTTATAGCTGATGATTCAATGAATAATCACACATTTCCAAACAAATGCATGAACATGACTACTGCATGAAGCTCTGAACTGTGGTGATTTCCCTTTACTGGTGTCTTTCAGGATTGTCCCAGAAACATGTTTTCATGCTGCAGTTGTTCACTTCTTGATGGGGCCTGCATAACAGTCAGGACCCTTAGAAAAACAGGGCCTAGTTATTTCTTCCTCAGTCACTTGATTACAGGGCCTGTACCAGGAAATTCTTGGTGCATGTATAATACCAGGGGCATTTTACAGGAATAGAAACTAGGCTTCTAGGCAACTCAGATACCTAGCATAAGTTTGTAAGTTGCCCCCTCCCCAGCAAAACTCAAGCCTAGCTCCACTCTCTAGGCTAATCCCAAACAAGGCTAGAGTTTTCAAGTTACACTCTCAACAATACCAGGGTCTCCAGGTTATTCCCCTAACAAACCTGCTCCTCGGGTTACAAGTCCATGCCTAACAACCACTAATGCAGAGGGGAGGTGAAGTTAAGTTTATGATGCGACTCCCAGCACCAGCCAATTATGTTAAAGGCCACAGCAGCTTTCCAATTAGATGCTCGCACACATCCTCCCTATTGCAAGAGAGATTAAAATGGCAGCATTCAATCAGGCTTTTCTTAATCAGCCACCATGTTCATGACCAGCCTAGGCCTGCAGCCAGGACCTACTGTATCTATGATGCTCAGCTCGAGCCATCTGCTCAGATAGTGAGATACACCAAACCGGCCACCCACGAGACGCCAGCATGGGAGATGGCTCTGCCAACCTCCCTCGCTGTCTTCACAATGCTTGGCTGAACCCAGACCATCCCACCATCCACATGGGCTCAGTACAAATGAGACTCTAATGCTTAGGTTATCCAACGGCTTTATAAGTTTGGTAATGATCAAAACAAGATGTCCATACAATCACCAATCTAGATATCCAATACTCAATCTAGATATACCAACTACCTTTGACTGCTAGAGACATACACACATCAATTTTCCTGTCCCCTCTCTCTCATCCCTCCCCCAGCTCCTCCTCTTACTTATTCTCTTTCTCTCCTTACTCCTCCCACCTTAGCTATTGTTACAACTCCACACTTGAGCTTAGAATAAAGTCTTTCCACAATAGACACCACCACCAAAACAGTCTTGGCTGATGCTGGTGCATTGGGGATGGGGACAAGCTAGCTCAAATAGGATAAAGACACTGCTGGGAGTTGCATCAGATCAGCTCCTGTGTGTGTCTTTTTGGGGATCACTAACATTTCCCTGGCACGACATGTTCAATTTCTAGTAAGATGGAATAGCAGGCCAAGATATTTTTTTTCAAGGGAAGATAGTTGGATAGAGTTGATGGTAGAGCTTTGCTCCAATATTCAAAATCTATGATTCACAATAAACACCTGCCAAAGGCTCCAAACAACATTTTTTGCAGCACTGAGCAGCAGAGAAAGGATTGGGTGCTCAAAGCAATTTTCAATTAAATACAGAGGCAAGCTTCAGCTACAGGCAACATTCCTATGAACAGAAATATATAATAATCAGGAATTTAAAAATTAAAATATTCTTTTTTTTAAAAAAAAGATTTATTTAGTTTATGTATAAGTACACATTTGCTGTCTTCAGACACACCAGAAGAGGGTATTGGATCCCATCACAGATGGTTGTGAGCCACCATATGGTTGCTGGGAATTGAACTCAGGACCTATGGAAGAGCAGTCAGTGCTCTTTTTTTTGAATATTTTCTTTATTTACATTTTAAATGTTATTCTCTTTCTCAACCCCCCCAAACTCATTATCCCATCCCTCCTCCCCATGCTTCTATGAGGGTGTTCCCCCACGCACCCAATCACTCACCCACTCACTCCCGGAGATGGAATCTTGATATAATTTTAATTTCTCCTGATGACTAAGCATAACACATTGCTCATGTGTTATGTATGGTACACACGTGGGAATCAGAAGACAACTTGTAAAAGTGAATTCTCCTCCCACCCTGTGGGACCCATGTGCTATAAGCTCAGGTCTTCAGACATGTTGGCAAATACTTTTAAGCACTGAGACATCTCTCCAGCACTTTTTCACATATTTATTGGCCATATGAATTTCATTTTTAAAAACTTGTATGTGTATGTGTATTTTTCCTGCATGTATGAATGTGTGCCATGTGTGTGCCTGGTAGGTCAGAAGACAGCTTCATTCAGACCTCCCTGCCATGTTGGTGCTGGAAACTGATCCAGAGTTCTCCAAAAGAGTAGTAAGCAATAAGCACTCTTTACTGCTGAGCCAGCACCCCAGTACCCATATTTTGTCTTTTGAGATCTGTTTTTGTTTTCAATTCATTTGGTTATTCAATGACTGGGACATTTGGGTACTTTTGGAGTTCTTTAAGGATTAATCTTCTCAAAGATAATATAACTAACAAAAGCCTTTTTCTTCCAGACTCTTTCTTCACTCTGCAGATTATTGCCCTTGCTATACACAGCCTTTTAATTGCTTTCTGTCCAGCTTGCCAATTTCCCTCCTTCCTCCTCCAGCATTATTGGAATGATTTTAAATTACATTTTTCTATTTCTAGGATTTCTGTTGCTTTTTACAGCTGACTTTTAAAAATTTATCACCACAGCCAGGCAGTGGTGGCACATGCCGTTAATCCTATCACCTAGGAGGCAAAGGCAAGTGGATGTCTGTGGGATCCAGGACAACCTGGACTACAGATAGGGTTCCAGGGCAGCTGAGGATAAACAAAATCTGTATCAAGAAAAAGAAAGGAAGGAAGGAAGGAAGGAAGAAAGAAAGAAAGAAAGAACAAACTTATCTCCACAAATAACACATAGTTGTCAAAGTGATATAGTATACAAAAAAAAAACGATTTCTGTGAAAATGCATTTCTCTGCAATTCCTGGCTAGCTCCAAACTGTGCTGACCTTGAGCGTCAGCGTTTACTTTGTGTTTTAGATTTAGTCTTTGAAAAGAATGTGCTGTATGTACATCTTTGTTACTGCTGTCGGTATGTCCAGCATCAGCACTGGGATGAAGCTGCTTCTGTTAGGCATTTATCCCTACTTCCCTGGCATGACCACCATCGTTTGTCTTCTCAGCTTTATGTTATAGGAGAGCCTGGTGCAGATGTCACAGGTGCTATTTAACAGCTACCACAAGATCATCATTATGCTTAAAATTGAAGTTATACATGGAAGAAGCTCAGACACTTCCAGAACTGGTTTTGTCTCCTACATGGGAACACACTCAAACCCAGAAGGGCGCACTGGTCTGATCTGTATCAATAGATCTGTCCCATCTATTGATCTCTAATTCACCAGTGGCACAGAAACACCTCTGTCAAACTAAACAAATGTTTTGGGTTGTTTGCTTGTTTTGGTAGCTAAATGCAACATCACTCCTCATGCCTTCCCTCCTTCCACACCTCAAGGAAAGCTCACAGCTTTCCTCTACCAACCTCTGCCCAGTGAAGGATTCAGAGAAAACAACTGGGCTGTACTGTGGTTTTGTGGGCAAGACGCCCTGACTGACTCACCGAAGCAGCAATGATTAACTTCACTTATAGTCGATAAGCTATGCAATAATGGATACGCTAAGGTCAGTTTCCAAGGCCTACAGCAGCACTTCACTTTGGTACAGCCAGTTTGGATGTGTCCAAATTTACAAGAAAAGAACTGCCCATTTGACAGGTCACAATCACAGACAGATGGTCAGCCTTTACCACATAGAGACACCTTTCCAAATAAGACTAAAGAACATACACCAACTATCTTTTTCACCAGAGATCCACTCAGACTGCACTCCCTCCCTCTCACTCTGCCAAAGGAGAGAAGAACGATCATCAATGGCTGGAGGCTGTTGCAGTGAAGCAACACCTAGAACTGGCTTCATGCTCAAGAGGGGATGGTATGTATTGTCAACATGGTTTCAAGTGCTCTACACAGTCAGAGAAACTTCTATACTAACAAACTATAGGAATGATCCCTGAAAGCATAGTCTTACCCACAGACTCCCGCCATCGCCCAACTGCACCAAGCGCCCTCACATCTTACACATGGCGACTTCCGCCAAGATGCCCCACGCGATCCCTGTCGGCGCCCCCATCGCACAACACGTCTGCCACGCGGGGACACGCGCTCTGGCCTCTCCATACCCAGTCCACCGGACATTTGGAGTCAATACAGTTTCCCTGCACTGCCACCGTGATTAGCATACGGTCGCCGAGCAGCCAATGGGCTCACAGTGCTCTCCTGCCTCGTCCCACCTCCGCCTGCGATGGGTCACGTGTCGTCACTGACGGCCACACGCCACCCGCCCCCATTCCCCGGAATGCACTTCCTCCCTGCATCAGCGCCTGCCCTCAGCCCCCACGCTGCCCGAAGCGGGAAGTGCCGCAGAGCCGCACTCGAGTTCCCAGGCGCGTGCCGGTTTGGATCTGGCTCAAGCCCGAGGCCTTGCGTGAGAAATGAAAAACAGCATCGGGAAAATGGCAATTCAAGGACTACGTGCACTATTTAATAAATTCTGTGGGTAAAGGGCATGATGGCTCACTGCTGTAATACTAGCACTTGGGAGATAAAGGCAAGGGGTCAGCAATTTGAAGCCGGTTTTAAGATTTTGAAGCCAGCCACACCTACATGAAATCCAGTCTAAAATGATCAAAAATCAAATCTGTGTTTAGAGAAAAGTGAAAATAGACAAAGCGAACTGGCCACATTGTTAATTACTGGCTCAATTACTGGATATGTACTTGATGATCACTATTTTAATCTCTCATCCCATTTTAGCATTTTACCAGTAGGAGAAGCGTTATTTCCTTTTCTTATAGATGCTTCATTGCCTGACATCTGTTTAACAAGAGATGGAAAAAAAAAAGTTGGGTCTCTTTTCTCTCTGGTACAAAGAGCAGTGTCTGACTTATGGGAAGTGAGGAAAGCTCTGAGTGAAATTAGTCCTGAATGAATGTGTGTTATTAACATGAGCACATCCATATCAAGACCCACTCAAACTCCTATGAAAAGAGATGGCAATACCTTCCTCTGCTTTGTGTGCACGTGTTGACAGTATGTGGAGAAAATATCCACCATACCTTTGCTTCTTCCCATATATTGTACACCTGAAGATGGCTCCCAAACAAACTCTGGTCTCTCTGGTCATGGCCCTTCAATATTTAAGACTTCTCCATTCTTCATCCCCCCTTTTGTTTTCTTTGCTTTTGGGATAGGGTCTCACTCTGGCAGGACTAAACCTCCCTTTGTAGAGCAGGCTGGCCTTGAACTCACAGAGATCCCTCTACCTCTGGCTCCCAACTGTTGGATTAAAGGTTGTACCATCATACCCCACTTACTTTCCACCTTCTGAGACATCTCTGCCCCTTCACTACGCATCCTATACCTTGGTCTTTGAGTAGATGCTCCAACAGCACAGGAGTCTGAATATTTCTCTAACATGTTCTAAGATTTACCTTGCTAGACATGTTGGGTCATGCTATAATCCTGACACTAAGGAGGCTGAAAACAGGGGTTAACCACAAGTGTGAGGCCAGACTAGGCTACACGCTAAGTTCCATATCAACTGGGTAAAAAGAGAATCATCTCCCAAAATAAAGATCGGAAGAGCTGGTTCAGCAGGTAGAGTATTTGCTTTCTATCAGAGGGCTGGATCCTAGCACCTAGAACAGGCAGGTCACAAATGCCTTTACCTAAACTATAAAGGATCCGATATCCCTTTCTGACTTCCATGGATACTTACACACATACATGTGCATACATATACACACATAGATCCTCTTAAGAGATAATTAAAGGGCTGCATTCCTCCCTTGGAGTCCTTCTCACTCTTGGGAATTTTTCTCCCTTTTCCTTAATAAATCGGGGCCTATGGGTGGCACTTTCTACCAATACTGAAAACCTGAGTTTGATTCCCAGAAAACACTTTGCTAGCATTTCTTCTAGGCTCCACCCCAGTTACCTGGCAACAGCCAGGAATGCCAGACTCCCTATAAAAGGGGTTACTTGCCCCTCCTCTCTCTCTCTTACTCTCTTACCCTCTTCCCTCTGTCCCTTCTCTCCCCATTCCCCTCCCCGCCTCCCTCTCCCTCTCCCTCTCCCTCTCCCTCTCCCTCTCCCTCTCCCTCTCCCTCTCCCTCTCTCTCCTTTCTCCTCCCCCCCAACTTCCCCTCCCCATGACCTAATAATAAACTCTATTCCATACTATACCTATTGTGTGGCTGGTATCTCAGAGGGAAGGATGCCTGAGCAACACACTGCACCTCTACCAACCATATCCCTGGCTTCTCTTTCTTTTTTATAAAACACAACACACATGGTAGAAGGTAAGAACCAATTCCCACAAGTTGCCCTCTGTTTAACAACATACACACATAATAAATAAATGTAAAAATTTTAAAAGTAAATGTACATTCATTCTGCAATGATAATTAAGCAAGTCAATAAAACAATACTATTTAAGATGCTACTTCTCTGTAAGCCTTCCTTGACCTCTTCAGATAATAATGACCACATTGTATTTTTTGTTTGTTTTTCAGACAGGTCTCAATAAGGAGCCATGACTGTCTTGGAACTCACTATGTAGACCAAGTTGACCTTGAACTCACAGAAATCTACATGCCTCTGCCTCTGAGTACTGCAATTAAAGGCATGCACCACTCTGGCAAACCACCATGTATTTTGAGACCCCAATTATCTTTCTATGTGCATGTGCACAAATCAATTAATTGCAAATATATTTACTTACTTTACTAAAGTGGGTGTATTTAAATTTTGGTTTTGGCTTTTTGTGTGTGGTAGTTTAAATCAGATTAAATTAAATTTAGACCCCCATAGGCTCAGGTTGAATCAGAATGGCCCCCATAGGCTCACATTTCAATTCTTGGTTCCTAGTGAGTGGGAAAGATTAAGAAGTATGGCCTTGTCGGAGATATTGTGTCACTTGTGGTGGGTAGCCATTCCCAGTAAGCTCCCTCTTTGTAAATATAAACTCCCAGCTACTGTCCCCATGGTCATGCATGCCTGGCATCCTACTCCCCTCCATTATGGTCATGACTCTGAAACTGCATGCTCTAATTGGACTTTTTTTTTATATAAATTGCTTTGGGCCTGACATCTCTTCCAAACAGAAACTAAGAGTGTACAAGCACATGTCCCACTTTGGTGTAGCCCTTCCTCACAATCTACCTTGTTTGAAACTGGTTCTTGTCTTGCTACCAACCGCAGTCAGCTAGCCAGTGTAAACTTATCAGCCTTGAGCAGGCCAAGCAGACCTTGAACATTTGTCAAGACAGGTCTTAATAACCTGGACAGAGACATCTGCCTTGCCTGTAGTTACAGGTTTCCATAGAGACTTAGCTGTTTTGGCTGCCGTGCTGACCTTGGTCTACAACATACTCAAGCTGAATCAGAGGATGGATGTTGCAGTTTTTCCCTTTATAAACACAGTGCTTATTATTAAACTTTGAGCCTTGATCAGAACCTTCTTGTCTTGGCTTCATTCTTCTCTCGCCCCCTGCCCTTTTCATTTCCAGCCCTCCATTCAGGTGAACCCTATTTGTCCTTTAGGCACCAGGTGGCTACAAGCCAGTCTGCAAGCCTCCAGGGATTCTTTTCTCCCTAGTACACCTCTCATGGTAGGAGCACTGACAGTATCTATTCGTGATAGTGGAAGCAAACTGGGTTCTGAGGATTCCAACTTCGATCCTCACATAGTCAGGCTAAATGCACTACCCACTGACCTACCCTCACTACCCACTGTAGAGGTCCAGTTCTTCATGTGTGAAGAGAATGAGCTGTGCAGCTCGTCTCCTCACAGGCACAAGTGATTATCTCAGTTCAGTTCCTACTTAGCCGCTAGGACAGGAATGTGACAGTCAGTATGTTTTTCAAGACAGGGTTTCTCTATGTAGCCCTGGAAATCCTTTCTCTAGACCAGGCAGAGATACACCTGCCTCTGCCTCTCCAGTGCTGGGATTAAAGGAGTGTGGCACCACGGTCTGACTATGACACTGTATTATGATTGGAAGACTTTGGTTTTTGGCATTAGGCTGTAGCTGAGGCTGGGTCTCACTCTTTACCTAGACAGTCCTTGAATTTATGGTCATCTGTCTGCCTAACCCTCCCACATGCTGGGATTACAGACATGAGGCATCATACTAGGTTTAGGTCTTTCTGTTTTCCTTTTTACTTTGTCTGGACACGGGCATCTTTTATGTAGCCCAGGGTGATCTACAACTCAAGGCCCTCATCCTCTAATGCCCCAGTGCTGTGATTGGAGACATGCAGTATTTCAAAAACCAGAGGCAGAATAAACATAAAGAGAACTATCAAGAAACACAACTCAGGATTGTCATGCTCAACAAGAGAGCTCTGTATGGACCCATAAATACTAATTTGTGTGTATCTTTGTCATAATGTGAATATTGCTACTGTATTGTGCTTTAATCTCATAAATATGAATGTTGTTATTGTATTGTGTTTTAATTGTTAATTGATTTGTGTGTCACTCCAGTAAATACTGAATTACTTGATGGTTTAAAAAAAAGAAAAAGATATAGGTGTCGGGGAGGGAGTCAGTCAGTCAGTCACTGTATGTGATGTAGGCCAGGTACTAGGTACAGAGGAGGAAAAAAAAAGAAAAATCCAAAGTTCAAGAGCAAGAGAGCTGGAACATGTCCACAAATCCGTCCCTGAAGGGTATAATCCAGTCCTGCAAAGATGGTACTGTCTCCAGTCTCATTCTTCAGCAATTGAGGACTATGTTAACTCCTCCCAGGAGGCTTGTAAGAAGGATATTCCTGACATTAAAATAAGTATCTTTGAAAGAGGGATGTCTGGCCTGGCAGTGGTGGTGCATGACTTTAATCGAAGCACTTGGGAGGCAGAGGCAGGTGGATTTCTAGGCCAGCCTGGTCTAACAAGTGAGTTCCAGGACTGCCAGGGCTACACAGAGAAACCCTGTCTTGAAAAACCAAAACAGAAAAAAAAGAAAGAAAGAAGGAAAGAAAGAGGGATGTCTATAATGATGGTTCTGCATTTAAAAGAGCTTGCTGTAAAACAAGAGGACCAAATGTAGCAGAATTTTAGCAGAGCATAAATGAATTATGGCATGATAGCACCCAGACTTTGAAGTAGTCAGTGATTGTTATCTGAGGTTTTATGGATTGTTCCTAAGGAGTCTCAGAGCCTTTGCCTAGTTGAGTCCAGAGACATACCAGGCAAACTAGGAAGTCTCATCAGGCCAAGAACTCCTTAGATAATGATTCCTTAGATAAGAGGTTTTAGTATTTAGACCGACTTGCTAAAGCTCCTTTTGTGAAACAATAAAAAGGCATCTGCTAAGCTGCCAGTGTTCAGGTGTCAGAGCTGCCCCCTGCTGCCAGCAAGGCCCTAATGCACCCTGCAGTATCCCTCTTTCCCAGAACAGTGACAGCAAGAGGGTTTTGGTTTTTTTCTGCCACTGTTGTTCCTCAATCCTTCTGAAAGCAATGACCTCTTTTTCTTTGTATTATTGTTGCAAAGATCAGAGACTGCAGCACTCAGCACAAGGCAGGCACTATCCCACAAACACCTGTGACCCCTGCAGGACTGCTGGCATCCCGCCTAGACAAAAGCGAGGCATACTCCAAGTTCAGGGAGAGAGCCTGTCTCAAAGGAGGAAAACAGATAGAGAACACCTGCTGCTTCTGCCTGTGCCTGTGCACCCTCACACACTACACACAAATATACCTCCTCATACATGTGAAAAAGAAAACTGAAGGACTTGAATGTTGGTACAGAGGCTTGGGTCGGTACAGAGAAGAAGACATGGGAAAGAAGAAGGGGAAAATTAGGAAAACCACTAGGGGTACGGGGGGGGGAGGGGACTCTGAAGCAATCTAAAGAAAAGCAAAAATTAGAGGTTGGAGAGATGATTTTCTGAAGGACCAGAATTTGTTACCCAGCACCCACAATCAGGAGGCTCAAATCCACTTGTAATTCCAACTCCAGAGGGTCTGTCACTTCTGGCACCTGATGTTCATGTATAATTTAAAATACGTACAAAATGAAAAACTTAGTATTACATGGAGGGGAACACTGATTCAACTGTTGGGAACTACAGATGCCAACAGTCAGGCATAGCGGCACACACAGCACCCAGTTTTATTTTTTATTTTCTTTTTGGCTTGGTTTGGCTCTGGTTTTATTTTTATTACTTTGTTTTGTTTTGTTTCAAGACAGGATTTCTCTGCATGGCCCTGGCTGTCCTCAACATTTGACTTGTAGATCAGGTTGGCTTCAAACTTACAGAGATCTGCCTACCTGTGCTTCCCAAGTGCTGGAATTAAAGGTGTGAGCCAAGGAGCCCAGATACCCATGGAAGACGGAGGTGTCAGATTCCCTGGAGTTACTGTTTCAAGCTATCATAAGCTGTCTAATGTGGGTCTTCTGAAATAGTATGTACTCTTAACTACAGGAACTGTAGTTAGTGTAGTTAGTGATTGGAAGCAATGTTATTAAAACCATCATCTCAACAAAGTAACTTATTTAAAAAGTGCTTCATTTGCCTCCCTGTCCAATTTAAGGTGAAAAAAACCAACCATGGTGTTAATAAAACATCGGGTTAAATGTAAGCTGAATACTTCACAGAATCTATCATGGAGCCTATGGAGGGTCCCACCATAAATTTCATTGTGTGGACACAAACTATTGTACATCAAGTACACTGACCTAAAATAGACCTTTTCACTTCCAGAATTTATAGCCATATTCCATTCCATGATGTTGGTACTTGATTATGAAATAAGGAGTAACATTGATCACCCTCTGGTTAATGAGTGTGAGCCCACTTATATTGCCAAAGAAGGTCTTGAATATTCCAACATAGCTGAAGTACAAGAAAAAGGCTTTGAAACCAACTGTGTGAAGATAATAGAGGTCCTTGAAGTGGAAATGATGAACTCACTTAAAGAAATTGAGGAAAGCACAAACAATTGGAGGAAATCAATAAATACCTCAAAGACAGCCAGGAAAACACAAACAAAAAAGTGGAGGAAACCAACAAAGCTTATAAGTAAAGCCAAGAAAAACAAACCAAGAGTAGAAGGAAACAAAACTGTTTAATACATAAAAGTGGAAATGGAAACAATAACAAAAGTACAAACTGAGGGAATGATGGAAACATTAGTAATGCAAATAGAAACTATGGAAGCAAAATTCACAAACAGAATACAGACATGGAAGACAAATCTCAAGCATTGAATGTACAATAGAAGGGATGGAAATATCATACAAAGAAAATATTAAATCTAAACCTTCCTTACATAAAATATCTAGAAAATCTAGGACATTATGAAAGGATAAAACATAAGGATACTAAAACTAGAGGAAGAATATTAGATGAAATTCTCAGAAAATATTGATGACAAAATCTTAGAAGAAAAATTTCCAAACATAAGGAGGGAGGTATCTATCAAAGTAAAAGAATCATCAAAACACCAAACAGAATGGACCCTAAAATGAAGTCTCTTTTATAATAATCAGAACATCCAGTACAAAAAAAGAATACTAAAAGCTGCAAAGATCAAAAGCCAAGAAACATATAAATGAAGATCTATTAAAACTGCAGATGACCTCTCACTGGAGTCTGTAAACATAAGAAGGTCTTGGACATATATGTTGCAGAAACTACAGATGCCCAGATTGTTATATGTAGAAAAAAGCTGGCCAGGCAGTGGTGGTGCACACCTTTTATCCCAGCACTTGGCAGGCAGAGGCAGGTGGATTTCTGAGTTTGAGGCCAGCCTGGTCTACAGTGTGAGTTCCAGGACAGCCAGGGCTACACAGAGAAACCCTGTCTCGGAAAACTGAAGAAAAACAACCAACCCCAAAACAGCTTAACTGCTATTAATGGAGAAAATCAGATAGTCCATGCTAAAGTCAAATTTACATACTATCTATCTACACATACAAACTTACACAAAGTTATATACAAAGAATCCAACCAAAGGAAGTTAACAATACACATGAAAACACAGGTAGTAAATAACCTTGTATTATCTGCAAAAGAAAGGAAAGCACACAAATACCCCAACACCAGCACCACCACCAGCAGCAGCAAAAACAACAACAAAATACAAGGAATTAACAATCACTCTTCAGTGACTCTCTCGGTATCAAAGACCACAGTTCAACAATAAAAAGACAAAGGCTAACAGAATAGATGCTAATAAATATCTAACTTCAATTGCATAGAAGAAATATAGCTCAACATCAAGAATAAGCATTAATTCAAGTTATATGGATGTAAAAAGATACTCCAAGTGGATGGACCAAAGGAGCAAGCTGGTGTAGTCATTTTAAAATATAGCAAAATAAATTTTAAACAAAATTAATCAAGAGAATTGGAGAAAAACACTACAAATTTCTTAAAGGAAAAAAAATCAACAAAAATGACATTTCAAGTTTTAACATCTATGCCTTAAACACATGGTCACCAACCTTTGTAAAATAAAGTGCCTTAAAGCTAAAATCACATAATAACACTCATTCATTTATATCCCAAGATTTCAATACCCCGTTCTCACCAGTGGACAAATTCTCCAGACCAAAAACAAAACAAAAACACCAAACAACAACACAAAACCAGAAAAATATTCCAGCTAACTGACAACATGAACATGAGTCCAGCTGATACTTAGAGAACATTCTACTGAAATATAGGAGAATATGCCTTCTGCTCAGCACCTCATGAAACTTACTTATAAACAGAACACATATTCAGACACACTGCCAACCACAATACATACAAGAAAATTTAAATAACACCATGTATGTTATCAGACTACCATGGATTACAGCTGGATATCAACAAAACCTGAAAGAACACAAAGCTTACAAACTCATGGAAGCTGAACACCTCACTACGAATGAAAAATAGCTTAAGACAAACATAGAGGAAGACATTAGAAACTTGATAGAATTCAATGCAAATGAATATGAAACATGCACAATTTTACAGAATACAAAAAACATGAAATTGGTTATAAGATGAACGTTCCATAGCACAAAATGCCTACATGAAAAATTTGGAGAGCTCTCATAGTGGCAATTTAACAGCATGCTTTAAATTCTAGAACAGAAACAAGTAAGCAATGAAAAAAAAGGATTAGACATCAGTAAATTATCAACTTGGGGGCTAAAATCAACAAAATAGAAAGAGAAGAATGCAAAGAATTAATGAAACATGGAGTTGCTCCTTTGAGCCTTTTATTAGATAAGATAGTCAAACCCTTATTAAAAGATGGACAATATACAAATTAATAAAATCTAAAATGAAAATGGGGACAAAATAATAGACAATGAAGAAATCTAAAGAATGGTGATGACATAGTTTTAAAAAGGCCTCAACTCCATTGAACTAGAATTTCTAAAAATAATGGAAAATTTCCTGAATACCTTTCTCTTAGCAAAGTTAAATCAAATTAAGATAAACAACTTAAACTGCCTAAACACCTATAAAAATAGAAGTCATTACAAGTATGCCACCAAAAGGAGCACAGGGCCATGAATTTTAGGGTAGAATTCTACCAGACTTCCAAAGAGGAGTTCATGAGACTACTCCTCAAAGTATTCCTCCACCTGGGTGAGTCTTACACAGGACAGAGTCAAGCTGCACTTCAAGGGACAACCTTGGCTACCTCTGGAATACAACTTCTTTCTCCTCTCAGAAAACACTTAGCAGAAGATGTCACCTCAGTGATGCTGATTTCTTCTTCATCACCACTAATTTTCTAACTACAGCCAACCAGCATCAATTGTCTCAGTCATCTCTTCTATTCTTTCTTCTAAAAGCAGAGACACATGGACAAAGTTCCTGAATTCCTCTGCCTCCTGGGGCCCAAACATGGCCCCTTCTATTACTTCATCACCAACTTTCTATTTTTCAACAACTTCACTGCCTAAGTTTGGCTATCCTTGAACTTGCTCTGTAGATGAACCTTGAAGTCAGAGATCTGCATGGCTCTGTCTTCTGAATGTTGAGTAATACCTGTGTAACACTTTGCCCATACCTAAGCTTTTTATTACCTAAAACTTGTTCTGTACCAGAAAAACTTGAATCAGAAATCTGCTTGATGTTCATCTTCTGGGATTTAAGGTGTGTACCACCATGCCTGGACCTAAGTATATCCTATATCCTTTTAGATTTTAAATTGAAAACCCAGTATAGTAATCACAATCCTTCAATTGTCAATTTGACACATACTTGTATCTTTTATGTCCACATAAATACAATAATGAGTTAATAATAATGCCTAACATTATACAGTTCTCATCCATATAACTTCACATCCATATGTTCAGGTGGATGGAATCTTGCCATAATACCACCATTTCTTTAATACCAATGTGTGTCTTTGATCATAGGATTTAGCATCATTCAACTTCCTGGTGAGATTTTCCCTTTGAAGCTAACATTTCATATTTTTCCTTTCTAAGATTACTAAGCATGATCAAAACAGTCACCATGGGAGTCAATACAGGCCAAAGGCTAGGCTTGGCTTTCCTGAAACGTCCTTTGTCAATGCAATTAACAAAATTAACCTCTTTACCTTCAGATGAGAGCAAAAGGCAGCAACATTCTTCATGAAAATTTATAAAAACTATATACAAAGTTCAAACCACTCTTAGTACATATGTGTTCTACTAGCATGGCCAATGAAGTTCCACTTAATGCATGCACAAATCCAAAGTCTAAAAATACACATTGCTTCCAACAAAAGCATGGTCAGGTTCACCAATAAGAATACGTAAGCCTGGGGTACCAACTTCAGTATCAGATAGAATTTCCACTGCTATGAAGAGACACTGTGACCAAGGCAACTGTTTTAAAGGCAAATAGTTAATTGGGTCTGTCTTACACTTTCAAATGTTTAGTTCATGACCAACATAGCAGGAAGAATGTCAGCATGCAGGCAGCCATGATGCTGGAGAAGGAGCTGAGGGTTCTGCATTTTCATGAGAGGGCAGTCAGGAAGAAACTGTCTTCCAGCCAGGTGGTAGGAGACTGTATTTTACTGGCCAGAGCTCCAAAAAACAACACCCTAGGAGTTCACTTCCTTCAAAACAGTAACATCTACTCCCACAAGGCCAAATATACTAACATTATCACTTCTTAGGAACAAGCCTATTCAAATCACCAAACTTTATTCTTACTACAAATTCTTTCATGCATTTAAATACCGTTAGGTCATGCAGGCACTTTACCACATTGATTACTCTCAGAAGGTTTTTCTCTAGTATGTGTTGATTTTTGTATTCAGCGAATACTGTGGCATGTAAAGGACTTTCCAACTTGAGTACATTCACAAGATTTCTGTCCAATTTGTGGTCTTTTATGTCTTTGGAGACTATAGTGATAGGCACAGGCTTCTCCATGTTTGTTACATTCATAAGGTTTCTCTAAAAAGTGTGTCACTTGAAGTATTTGGAGAGTACATTGTCATGCAAAGACTTTACCTCATTCATGGCATTCATGCAGTTTCTCTACAATATGTATCAGGTGATGCCTGTGACATGCAAGGGCTTAGCACCTTGATGACACTGAGTCACTCTCTTGAATGTGTTCCATTATATAGTCGCAGATAAAAGTGAATTGTCAGTTTTTCCACAGTGATTACATTAATGAGGCTTCTCTACAGTGTGATTTCTTTGTGTGTGTGTAAAGAACTATGACAGGCAAAGGCTTTACCACATTGTGAATATTCAAGCAGGTTTCTCTCTGGTATGTGATCTCTCCTGTCACTGCAGATGACTGTGACTTGCAAATGCTTTACAACACTGATTATATTCATGAGGTTTCTCTCCTGTACCTGTTCTTTTATAATAATGGAGATGCTAAAGTTGTGAAAAGTCTTTCACCACCTTGATCACATTCATGAGGTTTCTTCCAATGTGGGATCTTTTATGTTTTTGAGATTAGTGGGACATGCAAAGGCTTTAGCTCAAAGATTACATTCATAGTTCTGTCCAATACCTGTTCTTTTATGTTTCGGAAAAAATCTTTATGGAAAGACTTTCACCACTATAAAGTCCTCACAAAAGGGAGGAACTCCCCCCACCCAAGCCTCAGGAATTCATGGTCAACCAATAACTCACAAGACACAGAAGTCGATGTAATCAGCAAGAGGTATAGTTTGACCAGCATGCTGAGGTCAAGACCCAGAACCCATGCAGGGTCTATGGGGTTTGACCCTGAGCTTTGGAGGCACAGGGAATTTAAAGGCAAAACCACATGGAAAAAACCATAATGCAGGGGGAGTCAAGGGTGGTTATTGGAAAGTCCCAGCCCATTATTCAGTTTGTGACAGGGTCTAAGTAACAGTCAGGGAGAATATTCTGTATAGGCTATTCTCAACAGCCTATTCATACTCAACCATCTTGTGGTCAGCCAAATTTCTGAAACACAGAGTTCACGAATGAGCTGACCTATACTCTTGGTTCCTCTCAGCATGCTAGAAGTTTTTGAAAATTTTTAACACTTTCACCACAATGATTACATTCATAGGTTTCTTTCCAATATGGGTTGTTTTATGGTTTTGGAGAAAAAAGTTTTCTGAAAAGGCTTTTACCATATTAATTACATTCACACAGTTTCTCTCCAGTATGTGAACATTTATGTCTTTGGAGAATTTTCAATTATAAATGATTTTTTCCACATTGATTACATATCTAAGAATTCTCTCTGGTATATGGGTTTTCTATTATATGGGAGATAACTGGAACTTGTAAAGGCTTTGCCACATTGAGAACATTCATAAGGTTTCTATCCAGTATGTGTTCTTTTATGTCTTTGGAGATGACTGTGATGTGAAAAGGCTTTACCACATTGATTGCATTCATAAGGTTTCTCTCCAGTATGTGTTCTTTTATGACTTTGGAGACTACTGTGATATAAAAAGGCTTTACCACATTGGTTACGTTCATAAGGTTTCTCTTCAGTATGACTTCTTTCATGCCTGCAACAGTAATGGGCACATGTGAAAGCTTTACCACATTTATTAGCCTGATCAATCATTTTATCATTATGAATCAATTTTACAGTTGGTCTCATAATAAAGAACACTCAGATCTTATGCTTTTATCACTTTGATGTTCACGGTTGTACTTGAAAATACCTGTGATGGTAAGAGTATTTGCTACATGGCTCACATTTATAACATCCTTTTTCAATATGAGATTTCTACATGATGCATTCACAGGTCAGAATAAAATGTAACAACTAAGAGCATTAAAACTCTGATTGCATTCTTAGTTTTCCCTGTAGTATGCATCACACCACAACAGCACTGTGAAACAGGATGAACAGAAGAACTGCAAACTTCTAGTACCCATAAAGATTTTCTGAAGTGTGAATTTGGGTAAAGTCAGAAAACCAATTAATTGTAAACACCTATCATATTCAGAAAGTCTACCAAAGGCAGAATACTACATATCTTCTCATTGTTGTGATATAGACAGAGGTTGGTTTTTTTAGTATCCCTATGCTCACATGGTTTCATCCATTCTGACAATTGATACCGCCATTAAAAAAGAAGAACAAATGAAATGTTTCCACATTGAATTCACATGCATTGACTTTTTGTTCATTATAGACATGATTAATGTTTCTCCAAAACAACATTCTCAATTTTCATAAACTGACAAAACAATACAATTAAAAATCTCACTATAAGAATACGAGTGTCACCAACTTTATCATGGACTATTTGATTATTAGAAGGTTATGGATACATGTTTATCACTATTCAATGTGCAACATCTAAATATTATGAGACTATACAAATTGGTAGTTTCACAACATAGCTCTAATGGAGATACAAATCAATTAAAGGAATCTCTTAAGGCATTGTTTCCTTCTCTTCTTGCTTACAGAAATGCCTTGCAAACACCAATCAGATAACTGACATGAAGGTACATAGTTTTGGGAGAATATTATAATCATAGCTACAATAAAATGACTCATATTTTACACACTTGCTTTCCTTTAGAGCATCCAGATGATATTAAAATTTCCTCACAGGCATATTTGTATTCGATTAAACATTAAAATTAACTTTCATGGCTGGGCAGTGGTGGTACACACCTTTAATCCCAGCACTTGGGAGGCAGAGGCAGGCAGATTTCTGAGTTCGAGGCCAGCTGGTCTACAGAGTGAGTCCCAGGACAGCCAGGGCTACACAGAGAAACCCTGTCTTGAAACACCCTCCCCCCAAAAAATACCTCTCATGATGTCTAGAAGTTTGATGATGTTCTTCAGTATGATGGACTTCCAAATTATAGCCTAAAACCAAGGTACAAGAAAATCAATGATATGGTATTGGAATTAGGCAAAATTCAAGTTACTCTGAATTTTCACAGCAATGAACCTGATTTATTCAACTCAATATTACTTGTTCTCCATTGAAATAAGAGATGATCATCAGTAACCCAGAAACATTTTTCCCTTATTTTGAGAAGCAAAAAAAAAAAAAAAAAAATTCAGTCTTAACAATAGCAGTGAGGTTCCAGTAGGTCTCCAGCATCACATCTTTGTAGAGATTTTTCTGGGAAGGATTTAGCAAATTCCACTCTTCTGCAGTGAAGTTCACATGCACATCATCGAAACTCACTGCTTCCTAAAATATCACACACATGTATACAACACAAAGCCTGATACTGACATTAATACAAAGTAAGGTTATGCTTCCTAGACAATATAATTAAATAACTCAGGTGATTCCTCCACTTATTTTCTGACACACAAATCACATATAATCACTATGTCAGTTTAGAAGAAACTTGAAATATTGACACTTGAACCCTTGACACAGGGTTCACCTGTGTCACTCCTGAACCCTTAGAATAGGATATAGCCTTGCAACACAAATGGCAATTGAGAGGGATATGCAGAGGGAAACAGATCAACTGTACTTAGCACACATCTGAAAAGCTGGATGAAAAATTACTAACTACAAAAGTGATGGGCAAGCTGTGTGTATTTGCTCATGTCTTTAATTGCAGAGGTACAGGAAGGTGGATATCATTGAGCTGGATGCCAGCACGGTCTATGCAATGAGTTTCAGGACAGCAAAAGTTACATGTTAAGAACCTCACTCTGCTACAAAAATAAAGCAGGAAACAAAAATGACAGAATGAACTCACAGTTCTTTAATGAAGTTACTGCAAAGAATTATGCATTCACTGCAGTACTGTATTCATCTTGAAAAACATGCAGTGAACCAGTTTAAACAGCAAAATTAATTATATTTTACTAGAAGGGAATGTATGTTTAAACAGTTAAAAATAGACAAGTGAAAATATTAGTAATGTATGTGTTGATCAGAAATAAAGAATGTAGTTCAGGAGATATAGCTCAGGAGTTGAAAGCTCTTGCTGGTCTTCCACATAATGGTGGTCAATTTCTGACGTACACATGTGGACCAACACCTGTCCATTTCTTCGTGATCATAAATTCTGAGGCCATCTTCTGACAACAGTAAAGAGGAGGCACACATTCATAGTCATGCATACACGCATAACACACTTATTTATCCAAAATTTCAGAAGAAACACAAGAGTTAGGCAGAACAACATACACCTGCAATTCAATGACTCTGAAGAATCAGATAATATTAATGATGTGAGCTGAAGCCATCTGGAGAAATAGAATATAATCTATATATTTTGCTGAATTTCAAAATGAAAGATGTAGAATAAGAGCAGCACAAAATCATGTGCCTACTTAACAAAAATATGTCAGGTGGCTTATGTGGTTTCTATATCTACAATTAGAACAGGAAGTGCTTCACAGGGAAATTTGGTCTAGAAAAGCAAAAACAGAATGAATAAAGTTAAAATATAAAACCACCAGGTTTGCAAAATAGCATAGCATTGAACAGCAAATGTGTGCACAGTATCTTATGTGATTGAGGGACAGAGTCCAAATGGGGAATGTATGGGAGCATGAGAAAAAAGCTGAAGGATCAGATTCAACCACAACACTGGAGACAGAACAAAATTTGTCCTGGCTAAGAGAAATTCAGGGGTAAATCTGCAGCAGAGACTGAAGGAATGGCCAATGAAAACTCATTCAATTGGAGACATACATGGACAATCTCCAATCCATGACATTATTAAGGATACTCTTTGATGCTCCCACACAGGAGCATTGCATAATTGTCTATTGAGAGGCTCCACCCAGCAGCTGACTGAAGCAGTAGTGGATCCACAGTCAAACATTGCATAGACCTTGGTAACTCTGATGGAAGGGTGGGGGAGAAGATTGAGGGCCCTGAAGAGGATAGGAACTCCACAGGAAAACCAGCAGACACAACTAACCTTGATCCTTGGGGACATTCAGAGACTGAGCCACAAACAATAACACACACAGGCTGGACAAAGGACCCTGGCCCTTAAGTAGCAGATTGCAGGTCAGTCTTCATGATGGTCCTACAACTACTGTAGCAGGAGTTGTCCCAAAGCTGCTGTCTATCATTGCAATTTGTTCCTTTAACTGGGCTGACATTTCTGGCCTCAGTAGCGAGGATGCACATAACCCAATACAGACTTGATACACCATCATGGGTACCCAGGGGCCCACATCCTCTCAAAGGACAAACAGAAGATAGAGAGTCTGTGAAGGCAGGTGACCTAGAGTAGGGACTCCACTAATTCAGAGCCATTTTATTTATAATAACTTGAAAGTGGAAATAATACAGATGCTGCTCAACCAAAATATGAATATAGAAAATGTGGTTCATTTACAAAAGGAAAACCTATTAAGCTATTAAATACAATGACATCATGAATTTTGTAGGCAAATGGATACAGCTAAATACTATCATCTCTGTGAGGTAACCTAGATTTAAAAGCACTTGCATGTATGGACTCACAAGTGAATAATAATCATAAAATACAGGAAACCCACATTATACTCCATAGATACAAAGAAACTAAACAAGAAGGAAGGCCCAAATGAGAATGGTTGAATTACTCCCACTCAGAAGGGGGAATAAGCAATCATAGGAGGCAGATGGAAGAGAGAGAACTGGATGGGAGAGCAGATAAGAAAGAGGAATCGGGTAGAAGCAGCAAAAGGTGTGGTGAGAGACAAGAGAGGGCCAGAGGGGGAAAATGAATCAAAATCTGCAGCTGCCTGGGGAATGGAGGGGGTACATTTAGGATGTGCCAGAGAGCATGAACTGGAGGGTGACAAGGAGTCTATGGGGTTGATCTTAGCTGAGATGCATAGCAGTGAGATATGGATGCTGAAGAGGCCACAGCTGCAGTCAGGCAGGACCCCCAGTGGAGAGTTAAAGACACCAACAAATTCAAAAACCTTTATACCCAAAATTTGTCCTGTCCACAAGAATGCAATCTACAACATAGATTCTGTCGAGCAGCAAAATAACCCTTTGATACCATGTTGTTGTTCTAACTTGCTACTCTGCTGCTGTGATTGAATCCTCTAAGCAAAAGCCTCTCAGGTAATAAATGGTTGTTCTGCATGGTTCTGTAAGATCACAGTCCATCATTTTGGGAGCTAGGTTAGAAACTGAAGGCAAAAAGCATGGACAAACACTGTCTCCTGGCTTGCTCTCTTGCTTGGTCACTGTCTCATGCTCAGCCTGCTCTCTCATCCAGCCCATGACCACTTGCTTAGGGATATTGCCACCCTCAGTGGAAGAGCCTTCCTAATCAACCATCAACACTATCTCTCACATACACAGCAACCAGCCATTCTGATGAGGACACACCCTCAATTGAGGCTCCTTCAGATGACTGTAGCTCTGAAATGCTGAGAACTGAAAACTACTATGACACAGACACAATAATAAATAAGAAAGTTGTAACATCCCAAAACCAAGGAGCTAACAATTTCAATACAAGAGGCCATGCTACCCCATGAAAAAGTTGGAGTTGTGGCTGAGCAAGGACAAAATAGGGACGGCACCTGGCTCAGAGCAGGGAAGGATACATAGGGATGGGGACCTCAGAGACTGTGCTGCTCTGGCGTGAGGTGTCTTTAACAATGGGTTCCCAGGCCAGTGCTACCAAAGATGTGACTAAAGCAGCTGGAAGCTGGACAAAAAAGCAGATTGTCCCACACAACTCAAATGACCACCAACAAAGGACACGATCTCTGGTCTAAGGAAAATATGCTAAATTTGTGAGAATCGATGAAGACCAACCTTCCATCTCATGACAGCTCCAAGTTCAAAACTACAGAGTCACATATGAACTGGGCAGAGGGTAGTTCAAGAGGTGGGAAATGAGATCTTTGTCTTTCCACCCTGTAAAATAAGGTAGGCAGAGCCTGATTTTGCCCAGGATGCTGTCTGGAAGAGCTCTCTGTCATGGACTAGTCAATGGGTCTAGGTCCCGTTGTTAAGAAGGATTTAACCCAAAATGTTGGGCTAGTAACTAAATCAATTAGGGTGGAATCTGTCTCATTTCCTCAGTGAGAGAATAACAAGGTGCCACACACAAAATAGACAACCACAAGAGGGCGGTAAAGGCTACCTAGCAGATTCCTCCACTTAGACAGAGGAGAAAATGAAGACAGGATGGCAGCTTTGAGCCCTGTAGCAGGGCTCCCAGTCTGCCCTAACCTTCCCAGAAATTAAGACCAGAGAAACACCATCTACTATACCAGGCTCTGAAATATCTTTGAAGCACTTTGGGGCTGCGACTCTCCAGCATATCCACTGTAGCAGGGTTCCATGTTCAATTTAGTCACCTCCCTCCACAAGACTCAAGAAAAACCTGAAAACCAAAGCACACACACAATTCTGGCAGACAAGCAACTAACATAGAAACAATGGTTCATCTTAACAACCAGCCTTTTAATCCTTTAGCTGGGAGTCCTGAGGGTCTTGGGGTTCCAGTCAATGCACTAAGATGCTATGTCCAAGTCAGAGAGACCCCAACAACCAACAAGGAGCCTATTGCATCACAAACACATGGAGGTCTTTTTTATGAGCTCTGTAATAAGGATTCTCACCAGTCAGCCTCACGTGAGATCCAATCTGAGAGATCAAGTCTAGGGGTGCTGGGTATTTATTGCAGTTACAGCAAGATTAGGACATTAACATGCAGGCCAGCAACTTAATATTTTAAAAGCTGCATGACTGGCATAATCTGCAGGAACCAACCAAGGGGTTAAAATCATCTGACAACCATGATGGGTAGGCTAACTTTGTCTTTGTAGGGTGTATTAGTTATCAATATGTAGCTTAACCCTGCAGTTGTACCTTGACTGGCTGTTGACAAGGGGGGTTTGTCATAGGATGTTTGCTCAAGTGGACTTTGTGCACTCTCAGAAACAGAATTAATTGGGCTATACAAACTCATCTTTGTGCCTGAGGTCCTGATTATTGAAAGATGCTCCTTTTCAAGCACAAGCCATGCATGGCAATCGAAAAGGTACTTGATCCATAGACCTGCCTCACTATCTGTTACTGTACTGTCTGGAACTGTTTTCCTGAGCAGGTACCCCACAGCTCTGGAATTTCAAAATATTAGGGTGTCAAAGTTAACCTCAATATTACAGCTTCTTGTTCCAGTATCTGGGAACCACACATGATCATCTGTGCTCCTCAAAAGAGATTGGGTCACTTCTCCAGCTCTTCCATCTATAGCACTCTAGGTTCTGCTTGACTCCACTTTACTGCTTCTGCTGTTCTCTCTGCTCATCCCATGGGACTGACATCTTCAATATGCTGGGTTCTTCCCCTGTGACTAGGATTCACTGCATTCCTCTCATTCACTCCCTTCACTGGGCCAAGCCTTAGCTGCTCTGCATCACAGATTCACTTATGCCTTTGAAACCAATACCACCTGGGTGATTCTCACACATGATCAACTCCAGGTGCACAACAAGGGACAACCTTGGCTATCTCTGGGACACAGCTTCTTTGTCCTCTCAGAAAACACCAGAAGATTTCACCTCAGTGGTGCTGGTTTCTTCTTCATCCCCACTAATTTTTTAAACTATAGCTAACCAGCATCAATTGTGTCAGTTGTCCCTTCTATTCTTCCCTCTAAAGCAGAGCCACATGGACAAAGCTGCTGAGTTCCTCTGCCTGCTGAGGCTGGAACATGTCCCCTTCTATTACATCATCACCAGCTTTCTATTTTTCAAAAACTGCACTGCCTAACTGTGCTTGAACTTGCTCTGTAGAGCAACCTTGAACTCAGATCTGCATGGCTCTGTCTCCTGAATGCTGGGTAATACCTGTGTAACACTTTGCCCATACTTAAGCTTTTCATTACCTAAAACTTGTTCTGTACCAGGAAGACTTGAATCAGAGATCTGCTTAACACTCATCTCCAGGGATTTAAGGCGTGTACCACTGAGCCTATACTTAAGTATTTTATTTTAGGTCTTAAAATGAAAGCCCAGAATAGTAATCACAGTCCATCGATGGTTAGTTTCACACATACTGGTGACCCTTGTGTCCACATGAAAACAATAACCAGGTGATAATTGAAAAATATGAAAATTTCTAAAGGGTATGAAAAGTTGTTATGACCCCCTAGAGCTGAGCCAAGAATGTAGGCCAACTGGTTCACTAGCTCCAGGTTCCAGGAACTGGCTGACCACAAAGAAAGCAGAACTAAAAATACAGGTCACCTGGGTCATTCCGGGAACTGGCTGACCACAAAGTAGATGGTTGAGCAAGATTCAATTCCTGAGAAAAACATGTACAAGATGTTTCCCACATGACTGACTGAATAATGGGCTGGGACTGTCCACTATTTTTATGATACCCTTCCTTGGTTTCCCCCTCACCCCGTGGTTTGTGTTTTTTTTTCCTTTAAATACCTTTCTCCCCCTGGCCTCAGAGTAGACACTCCTCATTATGAGTCTCGACCTCGGCCCAGCTGATTCCTGAAATAAAGCCTCTTGTGTCTTGTGAGTTACTGAGTGATTGCGATATCCCGAGACTAGAGTGAGGGTCTCCCCTCCTGGGTGTCTTTCAATAATAATGCCCAACACAATACAGTTCTCCTTTGTACAAGTCTGGGGGTGTGTCCATAGGTCCGCCAGCCAGTACCTGTAAGCAACTCCAGTCATGCCCCTGCCTCAGATTCATGGGCAACCTGGAGCCTCTGATTCCACCCGCCCGTCATGGTACCTGGAGGCTCCCCAATCTGCAGCAGCCCTGCAGCGGGCAATCAGATTGCATCGCTGGGTCTGTGACGTCAGAAGGAGGCCACGGATACCACCAGGACAGAGGTGATTTTCCCGGACTGTGATGGTGGCAATGGTTGTCTCATGGTGCAGTCACTGGGCTCTGGTCAGGATTTCCATACATCATGCCTGTGCGACGGTCCAGCGCCTTCATGGGAAATGTAGTCTCCCACAGGCCACCATCTTTCTTTTTCATCGTGGCCTCATGGGATATGTAGTTCAAAGGCTGGCCTCCATATTGGATTGAGTTTGATGTGCGTGCGCATTTAGTCATTTGACCACCATCTTGGCATGAGTCCTTATGGGAAATGTAGTCTCCAGCTGCTATCTCTGAGTAGCCCTGGCAGTCCCTGAACTCACTCTGTTGCCCAGGCTGGCCTTGAACTCAGAAATCTGCCTGCCTCTACCTCCCAAGTGCTGGGATTAAAGGCATGTGCCATCAATTATTGATCATTATTGGCTATTGATTAATATTGATTATTGATTAGCAGTGTCTGCTGATTATCAATTATTGATTATTAAGATTATTGATCACTTTTGGTTATTGACTAGTATTGACTATTGGCCATCAATTAGTATTGATTATTGATTAGCAAGATTATTGATCATTATTCCATCACCATCATCCCCCTGCCTCTGCCTCCCGAGTGCTGGGATTAAAAGCCACCACTGCCCAGCTACACCTGTCTTCTTTGTTTGGTATTTTGTTGGTTTGTTTGTTTTGAGACAGGGTTTCTCTGTGTAGCCCTGGCAGACAAGCCACTGACACAAAAACAATGTTGGATCTTAACAACTGGCCTTTCAATCCTTTAGTTGGGAGTCCTGAGGGTCTTGGGTCAATGCACCAAGATGTTATGTCCAAGCCACAGAGACCACAATGACCAACAAGGAGCCTATTGCAATGCAATCACATGGAGGTCTTTATTATAAGCTCTGTAATAAGGATTCTCACCAGTCAGCCTCACATGAGATCAAAACTGAGAGTCTAGAGGTGCTGGGTATTTATTGTAGTTACAGCAAGATTAAGACATTAATATACAGGTCAGCAACTTAATATTTTAAAAACTACATGTCTGGCATAATCTGCAGGAACCAATCAAGGGGGTAAAACCATATGACAACCATGATGGGTAGACTAACTTTGTCTCTGTAAGGTATATTAATTATCTATATGTAGCTTAACCCTGCAGTTGTACCTTGACTGGCTGTTGACAAGGAGGGCTTGTCATAGGATGTTTGCTCAAGTGGACTTTGTGCACTCTCAGAAACAGAATTGATTGGGCATTACAAACTCATCTTTGTGCCTGAGGTCCTGATTATTGAAAGATGCTCCTGTTCAACCACAAGCCATGCATGGCAGTAGAAAAGGTACTTTGTCCAAAGACCTGCCTCACTATCTGTTACTGCAGATCCTAATATCAGTTGCACTTACTCTGAGACAGAATACCAGTGGAAGTTGCCTCTCCCCATCTGCATGCCTCTTATAGATAAGATAGACAATTCCCACCTGCCCTTCCTTTCTTGGCTCATCCCTGTGTCTCACCCTCACTTGTGCAGACAGTTCCTGTTCAACCACATGCTTTACCTGCCAAGACACAAGGTAAGGTTTCTATAGATCTACCACACTATTTGTTATCCCAGATGCAATGATTACAATTTCCCCTAGCACTGTACTAAACACCAGAGGCAGCTTTACCTCTGTCCTGACTATGTCTGCCTGTGGATGCTAAGATCATCTCTTCCTGTCCAACTCTTCTCCCTGCTACCAACATTTGCAAGCATTCCCTCTTGAGCATACCCACCAAACATGTCAGTAAAGGAGGCAACACTCAGGCAACTTTCTCTGTAAACCTAGACATCAAACAGCAACCCAGGAACAAAACTCCCACCCAAGCAAGACAAATCCAGAAATCAGTACTGAGATAATAATCACTTTAAACTCGGAGGCCTAGACACCAGCATAGGAATATAATAAATAACAGCCAGAAAAAAATAGGTCATCAAAAGCGCCAACCTATCCTAACACAGCAGGTCCTGAGAAATTAAAACATGTAACAGATATGGTAAAAAAGAGGTTGTTTGGGAGCAGGGATATGAGTGAGAATCTGGGGAAGGCAATGAGGCACAAAAGAGGACCTGCAGAGAGACAGCAGACAGACAGACAGACAGACAGACAGACAGACAGACAGGGAGCAGAGAGAGAACCCTGAAAGTAAACAAAGAGAATAGAGAGAAGACATGAACTGAGACAGGGAACAAACAGAGAGAGCTGTGTAGCTGGTGGTTCTTGTATATAAAGCACACCTGACAACAGCAGCAGGTGATGGAAGCAGAGACTGACTAAAGCAGTTGCTAAGTCCCTGAGAGTAGAGCATTGAAATTGCCTGTGCACTGACAACTACAGAGGCAAGGTTCACCCACAGAACGGGAAAGGAAGAGAGAGTCTCAGATATTAAGGATGAATAAAACAAAATGAATACATTGGGTAAAAATATGTGGGTTCTAAAAGTTTCCTAACCCTAAACAACTATGAATTCTTCAACATATGTGAAGGGAAAACTAGCCGGGCAGTGGTGGCACACGCCTTTAATCCCAGCACTTGGGAGGCAGAGGCAGGCAGATTTCTGAGTTCAAGGCCAGCCTGGTCTACAGAGTGTGTTCCAGGGCAGCCAAGGCTACACAGAGAAACCCTGACTCGAAAAACCAAAAAAAAAAAAAAAAAGAGAGACAGAGAGAGGTGAAAACTACAGATGATTGAAATAGAGGAAGAAGAATATCAGCCCAAAGATCTAGAAAATATTTTCAATGAGATAATAATGCAAATTTTCCTAAACCAAAGAACATGCATGTTAATGTACAACAAGCATCCAAAACACCTAAGAGATTGGAGGGGAAAAAGTCCTTTTACCTCATAATAATCAAACACTAAACATAAAAAATAAAGCAACATAAAGAACTGCAACGAAAAAAACTAAAACAACAAAAACAAAAACTAAATTACCAAAAAATTAAATTAACAAAAACTAAATGAAAGAAAAACAAGTAATGTATGAAAGTAGATCTCTTAGATTTATGCCTGTCTTCTTAAAAACAGGTTTTGTTTGTTTGTCTGTTTGTTTGTTTTTGAGACAGGGTTTCTCTGTGTAGCCCTGGCTGTCCTGGAACTCACTCTGTAGACCAGGCTGGCCTCGAACCCAGAAATCTGCCTGCCTGTGTCTCCACAATGCTGGGATTAAAGGCATGTTTCATCACTGCCCAGCTATACCAGTCTTCTTAATGTATTCTATAAAAGACAAAAGGATTTGGACAAATATACTGCAGAGTCAGAGAAATCACCCGTGTTTCTACAGGAAAGCAACTGGTCCAAATGTTTTGGGCAGATTCAGAATCAGCCATAACAGTGAAGTTACTCAGAGGTCACCTCCTGATTTAACACGTGAGGGGCATCACCAGGGACCTCACAGGTGGTCACACCTGGCTGATACTTCCCATGCAGCCCCAGAGAGGACTCAGCACCCCAGCTCCCACTGCTCAGCCGCCTGACCCTACCCATTGTGGGCAGTGACCCTGTGCTCACAATGACTTTATTTCAGAGCCTCCTATGGTCTCCACACTGCACCTGACAGTAGAATTCAGAGCAGGGCACAGATGACCATTAAAGCCTGCACAGGCACAGAGAACTTGCAAAATGGCACCCGGAAGAACCTGCCTCCTTGTCTGATTGGCAGGTCTGCCTGGAAGCCTTGATTGGCCAGTGAGTCTTACCACTCCTCAAGGTTAAAGTGTGCTTCCAGACCAGGGTCAGACCTTTTCCAGATCTCAGGAGGGGTTTGCACTCCATTAACATTTGTTTCTGTCTTCAAAGAGGAATTTCACCCCACCCAGCACTGGGGGAGAACCCAGGATTCCAGCTCTGGCTGTTCAGCTGCCTGCTCCTCCCCTCTGACAGCAATGATCCTGCACCTACCAGGACCTGACTCCAGACCTTACCTAAGCTTTCCTCACAGCACTTGCCTTCTTCTTCCTGTAATCAAGGTGAACAGCTTGCATAGCCCAGTATTCAAGGTGCATTGGAGGTATCAATCTGACCCACAAGTGGAAGGATACCGTGGTTATTTCTTTCTTTCTTTTTTTTTTTTTTTTTTTTTTTTTTTTTTTTGGTTTTTCGAGACAGGGTTTCTCTGTGTAGCCCTATGGGTCCTGGAACTCACTCTGTAGACCAGGCTGGCCTTGAACTCAGAAATTTTCCTGCCTCTGCCTCCCAAGTGCTGGGATTAAAGGTGTGTGCCACTACTGCCCAGCCGTCCTAGTTATTTCTTAGCATTTTCTAAACTCCACCCAAGTTACTTGGCAACAGAAAGGTATGCTTCTCCCCATGGTTACCTGGCAACAGCCTGGTAGGCCTGACCCACTATAAAAGTGGCTGCTTTCTCTTACTCTATCTTCTAATATCTTGCCCATTTGGTATCCTTTCTCTTGTCCACTTGAGGTCTTCCCTTCCCCCTCTCTCTGCACATGCTCATGCCCAGCCTCTACTTCTCTACTCTCTGCATCTCTCTGCCTTTCTCTGTCTCTACTACCCTCTTAACACTCCTCCCCATGTCCTGAATAAAGTATATTATATACTAAACTGTCTTCTGGTGGGTTGCTTCTGGGGAAGAGCTGTCTCAGCATGAGGCATGGTCCCTTGGGGTGGGGGAGAGAAATATCTCATCAGGAGGTACGAGCCTGCTGAGACATCCCCTTCCTCCACACTTCCCCACACACTCATAGAACATATTCCATCTCTCTTTAAAGAGAGGTAACTGTGGGGAGGACATACCTGGCTGTCACCAGGTAACTGTGAGGTAGAGCTTTAGACAGAATGCTAACACCATTAATAATAAAGTGGAGTTTTAGAAATCAAGCTTCATACTGGGCTCAGGGAACCTATATCTCGGGTTCACCAGATGATAGGATCAATCAACACTGGAGAAAATCTAGAATCATAAGGGAAACACAGTTGAGCACTACTGTCAGCCAGAACATCTCCATCTGTGGCAATATGAAGAAAAACCAGAGTTGGATTAGTACAGGTTCTATAGATAAACATAGCTCAAATCATAGAGATAATGAATCTTTGTATAGAGAAAGGTTATGTACTAGAATGTCCCAATAAAGGCTGTTGGACAAGGTAAATTAGAAAAATCAAGGACTGCTTGACTTCATGTTGCAGGATATTACAGCTGATATTCAGCGAATACCAGAATTTTGAAGAAGTACTTACTAATACCAGTTTCAAAATGCAAATAAACTAACAAATCATCTTTGTTTTGTAAGAAGAAGTAGGGCCAATACAAAAAAAAAAAAAAAAAAAACCTGCCCTGTTCAATGTCCTTTATGTATGTAGGTTGTCAAAAGAATCTGTAGCCCAGGTTAAAGGTTTATCTGAACATCTCAAAAGAACAAGATTAATAAAGGGTTTCTCACTTCAAAAGTTGTAATTAAGAGATATGCACCACAGCAATCAGGATTTGACTTAGGGTTAGGGGATTATACATTTATGGTTAGGATTAGTATAATTGTTTTTAGAATTCAGTTTAGGAGGTTAGGAAATTCAGAGGTGAGGGTTAGGATAGGGTTAGGCTCAGGGTTAAGGTTAAGGTGGCCATCATTATTCTTGATGGTCCCACTGAATCAATATTATCCCTATTACATAAAGAAGAAATATCAGGCCTACAAGGTATTCATTTTATATCTTAATGGTCTGTTTTATTCTTATTCTGAGAGCTTCTCTCTTAGTTAGAGAAAGGCTTCTCAAAAGAACCTAAAAGTTTTTCCAACCATTTGCCTCCAAAACTAGCATACTAACAAAGGAATCAAAGAGTTTGATATTCACAGAACCCCACAGATAACCAAAGATTGAGATTCTGAGAGTCACAGAGCTTGCAGCCAGAAAAGAACATTTATGTTACCCTATTCTGTGTTTCACCATTAGTTATTTCTGCAGTTAATTTTTTTCTGAGATAAAATGTGCTTCAGTACTCTTCTGCTCTAGACATGCCTGGTTTAATTTCTCACCAACCTAAAAATATACTTACTAAAGATTTCTCAGTGAAGTTTTCACTTTAAAATGAAAATTCTGAAACAGAAATCCCAGACAAACAATAGACACAAAGTCATGGCTTATAAATATTTACTTTTTATTAATTACATGTAGAATATACACATGAGACATGGTTTGTTATTCACATTATGTACTTAATAGCAAATGAATCACAAGTAAATTAAGCTTGTTAACTTGATCCTAGTTCATTTTGTTCCTAATGAAAATAAACTTAAAAATTGGTTTGAAAGGACAAAAATATATTTAATTCTTATATCTACACAGGTAGAATAAATATAAACTGATAATATGGGTCTGAATCTTTCCTTGGAAGAGGTAACATGTTTTAAAGATTTTACTACTCCTAGACCAGAAGATGTTATTAATATTAGATATTCTCCTCACTCAAATAAGACTAACACATCTATGTTTTTAACTATGATAAATACATATTTTAAATTGTATGCAGCCATAAACATGTTAATAATTTAAAAGACATTTATATCTAGTAAAACCTCTTTAAATCAGATAAATATACAAAGATAGACAGATCGAGCACAGGGCTTATCTTATCTTCTAAATTAAACCACAGCCATTTTCATACCTTCAGCTTTGTTGAATTAAAATAATTACAGCAGGTCTTTTTAAATGTTACTGAACCTCTATCAAAAAAATGACCTGGCTGGCCAGAATTTGTACAACTTGGAAAAGTAATAACTATTTAGGTAATATAATGTTGTCTCCAGATGTACTGAGTAAAGTATTTTTAATGTGACTGATTGCAGGATGTCTACAGTCTCAGAAGAAACACTTTGTCAATTTTTTTGTATGTAAAACCAATTATTTCACCATAATCCTAGGGTGAACTATGATAATTTTGAAATGAGGTGCCACTGAGAACTTAGAAAGAGGGGATATAAATTGCTTATTCCCCACCCCTGAATAAATATTCTCACAATAAATTATGAATTTTTTTGTTAACCCTATTGTATGTTATGGTATTAATATTTATAAAATATTAGGATGATCTAAAGATGCAAATGGTTTCAATTAAAAAGTTATGTATAGAATACAATGGAAATTCCCCAAATGAGAAGAAAAAAAAGCATACACAGCCGTTGGAAGTTCTGAAGGAATAAATGAGGTATTTAAGGCACTTAGATCATAAAAAATTGGGGAAATACATATGGGATAAAGTATCTGTCTTCAGATCAACATTTATGACAAACTGGCTGTAATATAAGTTTTATCCTATCCTGTGTCCAGTCTACATTGAAGAGAGTCAGAATACAGGGATGATTCCCTCAGAGCTTCTATGGGAAGTCAGACTCAGCCCAAGCAAGGATATCGAGTAATGTTCACTAAGAGAGAAATAGTACAAAGAAAAGCTTGAAGATACAGAGATTCCTCAGAAGATCAAGTGATAACCTAGACAAGAAATTTCAACAGACCTTAACAGGTCAACAGAAGTTGATTTTGCTAAACAAATGTGTAATCTGTGTCCTTCACTACAGTAACCATGCCTGCTCCCTGATTTAAATGTGATGTAGGAGCAGCAGGTACCTGATCTTCATGCAGGGTTCTGGTGAAGCAAACAGCTGGCTCAAGTTATATCCTTTTGTGAAGGGTTATGGAATATTGTCCAACTCATAATAAATGTACATTTCTCCTTATAAAACATAACCCATGTTAATAATGATGCTAGGAATATTTCCTCAAAATTTAATTATTCATATATTACACTAGATTGTAATAGAAGAGAATCAGTGGTTGAATATAAACTTGTAATGGGTTGTCCAAAATTCCTCAATATTTTTTCACCAAACTACTGGCCTTATGTAGCTGCCTGCGGCCACGAATCAACTAAGTTCACCTGAAAGGGGGCTGGGAATGAAAAGGGACGGAGGATGAGAAGAGATGAAGCCAAGACAAAGTTCTGTGATCAAGGCTCTAAGCTTTAATGTTCAGCTCTCAATTTAAATGGGGGAGGCCCAACCCAAAACCCCTCCTTTTTCAGCTGAAGATGGGTGGGATAATCCATAATCCATTCCTGGTCATGGCCTGAGATATCTCAAGGCAAGTCCAGGGGCAGTTCTGCTTCTATGTTCTGTGAAGCTAAGGTGGGTAACTCCACCTAGATCCTATCACTTGGTCTGTTGTGGTAAACAAGGTCTCTCAGGCCTGCTCAAGGCTCGGGGAAAAGTACAGCCTTACAAGAAGGACAAACATATCAGTCTTCTACCACCCAATACAAAGCATAACTTTGGTTTTTAGGTGGTACTCTTGCCTATTTTCTTCCTATAATAAGCGTAATACTGCCCTAATTATGTTCACAACTCTATCCTGAATAGAAATTATGATGGTCCTAACAGTCTGGCTTTTGTGTATTGTGGATGTCACCCGACTCATATAACAGAATCCTTCCATGTGTGCTGCCTTCCATGACTGTCTTATTTTGAGAATCTTTGTCATTTCTTTTGTTTTATTTTGTCCCCTTAAAAGGACTCTTCTCTGAGTCACCGTAACTGCTGCTCTTTCTATATCACCCCTTTGGTGAGTTTAACAATGTAGAAGGATCCATTGTACAAACACCAGAAAGTACAAATATCCTCTCAAAGGTGACTGCAGTGCCAGCCCACTCATATTCATCTTGTCACAGCATCACCAGTGATGGATTCACGGAAAGACAGGAGAACTTGTGAGAAACCTGAAGAATGGGAAAGGCTAAACACAGGGATGTAAAACACACTGACATACAACCACTTCTTCAAATGAGGTAAGGAAGGTAGCTCAGGTATTTGTGGTGGCCGTGCAAACTGGATGATCTGAATTACATAAAATGGACCCTTGAAAAACACATAAGATGCTGATTGGAACTAATATGCTGTGTGAGTTATGGATTACATGCAGATCCATTGAGAAAGCTTAGGAATGAGGGAATCTGTCGTACATATCACCCTCTGTGACTTTGACATAACTATTCCTTTAACATACCTGGATCTAACAAATTGTGTATACAAAGACTATAAAATTTCCCAGCACAGGTGTCATCAAGTGCACACAAACACACACCCCACTCAGACAGACACACACAGAAACAAACACACACACAAGACACAGACACACACACATAACCACACACACCCACACAAGCACACAAACCCTGACACAAACACACACTGACACACAGACACAGCTCGACACACACAGACACACACACACAAATAAATACACACAGAGAGAATGACCACAGACACCCACACAACACAGAAACACAGAGACACACACAAATTAAAGTTCCTACAACATGAGGAACTTCACTGTATTCTGCATTTATCTAATTTCTACTGAAACTGGCATGGGATATTCTCTCAATTTTGTAAGTTGAAGTTTACAGAGAAGGAGCAATTTGGTTCACATCAGGAAAAGTATAGAAATTTTATGCTAAAATCACAAAGTTTAGGATATTTTAAAACTACAATCATTATACAATATTAATGTAAGTCTAGGCCAGAGAAGAAGAAGAAGGAAGAGGAGAAGGAGGAGGAAGAGGAGGAGGAGGAGGAGGAGGAGGAGGAGGAGGAGGAGGAGGAGGAGGAGGAGGAGGAGGAGGAGGAGGAGGAGGAAAAGAGGACCGTAGAGAAGTCGTCTGATAACTGTTACCATTTGATGCCGGGAAAGACCTATGTGTTGTTCTCACTATATGCAAGTACTGATAAACTGTGATCCAGGCTGATCTCAAACTCATTGTGTCCTGCCTTAAAATACACTTAAATGTTTTTCTTTCTACTCCAACTCCTGGGTGCCAGGGTTATAAGCATGGGCACTTAGTGTAATTGAACAGTACTTGTGAATCAGACTAGATCTTTGCCCACGTTAAACAAAAACTCTACAAATTATCATACCTATCAATATGTTTTTAAATTAAATAAGCATTCAAGAAAACAGAGTTCCCTGAGGAGCAGTGCACATGATAAAAACTACACTGGCAAGGTGGATAACAATTAACACGTATATGGAACATAACAGTTAAACTGATAACATTTATTTTAAAAGAAATATTAATAATACATGGTTGTTCAGCTTACTGAATGTCTTTGCACCACATGCATACAATTCACACAGAGGCCAGAAGCAGACATCAGATTCTCCAGAATTTGAGTTAAAGAGGTTTGTAGCTGTCATGTGCATCCTCTGAGACTGTAACAAATTTTCTTAATGGAGAATACATCTTTCCTGCCCACACTACACTTGACTTTTGTCCTTCCAACCAAGTAATGTGGATCACTCCCAATCAAAAAGAAAACTCTGCAAACCTGTAGTGACAGGTACATGAGGTGGGCAGGCTAATTGTCTTACACTGCCACACATCCATGGAAGACTCCTGTGAGTTCAGGATCCAGCCACAGGATCACTGATCATCAGTTTGCAACAGATTTGTCACTTCGAATTTAAGATAACAATGCATATTAGGACCATCAGATGACATATACAGTTGAGAAGACCCTCCTAGATCTGGGTTATCAATGTTGGAAGGAACTTTACTTGTGAAAATTTCTAGAAAGAATCTGATTTCTGAGACTGGCAGTGAATCAGTGACTCAATGTGTAGGACAAGAAACCTTATGGGTTGCCAGACTGGTGCTGTAAAATCAAGGATTAAAATAATCTCCTGTCACCTGATTTTCATGTGAGTAGGGGTGCCATGTCTTGGCCTACAGAAGCTAAGACATCTGGTTTCCCATTCCTCACTTAATCTTGAATCTCTCTATCTGAGGTCCTCATATAATTGTATTATTTGTGTTACAATTGTGATATTTTACACTTTTGCAATTAACATTATTTCCCAATAGCTGTAACAGCCCAGCATCAAAGCATCAACTGAACAAAAGGTTAAGGGAAGGTGGCCATTTTGAATTTGTATCTGAGCTGAGATGGTTGTGAGGCCCAAACTCCTCTAAAAGTTTTCAGTGCTTGTCTAGTATATTAGTCAGAGTTCTATAGAATACCAAACTAATAGAATAAATATCTCTTTATTTAAAGGGTATTATTTAGAATGACTTAGAGGCTTTGATGGTCTAGCTAATTCAACAATAACCAGCTATAAAGGCCAAGTGCAAGGATCCAGTAGTTGC